>NW_022436953.1:20405959-20825492 GCF_009761245.1 Sapajus apella
CGGTCCGGGTTCTGACTTGGGACCACTGAAACCCTAAGACTGGAGAGGCGAAGGGAGTGTCTTTCCTATCAATCACAGGAGACGCTATCCGGATTCCGAGACTACTGCTAGGGAAGGCCCGACAGCCCAGTGGCGTCCCTGCCTCCCCTTCCGCAGAGAACTGCTCAGAAATCCAAGCGTTTCCTGTGTGCAGGAAGAGTTTTGTGAATCCTGGAGTTTGAGACAGGAGACAATGAATGCTGACTCGTTTTCCAAACCGAGCGATTGTGCCTGAAGCTATGAGCCTGGGAGGCCGTATGGTGAAGCGCGGGCGCCCAAGCTACCGCCCGGAACTGCTTTGCTCTTTCCTGAAGGAGTGGGAAGCTGTCGGCCACCGCCCCAACAGGCTCGGAGAAAAGATTCTGAATTTTCTTTCATTAGCGACGTTGGCTTTTCCTTTGCTTTTCCCCCATTAAATTCCTGTTTAAAGTTACAACTCTCAGAACCCTAATTTTGCATTGCCCTGAGGGGCATTCGCTATCCTGAATTTTCTTACACCTTCCAAACTTCATCATTACGAGCATTTAAAAACTGGTTCCACTTCACCTGGTTTTACGTAGCAATTGCCTTTATTGCTGATTAAATCAAATTTATTAGTGTCGTTGCCCACCAGGACGTTTGTTACTGTTTCCTGGGGTCGGGGGTTGTTGTGATTGGAATTGCCCTTTAGGGAAGAAAACCGGCAGGATTTGTCCCGCCAGGAAGCTGCATGTGTACCGACTATATCGAGAGGTCCGCAAAGCGGGGCTCAGGAGCTCCCACAAGCCCTGGTTTCTCTGGCAAGAGGAAGGAACGTACTCCTTTTTTGGTCTAAAGAACCCTACAAGCCCCTGGGATCTGCGCGCAGTTTTCATTTTTCAAATATTCCTAGGAATAGTCGGCAGCGGCAGCAACCGCCAATCTAGAGCAAGTGTCCTGTGCTTTGGACTTAGAACCAGTATTTTCTTTCCTAGGCTGGGCACGGGTCGGGGCATCAGGTTGACTGACTCGGGCATTTTCCCCAATTCTTTGGATTTCTCCTGGATTCAGAAGGAAGTTGGGGGTTGGAGAGGAATCATGGAGGAAAGGTAGAAAAAAAATAGCCCAAATGAGATGGAATTGGTAGCAGAGCTGGGTGGGAAAGGAGAGCTGTCTGAGGCCTGGTGGGAGCCAGGAGCCCAGTGCAGGAGCTCTGGGCACCTAACGCGAGTGAGTCCATAAATATCACCACAATAGATACTATAAATATAAATACAGGGAAACACTTAAAATCAGTCCAGCGCTTTTTTCTCGGCCCCTTCTTTATTGTTGGTCCGGGAGTAAGGCTCGAAGGCCGAGGAGCTCAGATATCGGGCGGAGAGTTCTTGCAAATTCCCAGCTAGCGAACCAGCCATTGTCAACGGGGCAGAAGACAGGCGGCTGGCGACGGAGCCGAGCAGCGAGGGCACCGGCAGGCTGAAGATGCTGTGGCCCGCGGCCGGGGCGCCTGCGTGCAGTGCCCCCGGCCCGGCGGGCCCAGGGCCTGGAGCGCCGCCCACAGCCGGCGGGTGCGGGGACGCGGCGCCCGCTGGGCCCGGGGCGGCGGCGGCGGCGGCGGCGGCTGCCGAGCCGGCGGCGGCGCCCGCGCCCAGGGCAGGTAGGCTGGGCCCGCGCAGCGCGGAGCCGAGAGCGCCCGTGGCGCAAGGCGGCAGCAGCGTGGGCAGGCCGGGCGGCGACAGCAGACGGCCCTGCTCCAGCAGCCGTAGCACGCTGCACGTGGCCGCTGTCTCCGACACCACCGAGCGTAGCTCCGAGTCCTTGCCCTGGTCCTTCTTCTGCTTGGTGCGCCGGTTCTGGAACCAGACCTTCACCTGCGCGGCGGGGCGCGGGGAGAGTGGGAGAGAGGGGCAGGGAAGACCAGCGTCAACCGAAGCGAGCTCCCGGGGCGCGCAGCTCCGGGGCCCTCCCCACGCCCCAGCCCTACCCGCAGCCCCACCTAACAACCTGCGGGATCAAGGCACCGGCGCTGCTGGGGGAACTGGCGCCGCCACGAGGGGGACACAGCTGTTCCACTGGGCTGCGCTTCCGGGTCAGGAAAGCAGGCGCAGGCAGGCGCCGCTAACACAGAACAAAGTAATAAAATACCCACGGCAGGAACTCTAAGGAAGACCGGAAAGAGTTTCACTGAGCTCCCGCGCTACTCCGCAGCCGGGTTTGGGGCTCACAGATCTGTAAATCAGTGCGGCCCCAAAGCCGGAATTTCGGTGGAGGGTGTGAGGCCCGATGGGTGTGGTGAAGGAAGAGAGCAGAAGGAAGAGGGAAGTGGGAAGAGAGGCGGGAAGGGAGTGTTGCCCAGGCTTTCTGGACCCAGGTCCCTGGCCCAGTGGGCTCGGATTTAGTCCTAGAAGCACTACTCCTGGTGAAGGCTACAAAGGACCATTTCCTGCTTAAGACATAATCATCAACTAGCAGCGAGCAGGGAAAGTGGCTGCAGGAGAATAATGTGTGCGGGAGACTTTATATAGACCGAGCTCTCTGCACCTCCTCTCAACAGATAGCTGCATTGAAGGGTCTGAGTGATACTCTTAATTTACCACTCCACTGCTCTGGGTCATGAACTTGGAATCATGGGAGAAAGTCAGGAGGCTAAGGTGGACTAAATACTCCCCACTAACCTCCCCTCTTGCTCTTCTGCCTCTCTTCAGGCCTAGCAGTGGCCCGGAAGAGTTTTGTAGCGATAGGGAAAGACTCTCCCGTCCAGATTTTATAAACTAAGAGGGGCAGTAGCAGAGAGAATACAAAAAGCTACCACACCAACTCAGACTCAAAAAGAACACCCCATCTGTTCTATCAGTCCTCAGCTTTCGGCCCAGATCCCAGACCTAGAATGTTTTCCACCTGCTTCAGGGTTGGGCATGGGGAAAGGGATTGATCTTCAGAAAGAAGGCTGCCTTAGCTAGGCCAAGCTGGTGGCATGGCACTTGGTAAGTTCTTGGGCCCTCTCCTGGGCACAGAGCCCACATGGCCAGCTCCTGAGGCAGCATAGATTTAATGTAAAGGGAAAGATCTAAAGCATAATCAACAGTACTGGCTTCTGGTCCTAGATCTGCTTCCCATCAGATACCTCACACATCATTGGTACAGAAGACAGGGTTTCCTAGGTGCTCAGGGCTGGGGCCAGCTCAGGACGGGGAAAGCCTTCCTTTAATGGTCTGGGCAGCCTGATCTGCAGAGGCATGTCTCCAGGAGAGCATACACCTTTCTAAGTCCTAGGAGTCACCCATGGTGCTGGAGCAGGAGGAGTTAGCCCTAATCCCACTCCTGCAGAATGGGCCTGGATGCTGTGTACAGCTGGGTGGGCCCACAAGGGGTGGGGCCTAGAAATCTAGCCAAAATGGGGTACCCCAAACAAGGGCAAAAGTCAGTTCTTTGTAGAGCAGAAGCAAGAAAGAAATGTTCAAAACCAGAGGCCAATAAGAATTCCAAAAGGACAGGATTTGGGGCCTCCTGGGCCTACGCCAAAGTGGATAAAACATGGGCCCTGGAAGATTTGGGGATGGCAGGTAGGGTGGGGGGAAGGGATGTATTATTTAGGGGAAGTAAGCCTTTCTTACCCATCCTTCCCATCTCCTCCACCTCCCAAGGGTAGCTCTGTCCAGAGCAGGTTAGGTGGTGAAGAGCAGGCTGGGCAGGGGTGGTGGGGAGGTAGGCTGGTGCAGAACTGTGTGCGGCCTGGCCGCGGGGTACCTGGGTCTCGGAGAGGTTGAGCTGCCGGGCGAGCTCGGTCCTCTCGCGGCCCACCACGTACTGGCAGCGCTGGAACTCCATCTCCAGCCGATAGAGCTGCTCCGCGGTGAAGGACGTGCGCGTCCTCTTAGGCCGATCCAGGTCCAGGCCCTTGGGCAGGATGATCTCTCGGATGGACCCCTTGGCATCTGGGGAAGGGAGATGTCAGCCGCCAGAACCCACCCGTCTCCCTCCACCTCCTTGGTCCGAGCTGGCTTTGGGGACAGAGTCCCCAAAAGCGTGCAGTTTTGGGGATGGGGGGAGCGGAGCGCGACCACAGCCGGGTAGCAAAGACACTGTGTAGAGGGCAAGGGGACTAACTGCATACCGCTGGCGGAAGGAGGGACCACACTGTCTTTTTGTAGAGCTCTTCAAACAGGGGAAAGAAAAAAAATCCAATCAATTCCAAATAGGCTGACGTTCCTTCAGGCCTGGGGGGCCTCGGCTGCGCTGTCCCGGTCCCCTGTAGCCTGAGGGTACCCTCGCCGCCCCGCCCGGGTTCTGCGGGCCCTAGCTCTGGGCATGTTGACTGTGCTCCAGCCGTCCCCACCCCCACCCCCACCCCCGGGTCTCCTTCCCTCCGGAGTCCGCGTGGCGGAAGGAGGAGGGACTGAGTCGGGGCCGGCGGGGCCCGGCGATCTGCCTGCTGGGGCGGCGCTGGGCCGCGGCCGGGCCCCGCAACCTCAGCCGCCCGAGCTAAGCGCACGCCGCGCATCCGAGAGCTGCGGAGCCGAGTACCAAAGCAGCAACGGCGGCTCCGCAACCCAGCCCAGCTGCCTCTCCTGGTGGCAGCGGTCGGGCACCTATCGCGTCGCTGGGGCCCTCGGCCCAGTGCGCTAACTGGCAGGGCCGTAGCCGGCGATCGGCAGCTGTTCTCCGGGACTCGCGCTCCCGCTTGGGTGTGCTCAGCCCTCCAGAGCGCGGGAGTCCCCTGGCCAGCTCCCGGCAGATCCTCCTGCCCATGGAGCGCGCACATCTCCTCCCGGAGTTTTCTGCTCCTTTCCCTTGGTCAGAGGCCGCAGTCCGATGCCCAGCTGCACCCGCGCAGCCCCTCGTCTCCCCCAGGAGCCGGGTCCGCGGGGCCCCTCAGGGTGTGGAGGGCCGAGGCCCCTGAAGAGCGCACCGGGGAGTCCCAAGCGCCTCTCCCCAGCCGGACCGGGGCGGGGAGGGCCAACAACTTTCTCCCAAGTCCCAGCCGGCACTCCTCCCCACCGGCCTGAGTCGGCGGCAGCGCGCAGCTCGGGCCCGGGAGTCGACCCCAAAGAACACGCCCGCCAGCCCTGCCCATCCCTACCTCGGACCAGGATCCGGCGGCAGTAATCCGGGTCGGCTGCGGAATTGGATTTACTTTTGTTACAATCCTCAGCAGCGCCGGACGCAGAGAAGGCGCCCTGCGGCTCCTTGAGGAAGGCGGCTGGGAGGTTACCCTCCGCGCCCTTGCTCTCCCGACTCTCCTTGTGCGCGTTCTTCGAGACCCGGGCAGCCTCGGCGTCCGAGTGGCATCGAACGTCCATTTTGTCTGGTTTCCCGAACATAGGCAAGAACAACAACAAAAAGAATAAAAAAAAAAAAAAAAACAAAAAAAAAAAAAAGGAGAAAAAAAAAAGAGGAAAAAGGGGACAAAACCCCCGACAACGCGGCCCGTATGCCCAGCCCGGCGACCGGCAAGCGGCAAGAATGAATGTCCCCGCGGGGCGGCTTCGGCGGCGGCGCGCGGGTCAGCGGCGACGGGAGAGTGGCGCGCTCGCGGAGAGGCGGCCAGTCTGGTCCAGGATCCCGGTAGAGCTGCGGCGAGGCCGCCTCGTCAGCACCCGCGTCCTCTGAGCACGTCCAGTGTCCCCAGCCTGGCGATCAGGTAGCGAACAGCGCAACTCCGAAATGCTGCGGCTCCCGCCTGTTCTGAGACGGCGAGTTGTAGTTGTCCTACACCCGGGGGGACGCACACTCGCTGTTGCAATTGATTACGGGTAATTTCGCAGCCCCCACGTTTCGGTTACCTCATGAATACACTAAATTGTTTGGATAATATATCAGATCGTAATGGATGGTTTCTGTCCTTGTCCCCAATCAAGTAGGGGTTTAGCCAGTGAATAAACGGAAATGATTGGTCTTGCTTTGAGGAAACACACAATCAAAGACCCACACTTCCAGAAAAACTTTTGACAAGATTCATCCTGAATTGTTAGTACCATTAGCAGGCATTATTAACTTTCCTTTTGCCTTTGACCCTCCTGCTCACATACTGGCTAGAGGGGTTTTCTCCACACTCGCCAGATAGAACTGAATGAGGGGTGGGAGGGGAAGAGAAAAAAAAACACCCTTACACACCCGCAGCAGAAGAAAGCAGTTGCCTGGGGGGTGGGGAAGAAAGAGGGGGGGAGATAAAGTTTTCCCGAAAAGTATCTCCCCCGCACTCTAAAAAAGCCAAGCTTTTCCCCCAAACAACTCCTCCTTAACACACCTCCACGCAGACAGCCATCTTAAACTGCCACCTCTCTTCATTTAGTTCCAGTTGGATTTTTTCATGCCTGCACCTCCAGCAGCCCTGAGGCAGCCCATTCAAAGGGCAGCTTTGTACTCAGAGAGTCCAGCAGGAGAGAGAGGGGGAGAGGGAGAGACGGCCGAGAAATCTCAACTGTGAGATCTGCTTAAAAAAAAAAAAAAAGTTTTCCCCTAGCTATTTCATTGTCTCTGCTACAATATCTTTGAGAAAAGCAACAGCCAGTAATCCAATAAGAGCATTGATTAGGCTACAATGATTCAATTCAAGCGCATGGCCTTGTGCAAGGAGCATGCTCCAGCCCTTCTCGTCACCTTGCCGGGGCAGAAGCCCTCTCCATGCCGCTCTCCCCATTCATTCCTTTATGGGAAATGCGGAGCAAAAGGAGTGAAAGATGGCAATTATCTAATTGGACTATTAACAAACAGTCCTCTGAGTGCGGCGGTCTGGCGTGGCTCCTGGGCGGGGGAAGGGCCGTGTTCCCTGCCCTCATTCACAAAGAGTGCAGGGGCCGGGGAGGAAAGGGGTTTTTTAAAGGGGGTGGGTGGGGGGAGAGGAGAGGTGGGAGGTTTGGCTGAGAATTTTTCCACACAATTCCAAGAATGGGGCGGAGGCGGGGGGGGGGGAGGGGGGGGGGGGGGGGGAGGGGGGGGGGGGGGGGGGGGGCGCGGCGAGCGGGTGGGAGGCAGGCCGGGAGGGGGAGGGGTGAGCGTGTGTGGCGGGCCCCGAAGGGCTCTTGCTCGCAGCGACGCGGGCACCGCCCGCCCCGCCGCCACCTCCCCGGCCTCCGACGCCACCCCGCGGGACCCCTCCACCGTCCAGAGCTGGGAGGGGGCTCCCTGAGTAGGCTCTTTCGCGCTCTCCCCCCAGCCACCCCTGCAGCCCAGGTTTGGTCCGGCTCCGGAGGGCATCTCCGGCCCTGCCGGCAGATCTCGGGCTTCTACTTTAGTTGATTGGGCGGAGCGGGGAACTGTCCCGAGCTGCTCTCCGCAGGGCGGCGAGTTTCCGGGGTCCCCAGCGGGCGGATAGCCCCTCAGCTGGGCTTCGATGCGCACGCTGCCCTCGAAGCCCGACGCCGACTGGGCGCCAGGGGAAAGTGCCTTTGATTGCCCGCTCCGCTCCGGCGGGTCCGTGGGGCGGGTGGGAGCAGAGTGGGGTAAGAGGGGTAAGGGTCTTTGCGGACACTCTGCTCTGAAGATGTAGAGTGGGATTGCATTAAAATTCGGTGAACTCTCCGGCTACCTCCCGTAACGCTCAAAAGCCCAGACTGGCGCCCCGAAGTACCGAGGGCTTTGCTTACACGCGGCCAAGCCGTCGGGGGTGCTGCCTTCGAGCCTTGACTCCCACTACCGCGTCACAGGTGCAGGTCCCTGGAATTCGGGTACTCCGGATGGGGGTCCCGGCAGCGGATGGGGCCTTTGTTTCCCTGCAGAGCTCGGCCCCAGGGACTTCCTGGGGCCTCCTTGGGCAGGGTGGGGGTGCGACCGAAACCCCCGTCACACTGGCCCTTCCTTGCCACCCACCCCGGCGGGGTTGGGGGGTCGGACCCTTGGACGCGCCGGGTCGGGTGCGCAGGGGGATTCGAGGCACCCCTCCGCCCTTTAGGAGCCCTACGGGCGGCGGAAGTCCCAAACCGCAGCCTCAGCCCAAATGGGACCACCTCCGGTTGGCTTTGGATTCCCGGCCGCACCCCTCTCCACGGCCTCCTCCTGTCGGTGAAGGCCGCGGCGGCCTGGGAAACCCACGGGGACACCTGCGGCGCCAGGTCAAAGGCCTGGAAGGAAGTCTTTTTAGAAATAAAAATGGCCCAACCATTACATTTTCTTTTAGGTACATGGGGGAGCTGGAGGGCGGGGCCGGACAGCCAGGGAGCAAACTGCTGCCCTTAGAAATGACACGCCCTGTGGGCAATGGCGGCGCTGGGAGGTCCGAAGCCGCATTCACTGGGCACCACAGGGAACGCCCGAACTGCAGCCAAATCCCAAATGCAAATTTTAAGTTGGGCCTCGGAAATCCCTGCCCTCTCCCATCTTGTGGCATATTTTGTTGTAAGTAGGAACTATTTATTTGTTTTTTTATTTATTAAACCTGCTTATTTTTGAGACAGGCTCTCGCTCTATCGCCCAGGCTGGAACGCAATGGCACCATCATAGCTCACTGTAGCCTCGAATTCCCGGGCTCAAGCGATCCTCCTACCTCAGCCTCCTGAGTAGCTGGGAGCACAGACGTGAGCCGCCGCGTCCAGAAGTATTTATGAAGCATTCACTTATCGGATGCATAAACTCATTTAATCTTAACTCCTCCTTCAGAGAAGCAGTAATATTCCAGTTTCATAGGTGAAAGAATGGAGACTCACAGAGGTTCAATAACTTGCCTGTGACACACACTGATATGTGCAGAATTTGAATTCACTTCTGCTTGACTTTAAAGCTATTCATGCTCTTCTTTGCCACCCCACAAGACTCTGCCCCGTTTTTAGTTTCAAACCCATACTTGCTTTGAATTTTCCAAATCTTCAGGTGATTGTCACAGTGCGTATCAAAAAGACACAGAGCAATGACCTACATGTTAATGCCAGGAATCCTGATTATTAGGCATCAATTTTCATGAATTTTATCTAAACAACATGAAGTAGAAATGGAATCATGAAATCCTTATTCTGATAATGTATTTATTTCTGGCCATGAGCATTTCTTAGGAGTTCATCACTCTTCTACTAGCTGATCAGGGGTGAGTAAAAATTCATTTCCTGGGTTTGAAACTTACTGAATGATTGGCTGAGAGCAGTGTCCAGGAATTTGCATTTCTAGCTGGCTCAACAAAGGATCTTTCACAAATTAAGTTTTCACCTTTTAAACTTGGGCGACTCCACTATGCTTTCTAAGGGCAGGGACTTCCAACCCTCTCTCCTTACTGGAAATGCAAATGCTTATTGAGGAAAGGTAGAAAATGGAATATTTTGGCTGGGCACGGGCTGGTGGCTCATGACTGTAATCCCAGCACTTTGGGAGGCTGACACGGACGAAGCATGAGGTCAAGAGATGGAGACCATCCTGGCCAACATGGCGAAATCCTGTCTCTACTAAAAATATAAAAATTAGCCAAACATGGTGGTGCGCACCTGTAATCCCAGCTACTCAGGAGCCTGAAGCAGGAGAATCACTTGAACCCTGAAGGCAGAGGTTACAGTGAGCTGACATAGCACCATTGCACCCAGCCTGAGGGACAGAGAGAGACTCCATCTCAAAAAAAAAAAAAAAAAAAAAAAGAGAAAGAAAGAAAAGAAAAGAAAAGAAAATGGGATATTCTGGGGGAAACAACTGATTTAATTATTCAGACATTTACCAAGAGTCTGGAGGTGCCAGGACCCAGGTAGCCCCTAAAGCATGTAGGCCTCATCTCTGCATCATCATAGACAAACCCAATAATTAAGAGAACTCACTGGCTTTAGTCATGGCTTCAGGTTGGCAGCATAAATGAAGTAACCAAATTAAAAAAGAAAATCAGCTCGTGACCTGGTTTTGCTTATTGTTATACACGATATCTTTTTCTTTTTTTTCTACTTCCTTCCTTCCTTCCTTTATTACTCATTTCTTTTTTTTCTGTGTGTGTGTGTGTGTGTGTGTGTATGTGTGTCTGGATTAAAATTCTGTGGGCATCCATCCAGAAAAACCATGACAGGTTTCTGAGAGGACACAGTGGAGGACGGAAGCCCTGGGATGGAAATTTCAGAAAAGCAGCTGCTAGTCCCAGAAAAAACTAAAGCTGTTTGCTCACTGGCAAAGAAAGAAGAGAACTCAGTCAATTATTTGGATAATATGAGACAAGCCTGTACTGCACAACGCACACAAGGACACAGGCTGCTCCAGGTGAAAGTGTTTTATTCTCTTGACTAAATTTGCCGCCCTCCCCAGTGCCCTTCCTGCCCCCACATCACTGTCTGCAGGTGCAGACAGACCCAGAATAGAACTGTAGCACTGGAAGGATTTTTAGAGATCATCTATTCCGTAACCTTCATTTGACTTGACAGATGAGAAAAATGAGCCCAGAAAGACAAAGCAACTTGTTAAGGATTAGACAACTAGTTGGTGGGGGCCTCTGTGCTACAATCCTGGTCTCCTCACTCAAAGCAACATTTCCACCTCCACCCAGGCTTCTTGAGACCTGAACAAGATGCACTGTCTAGGGTTGGGTGAAATGATGCCCTCAAAATGAGCTAAATCACAATCTGAGTCTTGGGGATGCTTTTTATATTCCCTGCCCCCACCTACTTGCTTCCAGTCACTGCAACAAAAAGCAGGATCCGAGGTGGCAGAGAGTGCTTTCCTTTTCCATCTTCACTTTCTATTTCAGAAAGAAGTAGGAGGGGACGACATGCCGGCAGAAAAATCTGAGATCATCCTAGCTTATGAGCGGTTTGGCGATAGCATAACTTAATATCTGAGATACTGTTTTAAGGACTGCATCAGAAGAGATGATACAACCAAAATTAAGTTTCTGTAACAATGAATCAGGGTACCTGATAACAATAACTAATTCAAAGCAAGAATACTTAGCATTTATACAGCAACTTTCAACTCCAATGAAAGTTGCCAGTGTTGATGAATTCAACCTTACTGAATTGTCATTATTCCCATTTCACAGAAAATAGTTGGGGCACTGGGGAAGCACTGGAAATAAGAACCAATGGACTCAGTGCAGTGGATCACGCCTGTAATCCCCGCACTTTGGGAGGCTGAGGTGGGTGGATCACGAGGTCGAGAGATGGAGACCATACTGGACAACATGGTCAAACCCCATCTGTACTAAAATTACAAAAATTAGATGGGCATGGTGGCATGCACCTGTAGTCCCAGCTACCTGGGAGGCTGAGGCACGGGAATCTCCTGAACCTGGGAGCTGAAGGTTGCAGTGAGCTGAGATCATGCCACTGCACTCCAGCCTGGTGACAGAGTGAAACTCCGTCTCAAAAAAAAAGAACAAAAACAAAATAACAAAAAGGAACCAATACAACCAGATTTTTTTTTAACCAATTATAGCTAGAGTATTAGCCAATTTGTAGACAACTAAATTTAAAATTATTCTGTCTACGTTTCAAGCAAACAATCCCATAGGCCTCCACTTCTCAACTTAGCATTTTGTACCAAGAAACTCTTTCATTGATTATGTATACATTTTGTACTTGGAAACATCATACAATTTTAGAGTTGAAAGGAACCTGCTAATTCTATAGGCTTACTCATTCAACAGATCAAACAAACATGGGTTTTGGAGTTAGTCAAGATGCCTGATTTAAATATCCATACCCCAGGTCCCTTACCTGCTAAGCATGTGGCTTTAGCAGATCAGTTTCCTACTCTGTGCCTCATTAGTCTATCTGCAAAATAAGGTTAGCTCTGATACTGTAGGATTGTATGTAACAAAAGTGCTTAAAACAGTGCTTGACACATAGTAAACACTGTCAATAAATATTGGCCATTAGTGTCTTTGAGCATCTCTTATGGAGCCACAGAACCAGAGTTGATTGTGTTGAATAGAACCAGAGATAACAAAAAGGATCTAAGAGTCAGCCAGGGGAACTGATTGGTCCAGATACTACGTGGCAAAGCTTGATTGGCTTCATACTGATTCAATTCTGTAAAACAGTAATGAACAGCTTGTACTTATTAAGGACTTGATGACTAGCATTATCTCATTTACTTCTCGTAATAGCACTTTGAGAAAAGAACAATTATGTATACCTATTGTGTTGAATTAAAAATAGCCATAAATCTTTTGCCATACTTCCCATCAAGAGGTAATGTCTATTCCCTTTTGCTAAATTAGGTGGAGCTTTGTGACGTGCTGTAATCAATAAAATGAAGTGGATGTTGTGCTTGTTCAGTCTGGGGCTAGGCTTTAAAGAGGCCTGATAGTTTTTGTACTTACTCTCACATAGAACCCAGCTGCTGTGCTGTAAGGAAGGCAGTCTGGACTGCTAGAGGAAAAGAGATTACATAAAAAATTGAAGCACCCCAGCTGACAGCACCAACTTCCAGTCATGTTAATGAGACCATATTAGATGTTCCATTTCCAGCTGATTTCAGCCTTATGAGGGATCATGCTGATACCATGTAAGGCAGGGATGAGCCACCCATGCTGAGCCCTGTCCAAATAGAATCTTGAGAAAACATGAGGTTGTTGCTTTAAGCCACTAAGCTTTGGGTAGGTTTGTTAAACAGCAATAGGTAACTGAAACACCCAGATTGTGGATGAGAAACTGAGGCTCAGAAAGGCTAAGCAACTTGTCCATGGTTTAGGAGATAGGAAGCAGCACAACCTGTATTCAAATCCAGGACCATCTGACACCAATCCATAATCATAGCTAGTGAACTACATAGTGCCTCCTACAGAATAACCAAATTCTGAAGAATAATTCACAAATTAAATTTTTGTTCCTTCTTTATTCCAGACATTACCTAATGTAGGCTGGACTAATAAATAGCAAGACATGTCAGTCTTAAGACCATAAAGAATAAAAATGTTAGAGTTAGAAATAAAGCAAAAGTGATATCTGCCAAGATCTCACTTCTTGAAATTGAAACGTGTCTCACTGGAATGTGGGTACAGAGCTCTAAATTTGTTTTCTGTTTTTCAAAAGCAAAGATACAAATAAACACCTGTTCTCACCTTTAGGAAATCAGAGATACATTAACTCTTAGGGTGGTGAATGGAAATTGACAACAGGTGATTGGTTGGCTCTTTGAAATTCTCCAGATGAATCATTCTGGGAGGAAAAAAAAAGGTAGGTTGATTTTATTACAACATTTTCTGGGTCACAAAGAACTTTGAGGTTTTCTAGGAAACCTGACTTATAAATGTGTATCTTTCTAACAGGAGTACATTTGTGTTTCAAAGCGTCTCTAAACCCATCATTTTCTAAAATTCCTTACTGCCTGAAAAGCTGCTGGAGCCATTTATTCAACAAGCAGGTAGTGACACCTACTCCGTGCAAGTCTCTAAGAACTCCCTGTATCAAAACCATGAAGTGTTTTTATTTCAACGTACAGGATGCTTGCCCAGAAGTTATTATTTTATAAATCTCACTCCATCCAGAAAAGAGCTCCAACTGGAAAAGGAAGACAATGTCACTGAGCAGTCAAAATCGGCATATCACAGAGTCTTTATATTTCAACTTGAGTGCTTTGCTCATAGGAGACCTTCTGAGTCCCTCATTCAAAGCCTATTCATATTTATTTTTATTTTATTTTATTTTTGAGACAGAATTTTTGCTCTTGTTGCCCAGGCTGGAGTGCAGTGGCACAATCTCGTCTCACTACAACCTCCACCTCCTGGGTTCAAGAGATTCTCCTGCTTCAGCCTCCTAAGTGGCTGGGATTGCAGGTACAGGCCACCATACCCAACTAAAGTTTTTTTTTTTTGTTTTTTTTTTTTTTTTTTTTTTTTTTTTTTGTATTTTTAGTGGAGACAGGGCTTTACCATGTTGGCCAGGCTGGTCTTGAACTCCTGACCTCAGGTGATCCACCTGTCTTGGCCTCCTAAAGTGCTGGGATTACATGCGTGAGCCACTGCACCCGGCCTATTCATGATTATTTTTGATCCGATTCTAACCAGTCTAATTCTCCCATTTCCCAGCCTCCAGTAGGTTAGAGGCAGCAAATGGGAAGGGAGAGTAGTGTTTGCAGCAGGAACTCTGAAGACAGTGAGAATATCCACCAACAGCAAGTTTTGGAGAGGGATAAAAAACAAACCAACTAACTCAAAAATGCATCAGATTCTGGGGTCACTTTGCTTGGACACAAGTAACTGCAACTTCAAGTGCTCTTGAGGGCATGAATGCAGTAGAATGCAGTGTGACAGTGAATATCTAGAAAGTGACCCTCAAAAGAGTACATTGCATTTCGTTTAAGAAGGCAGAGAAGCATGTACTCATTTGAGAGATAACATAAAACAAACTCAGAAAATTACGTATGTGTCACCTTATTCCTTTACAGTAAAGAGAAGTCACTGCAATTTTATAGTCAATTGTTGTACCACTGAGCTCTATTCCCCAACACTGTAATTTTGAAGGGCAAAACCATCCCCACAGTGAAAACAATGCAAGCAACATTGACTTTCCTTTGTTCACTACTTAAAGCTGTCTAAGGTTTGATGAAGGAATACAGACCTGAGCATGAGCATATTTTCATCCCCAGGTATTTTGTGTTGGTTCCCTGGAAACACAGGTAAAAAGATGAAAAGCAGAGATGAAATGACTCACCCAAGATCCCTCAGCAAAACCATTAGCCCAGGCAAGAAAAGAAGACCCAGAAGGAGGGAGTGCCTGGTACGTTGTGGGCACTCACTAATATTCACAAAAGGAGGGAAGAAAATAGGAAGACTGTTGGTTATTTGTGAGAAAGCATTTGTTCTAAGAGTTTGCTAAGCCTCTCAGCTATAATAGAAGCAAAGACCTGTGGTCACAGGGTCACAGATGGCTATAAGTGGCTCTGGAACCCAATGTGATCCAAATGAAAGAAACATTCTCCAAGGAATGAAGCAATGGTTGGAACACCACCGCTCCCCGCAATGAGCAAGGAGAGATGGCATTTAGGAACTGGAGATGTTAATATAAAGTGTTTTGAGTAACTCCTAAATACTACTACTTAGTTCTTCTGTGGTACTTTCCCACTTCAAAAGCGCTTTACAAACATTAACTAATTAAATCAGCATGACTTCTGGAAGGGAAAATTGAGCCTCTTTAATCTGCTTGAATTCTCAGAAAAAGCTAATAAAATTAAGGTGTAATGTTCATTGAAAAGAAGTACACAGAACCATAAACGGCTTTTGTGAGGGATTAAATATCCAAGTGTGGTGGTGGCATTTGATGTCCTCGGAAGCTATTTATGGCGATGTTATGTGACTGCTCCAACGTCAACCACTGAAGACTGAGTTGCAAATACCAAGGAGGCTCTGTCTCTGCAAGCAGCCTGTGGCTGCCTGTGGTCACCTGTCGTAAGATTTTTTGGTTTTGTTGTTTTTTGTTTTCTGTTGTCTGAGCCCTGGGTTGACTGGAAGCAGAAAGGAGAAGGACATCTGCCTTGAGGGCCAATCAAACTCTAGCCACCATTTTACAGAAGGGGCCTTCTAAAGAGGTGCAGGGATCAGACACCTTCCCAGCTCAGAGCTCAGAACTCTGGCGGGTTCAGGGCACTGGGAAGGTGTCTGATCTACTTGGTGCAGAGCAGGACAATCTGCTTCCATTCAGATATTTGGTTGCTGCTGCCACTACAGAAATGTTTTAAAATAGTCACAGTTTTGGCCTGGCGCAGTGGCTCATGCCTGTAATCCCAGCACTTTGGGAGGCCAAGGCAGACAGATCAGAACATCAAGAGATCGAGACCATCCTGGCTAACACGGTGAAATCCCATTTTACTAAAAAAATACAAAAAAATAAGCTGATCGTGGTGGCATGCGCCTGTGGTCCCAGCTACTTGGGAGGCTGAGGCAGGAGAATCGCTTGAACCTGGGAGGTGGAGGTTGCAGTGAGCCGAGATCATGGCAGCAGAGATTGTGTGCCTGGGCAACAGAGCGCGACTCAGTCTCAAAAAAAAAAAAAAAAAGTCACAGTTTTGAGACTGCACAGTGCCTTCTTCCACTGCATTCTTTTGTGTGTGTGTGTGTGTGTGTGTGTGTGTGTGTGTGTGTGTGTGTGTGTATGTGTGACAGTCTTACTCTGTCACCCAGGCTGGAGTGCAGTGGCATGACTTTGGCTTATTCCAACCTCCGCCTCCCAGGTTCAAGCAATTCTCGCATTTCAGCCGGCCAAGTAGCTGGGGTTACAGGCATGCACCACCATGCCTAGCTAATTTTTGTATTTCTGGTAGAGACAGGGTTTCCCCATGTTGGTCAGTCTTGTCTCGAACTCCTGGCCTCAGGTGATCTTTCTGCCTTGGCCTGCCAAAGTGCTGGGATTACAGACATGAGCCACCACGTCAGGCCTTCCCACTGTGTTCTTAATCTGGACAAATTATTTTGCTTGCTTTTACATTTTGCCACTTTTTTTTTTTGTTAGAAGAGAAAGACTTTGTAATTCTCTAGTGAAGGAAACAGAAGGCAATCAGCTGAAAGTGCACAAGGATGGGGAGTTTTGGTTTGCTGTGTAAGAATTCCTGGGATTCAGCATTCTGCTAGTCCTGTTTTTGACCTCAGCCATAAAAAGACCACAGTAGTGGCCACTCATTCAATCTGCCATTCATGGCTTGGAATCCCAGTGACTCAGAGGACTACACTTTCTGAGAAAAATGTGTTTGGAGTTGAAGCAAAGACAATTACTTTATAGCTGCAAATGGAAGCAATGGGAAAAGGGAAAGAAAATACAGTCAGAGGTTTAAGAGGCTGTACTATTGCTCCAGGTGGGTCACTAAAAAGCTGAGTAGGCCAGGCACGGTGGCTCACACTTGTAATCCCAGCACTTTGGGAGGCTGAGGCAGGCAGATCACGAGGTCAGGAGATCAAAGCCAACCTGGCCAACATGGTGAAACCCCGTCTCTACTAAAATACAAAAAATTAGTTGGGCAGGGTGGCATGCCCCTGTAGTCACAGCTACTTGGGAGGCTGAGGCAGGAGAATTGCTTGAACCTGGAAGGCAGAGGTTACAATGAGCCAAGATCGCACCACTGCACTCCAGCCTGACGACAGAGTGAGACTCCATCTCAGAAAAAAACAAACAAACAAACAAACAAACAAACAAAAAACTGCTGAGTGACCTCAGGCAAGACCCTACTCTATGTGGCCTTCACTTTCTTTCTTGCTGAAGCAGGAGGCTGGTCAGTGTGATCCCAAGGATCCTCCCAGCTCAATATTCTCGATGCTGTGATCACACATAATAAGCCTAAGGGAGTTGGGTGCTCAGGCAGAGACTACATGCTTGATGGTAGAGTCACCAGGCTCTCTAAATTATATGACTGTGGCTGGGTAAATTATATGACAAGCTGGCCCAAAGGTGGAGTAGGTGACTTTCCATGTGCTGTCACCAAAAACATATTCTCCTCAGCTGCCCACAGTATCTACCATTACTGTCATTCTAAGGCACCTAGGCCCTTCCTGGTTTTTCCTGAAACGCAAATATGTCACATCATGGAACAGTAACTCAGAGCATCTTCCAAGATGACGACATGGATTAAAGCAGAGGCTGAAAACCTGAGCCAAATCCAGTGTGTGGTTTTGGGTTCTATTTGGTCATTGAATTGAAAACATATGAGTTGATTTCCACTATTTTAAGAATAAGGATATTGTATTCATTCTCACATTACTATAAAGAGCTACCTGAGACTAGGTTAGGTAATTTTTTTTTTTTTTTGGAGGTGGAGTCTCACTGTCACCAGGCTGGAGTGCAGTGGCCAGATCTTAGCTCACTACCACCTCCTCCTCCCGGGTTCAAGCAATTCTCTGCCTCAGCCTCCTGAGTAGCTGAGATTACAGGTGCCTGCTACCACACCCAGCTAATTTTTGTATTTTTAGTAGAGATAGGGTTTCACAATCTTGGCCAGGCTGGTCTTGAACTCCTGACCTTGTGATCCACCTGCCTCAGCCTCCCAAACTGCTGGAATTACAGGAGTGAGCCACCATGCCCAGCCCAAGACTGGGTAATTTATAAAGAAAAGAGGCCAGATTTAAAGTGTTTAAAAACAGTTTTAAAATTAGCATTATGGCCAGGCATGGTGGCTCACACCTGTAATCCCAACACTTTCAGGTGCCAATGCGGGCAGATCACTTGAGGTCAGGAGTTCAAGACAAACCTGGACAACATGGTGAAACCGCTGTCTCTACTAAAAATACAAAAATTGGCCAGGCATGGTGGTGGGCACTTGTAATCCAGTTTCTCAGAAGGCTGAGGCAGGAGAATCACTTAAGCCTGGGAGGCAGAGGTTTCAGTGAGCTGAGATTGTGCCACTGCACTCCAGCCTAGGTGGCAGAAGGAGACTCTGTCTCAAAACAGAAGGAAGGCAGGAAGGAAAGAAAGAGAGAGAAAGAAAAGAAAGAAGAGAGAAGAAAGAAAGGAAACAAAGAAAGAAAGGAAAGAAAAAGAAAAAAAAAGAAAGAAAGAAAGAAAAGAAAAAGAAAGAAAGAAAGAAAGAGAGAGAGAAAGAGGTTTAATTGGCTCATGGTTCCACAGGCTGTACAGGAACTATGTCTGGGAGGTCTCAGGAAACTTATGGTCGTGGCAGAAGGCCAAGGGGAGGCAAGCACGCAAGCACGTCTTACCGTGGCGGCGAGGGAGAGAGTTAAGGGGCAGGTTCGCCACACTTTTAAACAACCAGATCTTGTGAGAACTCACTCACTATCACGAGAACAGCCAGGGCAAAATCTGCCCCCATGATCTAATTGCTTCCCACCAGGTCTCTTTTTTAACATTGTGAATTACAACGCAACATAAGATTAGGTGGGAACACACAGCCAAATTATAACAGGTATTTTACCTAAAAAATTGAATTCTCAGGTTTTTTTTTTTAAACATTAAATGACGTGGTTGCACGGGGTTCATTTTTTCACGTCAATAGCCAGCTGGAGGTGAGGGGTGACCACCCCTCCTGAAGGGGCCTGTGTGCTCCAGGTCCCCATGAGGCTGACCTGGCCACTCACATGACCTAGTTGAGCTTGTGGCATCTGAATCTAAGATGGTGTCACGAAGAACAAGAATTCTAAACGTATCTATCAGGTAGGGCAGCATGAGAAGCTGGAAGTGTAGGCTCTCTTTCCTCCCAGGAGCTCACAAAGTGGAAGAGCTTCAGTGATACTCTTGGGTTCTCACTGCTTGCTGCTCTTGAAAAAAGAACTTCTAACAAGACTGTCCCTTCTGGTTTGCACCATCAGTAGTGTACTTAGAATCCAGGTCACATCAGGAAATCTCCATGTTGGGGGAAGGGCCTTGAGGCAGAATGAACTCCCTCCCTTCTTCCTCCCTAGTTTGGAGATCCAGCCATTATGAAGCCAGAGAATGTAAGGGAACAAATGACAGGCAGGTGGTAAAAATAACATGAACAGCCACATCCACCCCATGTGTTATGAGTCAGCAAGAGCTTTTACAATCATCTCCCCACTGCCTGTCCCATTTTACAGATATGGAAACTGAGGCTTAGTGACCCCAGAGTGACAAGGCTGTCGAAACAGGAAGAGAATCAGAACAGCCTCTATCTTCTGTTGCAAGGCCTGCGTTTCTGCACTCACAGTTGGTGGCAGACACAGTGGACCGGTGTTTACCCTGACCAGATGGGGATCAGTGAGAGAATGCAGGCATGTGTCCCTCGAGGAAAAGATGAGTTCTTTAGCTCCAGGAGAAGAGCAAAGTAGAAAGATGAAGGCAATAACTGCCCTGGAGAGTAAAACTCCAGCCCTGTTTCAGTCTGGTGGCAGGGAAGGAGGATTAAGAACAGCAAAATTGTGCCGATCAATTCACTTGACAGCAGTTCAACATTCCAGTTAAAATTTTCTTCAAAGAACAAATCTCTGCATGTCAAAAAGGAGGAGAGGGCCAGAAGAGCAGCAGAACGGGGACTGTATAGTGCAGTGGCTCAGAAATGAAGAGGCAGGCACTGCCGCACCAGGATGATCACTCGAGGGTGTGATTGGGGAAGAGCAAGAGCAGCAGAGTGTCCTGATAGACATGACACCGAGAAGAGAGAGGAGTGACAGCTGACAGCCCGCTTACAAGCCTGGGAAGGCAAGGTCCACACGATGGAGTCACCACTGACAGGGAACATGCTCAGAATGTCTGCTGGCTTCTCCCTTGCTTTCTAACACTGGTGTTTTTGTGCAAGTAAAAATAAGATTCTCTCCTTTACAGCCTCTCTGCCCAAGCCAGACTACCCTGTGTGCTGCCTCTCAGCACATGTCATAGCCTGTCTTCTCCAAGCCTGCCTCCTCCAGAATTTCTTCTCCTCCTCTGTCCTCTTGCATCTGCCCATTAATTTTAGCACCTCTCCTAGCTACCTTTTTCTGCAATGACATTTTCTTCCAGATTTCTTATCAGGAGTCTAAAATTTTGCATTATTGCCGTTATTCACTAAATGTAACTGAACCTGCCCTACTAACACTAATACAAACAGTTAACGCTAAAATAGTATCCTAACGGTCTTACATATATTAACTCATTTAATCTTTGACCACAAATCTGTGAGGCAGGGACTATGACTAACTGCATTTAACAGGTGAAAAAACTAAGGCAAACAGAGGGTAAGTGATTTGTCCAAAGCCAGCCAGGTGGCAAGTGATTGTGTGTATGTCAGTCTGCTGGGGCTGCCACAATAAAATAGCACACTGTGTGCTTAAAGGACAGACATTTATTTTCTCATTGTCCTGGGGCTAGAAATCCAAGATCAAGATGCCGTCAGAGTTGGTTTCTGGTGAGGGCTTTCTTCTTGGCTTCCAAATGGCTGTCTTCTCATTGTGTCCTCACATGGCCTTTCCTCTGTGCCCATGTGGAAAGAAAGAAAAATCTGGTATCCCTCTCCTGAAAAGGACACCAGCCCTATTCGATTAGGGATCCACCCTTATGACCCCATTTAAACTTAATCTCTTCCCTAAAGGCTCTGTCTCTAAATATAGTCATATTGGGGGTTAGGGCTTCAACATATGAATTTTGGAGGAACGCAATTCAGTCCATAACAGTGTGGAATTATTTTTTTTATTCATTCATTCATTTACTGAGCACCTAAGAATTGGCACTCTTAGGTTAAGTGGCTGGAGACACAGCAGTGAAAAAGGGAAATATTGGCTTTGTTGTTCTTAGGGAATTTTTTTTTTTAAGATGAAGTCTGCCTTTGTCTTCCAGGCTGGAGTGCAGTGGCATGATTTCAGCTCACTGCAACCTCCGAAACTTCCGCCTCCCAGGTTCAAGCGATTCTCCTGCCTCAGCTTCCTGAGTAGCTGGGATTATAGGCATGCACTACCACTCCCTGCTATTTTTTTTGTATTTATAGTAAAGACAAGGTTTCACCATGTTGGCCAGGCTGGTCTCAAACTCCTGATCTCAAGGATCCACCCACCTCATCCTCCCCGTGCTGGGATTACAGGCGTGAGCCACCATGCTTGGCTTAGGAATTTAAGTCTAGAGAGAGGGTAGCAGCAGGCAAGTAGCAGGTAAACACATCAGTCAGCTGGATAATTCAGACAGTGGTAAGCGCTATGAGGTCATAGAGTGTGTGACTGGGACTGTTTTGCCCAAGCATGTGCAGAACCAGGGAAAGAGCTTCCCAGGCAGAACAAAGTGCAAAGGCCTTGAGGCAGGAACGTGTAGCGTATTAGAAGAACAGAGGAAGGCTGGTTTGGATGAGTCAAGGAGAGAATGGAAGAAGATCTTGGAAAGGAAGGGGGCAACAGGTCATAGAAGGGTTTCTTAGGCTACAAGAGGGAGTTTATATTTATTCTAAAAGCAATGGCCAGCCACAAGAGTTTGCAATTTGATCAATGCTTTTAAAAGACCCCTATAGCAATGTAAAGATACCCATAGCAATGTAAGAGTGCAAATAAGGACCCCAGTGAGGAGGCTCTTTATTCATTCACTTAGCAAATATTTAAGGAGCACCTACCTGCCACATAAGGTGCTGAGACCCTCTCTCAGGGAGCACAGAGCCTCCTGGGTTGCCGGAGGGGAACTGACTTGCCATATGTGCTCCCATTGCAGGATACTTCTTATCTTCCACTGAAATGTCACATGAATCAAGACATTCCTGAGAGCTAAACTTTGTGGTCCAGGCTGAAAGTGGGGAAGGAGTTCAGAAGAAAGAAGGGGCTGGCCGGGTGAGAGCCGGACTGTAGCTGGGTGAGAGCCAGACTGTGGCCATGGTGTCTTTGAAGATGTGGAACTCAATCCTGGCATTCAAAGACGAGCATGGGAGAGAAGCAGCTGCCTTTCATCCAATGGCTGCAGAACCATCTCTAAACATCTCTCCATGCACATGTGCCTTTATAAACAACACTTCAGGCTGGGCGCCAGCTCATGCCTATAATCCAATACTTTGGGAGGCAGAGATAGGAGGATTACTTGAGGCCAGGAGCTCCATATCAGCCTGGGCAATGCAGTGAGACCCCTGTCTTTACAAAAAAAAAAAAAAATAGCTGCGTGTGGTGGTGCACACCTGTAATCCTAGCTACTCAAGAGGCTGAGGCAGAAGGATTACTTGGGCCCAGGAGTTTGAGGCTGCTGGGAGCTATGATCGCACAACCACACTCCATCCTGGGTGACACAGCAAGGTCCTATCTCAAAAAAAAATTTTTTTAGAAGAATGCATCATACTCTCAAATGTATATAACTACATAGTCTTAAGAAAATATACACAACAGATGTTCTGGTTCCTTATGTTTTCCATCTGAATAAATACAATGCTCCTTCAGTTTAGACCCAAACAGGAAACCTGTACCATAGTGCTGCCTGACTCTATGCTTCCCCTTCTACTCTTAGTCAAGAGTGGCTGGGGAATGCCTTGATGCGCAGGCAGGTTGAGGGGGAAAAACACACAGACATAGCACACAGCTAGTAGGCAGACATGGCAGGACCTACCCTTGGATTGAGTATGAGGGAAAGGGGAATCCAGGATGACTACAAGATCTACAGAGGACAAAGGAAATACACATTGAGGGGGAGTGGAAGCAATGAAGATCTAGCACTAGCTTAGCTACTGAGAGGCTGTCTGATTCCAGGCAAGCATTCCCCTCTCTAGAGCTCAGTTTCTCATCAGGAAAATGACACCATTATTACTCAATAACTGGCCAGGCACGGTGGCTCACGCCTGTAATCCTAGCACTTTGGGAGGCTGAGGTGGACAGATCACTTAAGGTCAAGAGTTCGAAAGCAGTCTAGCCAACATGGTGACTAAAATAAAAATAATAAATAAAAAATTACTCTCTACTAAAAATAAAAATTAGGGTCAGGCATGGTGGCTCATGCCTGGCAGATCATGAGTTCAGGAGATTGAGACCATCCTGGCTAACATGGTGAAACGCCATCTCTATTAAAAATATAAAAAATTAGCTGGGTGTGGTGGCACGCGCCTGTAGTCCCAGCTACTTGGGAGGCTGAGGCAGGAGCATCGCTTGAACCTGGGAGTCAGAGGTTGCAGTGAGCAGAGTTCAAGCCATTGCACTCCAGCCTGGGCAGAGTGCCAACAAAAAAAAGTTAGCTGGGCATGGTGGTGGGCACCTATAATCCCAGCTACTCAGGAGGCTAAGGTGGGAAGATCACTTGAACCTGGGAGGCGGAGGTTCCAGTGAGCCAAGATTGTGACACTGCTTTCCAGCCTGGATAATAGAACAAGACTCCATCTCAAAACAAAAACAAAAACCAAAAAACTCAATAACTAAATCATATATGTTATAATACTTAATATCTATGAACATTTATAAAATGAGGTGATAAACATTTGTATAACCACCACTAAGCATAAGACATACAGCACACCAATGGAATTGAAGACCCCCTGTGTACCCATTTCTATGGCACTCCCTCTCTCCTGCCCCCACCCCAGATAGAATGGTAGTACCATGCTACTAAATCTGGCATTTATCAGCTCAAGTGCCCTTTTAATAATACTTCTGTTAATTTTATGATTTGACCAGACCTCTTAATTTTTTGGGTGTAACTGATTTGTAGTTGACAGAAATCTTCCATACGTACCATCTCATTTTGATTTTCACAAAATCCTATGAGGATATGCTGAGCTTGGGAAGATTACCTCCAGCTTTTCATATGAGCAAAGTGAAGTTCAGAGTGTGATATCTTGTAACACTTAGCATCCTGACCGTGTTTCATCATATTTCATGCCTTGCTTTCCATTGCTAGTTATTTTTTCATGTACATTTGTATCCATAACTAGACCGTAAGTTCAGGAGAGAGCAGCGATCTCTCTCCTGAAGCTGTGGCCAATGTGGCAAGATTACAGGGCTCAGGTTTCAGTATAAAATAAATAAGTAAGTAAATAATAAATACCTAGTGATGAGGGGAAAGTCACCCATGTGATGGGGAAGCTTCTGAGGCCTGAGGTAACACAAGATAAGGGATGTAGAAACTGGACCTAAAGAGAGGGATAAGACACAGGATGCCCGACAAAGTATGACAGGGCTCCATGGACTGGAACCCACAACGCAGCAGGCTGGGCACAATTTCACTTTTATAGGTCATGCCCCTGATGTTTGAAAAGGCAAAACAAGGAAGTTTTCAGAAGAGTTGTAGGAAAGCAGAAGGGTTATCCAGTTCATTTGTTGCCATAATCCTGGACTTTCTGCAAACACAATATACATCATGATGTGTAATGGGATCATATCACACACAAAAAAACAATGTAGTGCCATCAAAAGCATGACCCTTTAAGAATATTTCTGATTCACACATGTAGGACTAGGGAGCTTTAAGGAAAGGGTATTAAAGACAGCCATGACCTTTAAAAATATAGCTCACTCAAAGCTGGAGTGGATCTGTTTTGTTACATAGACTTCTCTGAGCCTCTCAACCCATCAGTAGGGAAATGAGAACTTCTTACAAGCCACCAATCAGCTCCCATAGCTGGAATTTCCTTGAGAAAGTCTCCCTATTTCAGGTTTGTTATGTCACATGTCTGGTATCCTTAAGGAAAAATAAAATGTGTTGGCCTTAATTATTTCAACTTCTTAGTCAGACTTACATGGAACACATTAATATGCCAGTTAATTTCTGCTTCTGTAAAACTAGGATGGTAAAAGTCCTAGGTAAAAAAAAACGAGGACTTAAAAAGATATTCCAGCTTTCTCAACTGTTTTTCATAAAGAAGAATCATCATGACTGTGGAGACCACTGCAATTTGTGGAATAAATCCATAAATGTATAACCCAAACAGCTTAACTAAATGAAGCTTCCCTCAGGCATGAGTAAGTTGATTGGGCTCTAGGTATGAAATGTGTAACCACAACACCCACAGAGTGGATATTCTTTCAAGTGACAGAGACAGGGTTAGGAAGGGCTCTAGGGCTAGAGTCTTCCATGGGCAGTGCTGTCCATTGTATACACAAATAATAGTGACAGTTGCTAATATTGAGTGTGGAATTGGGCTTTATCTGCACCTTGTCATTCATGCTTTCTAACAAATAATGGAGCATTATTCCTTTTATTTCTTCTACTCTTAGAGATAAGACAACAGAAACCCACCGTGGTTAGTAACTTACTCTTATCACCCAGAGAGCAAATGGAGGAGCCAGGCTTCAAACGCGGGCGTGTCTTGCCTCCTGAGCCCCACCTCCTAAGCATGTTGCCATCTTATCTTCCAGCAAGGCTCTCCTGCTCTCCAGCATGAACAGGGCTCTGAACTGTTTCTCTACTAGCCATCTGAGGATCAGTTTGCACCAATTCAGCCACCAATTCAATACTAACAGGCTGCTGGAGATGGGCATTATTAGATTACTGTCTCAGAGCATAACAAAATCAGTATAAAATCTTAGCCTCATTAGCATGGGACTCAGTCTCCTCAGGTAGCCAGTCTTCGCTATTGATTTTTTATTATATGCAGCAGCCGTATTTCAGTTTCTCAAGTTACTCATAGCCACATATGAGTAATAAAATGATAGCAACAACTGGAGTGATGCTAACAATTAGTTTGCCTCAAGTCCAAGGACAAAACAAACTCTTAAATGTCCTACTCACTCCTTAGCTCCAAAGTAAACAAGTCTTTCTGCTACTAGTACTGGATTAAGCTTCATAACATTGTCCAGGTGAAAGTACTTAGGGCTAGAGGCCTGTGTAGATGTTTGCAAAGAGGGAGTTGCTTTGGCAGATTAATCCCATTCTGTGGGCTTGTTCTATTTTCTAGAAGATCTCAAGTATGACAAAATAGCTCCAATGAGTTATTGTTCATCAATATTTGTTATAAATGTTAGAAATCTTGGCATCATTTATCTCTATCTCAATCTCGTCTCTATATTTATAATTTACTTACATATTTAAAAAGAAATAGAAAAGAAACACCATGGTCTAATGGAAAGCATCTGAGATATTGTGGTTCCCAACCTTTTGGAGTCTGATAATCAACAACACAATATTATGAAACCTTTTAGGGTTCCCTATTGAATAACGAAACAAAAAAAGGTAAAACAACTATAAATAAAACCTATCTGGCTGATTTAAATTATAGAGCTCATGCAGCTTGAGCAAACTCTTTTCCCGTAGCCATGGTGTAATTCCTCTTGATTGAGAATCGAGTTTCTGGGCTATTTCTCAGAGAATGAAATTACAAAACACAAGATAGCAGATTTTAAAAAAATTGTCACCAGGTATCCCTGCAGGATATCAAGTGACTGGGTCAGAAACTCAGTTGGAAACTCTGCTTAAAGAAGAGCAGAACAAATCCCCCTTGCCTGGGAGGCCAAACAGAGCATTGTTTTAGTTCCATAGGAGATAATGACAATGGAATAGAACATTGTCCTGGGTAATGGTCTCCCGCTGGTAGGGAAATGCTGAGGCAAAAACAAACAAGGGGCTGAACTGCTACCTTCTTTTTGAAGCAAAAACTGTTGATCCAGGAACAGAGTACCTCCTAGCAGCTTCCATTTGGTTGTATAAGCCTTACATTTGGAGGTCCTCCGGGTTGGGGTGTCAATGTAAGTAGGGGGCAGGGACAGCCGTTAAGAGAGCTGCTAGCTCTACTGTTTCTGAACTGTTGACTTCAGAGATAGGCTTAGGGGACCATTTTGAATTTCATCAGCCACTGGACAAAACAGACTTTCCATAAAAACACAATCACCACATCAAGCTTTGCTACCAGCTGAGATCTCCCTGCTGTCATGTCCCACCCTCATGCCACCCATTTTATGACTGCCGATTAGACTGATAGATATTTGTTGTATTGGCAATGTTCTGCATTTCTTGAAGAGAAAACCTTTATAAAACAAAGAAGAATAAAGCCAATAATCCATTCATTTCACACAGAAAGTCAGCACCTTCTGATTTTTCTCCCTTGCAAAATAATACAATATGTAGAGAATGTCTAATGTGTCTCTAAAAACAAGATTTAAATCAGAGATCAAAAGTGGGTAGTGATTTAAAATTCTAAATTTTGGAAAAATAGCAACTCTCTTTTTATTTTTGAAACAAAAATAAATGAAAAATTCAGGGCCAAAATCGTCCTTCTGCCAACTGGGGCTTCTGTAGAACACATAGCTCAGACCCCACCACACAGATGGAAAATAGTCCGAATGCACATTGGCAGTATTCGTTCATTCCACGAACTTCTACAATTTCCATTAAAGCAGCATGGCATTCAAAAGTTGAGGTCCAATTCATCTTTGCTGTTAATGAGACATTTTACAAGTGTATTTTTTTTTCTTGGGAAAAAATTTTGAATTGGGTAAAACAAATGGAAGTGGATATTTAAAAAACAAATTCTTCACTTGGACTGGTGATTGACTTGCTTAGAATTCTCTGGGCCAGCATTTCATTTCCTGATGGCTGCCATTTCCCCTCCCATTCCAAGTTCTCTCTACTTGGGGCTGACATAGGATATGGAAATACTAATATGGCTGCTGCGACTCCCTTCATGTATTTCAGCAAGAGAATTATTTCATATCAGTGCCCAGTGTCTCTCCAACTTTTCCATTTCCTCTAAGATCAGGTTTCCCTGCAAAGAAGAATGTCAGATCGATTGTTAGTAACAGGAACTAATAAGCATTTGGGGCCAGACACACAACTTTTCGATGGCATGCATCACCACTGTACGTGTTTCATGATGTCACTGGCAAAAGAGGATCCCGGCCTGAATACCCACTGGAAAAAGGCAATTTATATTTTTATTACAGTCATTAATCTGATGTTTCTAATTTAAAAATATTCATTTGGAAAAAACTCAATGATGACACAAAACAATGTTTTTGCCCTCAGTTACCTCCGTTTTCTCCCTCATCTTTTTGACTTGATGAGGATTCCCTGGTTAAATGCAACTCTAGTAGGTAATAAAGGGCATCAGTTACTTCTGAAGGTGCTTTGGCAATGTGGTCACTAATGTAAATAACCATCACAGAGATCTCAAGTGGCTGAGAGCATAAATGGGAGAATAATAAGCAAAGAGAACTAGTGTAGGGACAATGTTAAGGGGGTGGGGGTAAAAATTAGGTGGAAACAGAAAAACTCTTTAATGTGGGTGCTAAGGAACAAGATCAAAGAATAAGAATTTGGACTAGGCAGGATCAGTTCAAGTTGTTAATAAAAATATGGGAAGAAACGAAAGCAAACAGTTCCTGGGTCAGTCTCCAGGTATTCAGAGCTGGCCAAACACAACGAGAAATGGAAAAGAGGTGATAATTAGTAATAAATATGAAGGTGCATAGACACTTTGGGCAATTGCGATCTTAACACCATCTCCTCAATATTGCGGTGCTTCGTGCAAAATGAAGGACTGCTTAGAATTTTGTCTGCAGCCTTCATGAATCTGGTCAGGAGTTTCTGTATCTTCTTCACCTTGTCAGCATGCCTAAAATATTTAATGGGATGACCACTCACTCAATATGGGATGCCTAAGCCTGTATCATTTCAGCATTCTCCCTAAAGCAGAGCTCTCCAGGAATGAAAAATTTCCCACATGAGAACTTCTGCTTTAACAAGAGTAAGGTTCAGGGCACACAGGGAAGTGCCCAGTGCAAAGAATCTGCCAGGAAAATGGATGGCTGTGAAGACTGGGCTCCAAATCCTTATTAGAAAGAGTTCCAGGAACATGTTTACTGTACGATTTCTCCAAGAGAAAGTTCATGAGAACCATTTTCAAGTTTCAGGAAAGTCTATTTGGTAAGGTAGGAAGTTTGCAAGTTCAGAAACTATTTTTTTTTTAAAGAGAAACAAATTTCAATCACTTTAATAAACACTTTAAAAGCAATTTATGATAACTGTAGCCTTCCAATGACTAAGGCTACACTGAACTTTCCAAGTCGAAACATTCATCCCTTGTATTCAGGAAAAGTCCTCTCAACAATTTTGAAAAATATTAAAAACATGAAAGCAATTGTAAAATCACTTTCACCTGTGCAATATCCTTTTTCATGAATGTCTCCAATTACATAGCTAGGGTTACAGATTTTCACAAACACAGTTTCATTTTTGATAGTTATGTAGCTGTAATTTCAGGCTATTTCACTCTATTGAAAGGTACCAGGGCTGCCTTTGCCCCCTCTTCCTCATGTCGCTTAAGCCATCCAAGAAAACATCAAGAAATTAAATAAGAAGGGAAAACAAGAGGTAGAGATCGCATTCAAAAGACTGGAATCCACCCCATCAGAAGAAACAAATTTGTAACAGTTGGGGTTACCTCCCTGCTCCGTCTTCCACCTGTGCAATGGGCTAACGTCCCTGTCCTGGGGGTGTCTGGGGAGGATGGGGACGTCCTCAGCGCTGCAGAGGTGCTAGGAAAACAGCCAGCTGTCTTCTGACTCAGAATTTTTGAAAGCTTTCGTGCCTCTCTGAGAAAGCCGATCCATATCCACCCGGTATCAATTTGCCTGCTAGAAGCGGCAGGATAAGCACACGAGTTTGGGCAGTGCTTACATTTTGGGTTTATTGGCTTGATGGTGTTGTTTGGGGCGCTCTCAGCCACAAACTGCAGAAGAGTGGGGGCGGGGGACAAGGTGGGGAGGAAAGGGTGGGCGAAGGAGCCGAGAATGAGACCAGCAGGAGAGTGGAAACTCCGGGAGGGAGAGGAAACGCAGAAGGCGACGTACAGTCCGGCGAGGGACCGGGAGAGGTAGGGGGATCCGAGCCGCGTCCGGAGGGAGAGCGGCTTCGCACCCCGCAGCCGAGCTGGGTCCCTTCGTCCGGCCCGGAATCCCGACCCGGCCAGCCCCATGCAGGTCCCCGTGCCCCCTCCAGGAGATGGGAGTCGCCGGGACTCTGCGCTCCGCCCGCCCCCGGCGGCCGGCCAGGCCTGGGATCCGCACCCGGAGGGGCTGAACAGAGGCGGACGCAGCCCCGGGTCTGTGGCTTGCCGGGCCGGGTGGGTGGATGCGATTTTCTGGCGGTGGCGTTTGCAGGAGGGGAGGAGATAGCGCCACCCGGGGCTTCCCTTAGCACAGCGGGCCGGGCGGAGTTTGGGGGCCCGAGTGAGGGTGCGGGTTGGGCTCAGAGTTCTGCTTCAAGCAGGCGGCGGGGCGCGAAATGCAATCGCGTGGGCCCTGCCTGCCCCCTCGCTCTTGTCTTTCCTCGACGCTCGGGAGGCGTCCTCCAGCCCTCTAGTCGCGATGCTCTCCGGTCCGCAGTGTGGATCCGCAGGTGAGCCCGAGAGTCGAGTGGAGAGGAAGGCGTGTTGAGTGCCTCAACTTCCTGAGCCCACGGCTGGGGACGCGGAGAACCCTCCCGGAGCCGAGGTCCCCGCCTGCCGGGCAACCTCACTCTGCTTCTGGCCGGGCCTGGGGTCTCCAGGGAGGAGGCCGGGCGCGGACTCGGCAGCGGCTGCACTCCTGCAGAGCCCAGACAGGCCTTCTCGCCTTTTCCTTTCCCGGGCCGGTGCCCTAAACTCCGGGAACTCGCACAGGAGAGGCCTGGAAGACAAAAGCGACAGCCTAAGCTGTCCCGCCCGCTGTACCCGAGGAGCGTCCCGATGGCGCTGCGGGTCGTGGGGGGGGGGGGTCGCCTCCCCCAGCACCTTGCGGGGCGGGTGCCAGGCTGGGCCTGTAGACGGTTTCACCGCTGCTTGTCATTTCTCCTTCATTTTGCACTGGGGGAGCTGCCCTTCCCCTCAGAGAAAGAGGCCGCGCCTGCACCCAAAGTAACCCTCGGGTGATCCCGGGAGCGGGGCTGTCTGGCCTGGGTGGGAGACCTGGGACGGGGGGTTAGAGGTTTCTGTTGCATCAGAGAAACTTGGCAGCGTCAAAGAGAAAAATCTCCCAGTGCGACTGGGCCTAATGCTATTTTTATTTAAGTCTCAAATTGTCTAGTTTGCCATTTTGCTTCTATTTTTAAAAACTATTTCTCAGTGGCATGGGGGGGAGATCAAAGGTGACGGATGGGTATCCCTATGTTGGTATCAAGTGTGCCTTCATGTCTGTCATTCCTTGGGCATTTGTTCCAGTACCGTCCACATGAAGCATCTTCTTCCAAGGAACCCTTGCAATAAAATGGGATATTTCTATTTGGACTGTTCTATGTCCTAGAAGGTCGGCAGCCGCGTCAGGCTTACCCAATGATTAAAAGGGGTCATTTCCTGCAATAAGATAGAGTCAATGCAGAACCCACAAGCTCATTGATTTCCATCCCTGTGTAGTCAGCTTGTTCACTTTCTCCTAAGATTATGGCAATAGTAGTAATAATAATAACCAGGACACAAATAACTCTTGAGAAGTCATTTGTAACTATCTCTTCTTGGAGGTGAGAAACACACATATGCATCCACACACACAAACACCCTGTGGACTTCTGGTTTATTTTTGTCAGAGAAACTCAGAATTGCTTGAGGTGTGTGTTTTTTTCTTAAATGATCTATTTACAGACTTGCTAATGCCTCACCAGAAATCCTGTTTATCAGCCCAATAGTTGTGACAGGGTTAGAAAACCAGTTTAAACTGTTAATCGGCCACAAAAAGAGCCCTAGATTGGTGCCTTTCACTTACCTTTGAAAGGCTATACAAGCAACGCCATACATTGGGAGAAATTAGACAGCGGCAAAATCATTACCTTGACTTCCCACAATAAAGACAACCTTAAAAAGGGGCTATTGATGGTTTCAAATTACGTAACGGTGGTTTATATGTTCTTCCTCTGCGCTCACAGAAAGCAATTTTAGTGAATTCTTCAAAGAACAAACAGCCATAGCATTCACACACATTTATTTATTGCAGAACACTATTAGAGAGAGAGAGGAAAAAAAAACCCCAAAAACAAAAATCCCAGCCAAAGGAGGCCAAATCCAAAGCGAGTATGTCCGGTTTCTGTTTCACCAAGCTCCTGGGCTCCCGTTCGACCCGGGAGCTCAGAGTGCTCTGTCTCTTTTCCCCAGACGGGACAGGGTGTGGAGTTCGTAGCCTCTTGGGTGGGAAAAGCCCCGCGCACGTCACCGGGTCCCATCTGATCACTGCTTCTGCAGATTTTAAACCTGGACACAGCCTCCTCTAGGATAGAAAGCATTTCCCAAACAAAACCGATTCCAGGGTGCAGTGGGCCTGGTGCTGGCTCCTGGAGAGAAGGATCAGCCCCCCTTCGCACCTGTGCTTTTGGGATGGCTCCTACTTGGGCGGGGGTGGGCCTCCGCCTTCACTGCCTTCTATCAGACGTTTCCTTGGACGGATTTCTACGTAAATCCGGAAGGCGATCAAATGCAGGCGGCCCACCTCCAGCGCTATTTTTTTTTTTTTCTCAAAGGCGTCTCCTGCATTTTCGGGGGCTCCAGCCCAGACTGAAAAAGTCCCCTCAAACCTCTATTCTGTGGTTGCTCACAACGGCCTGCAAAAACCCGACGGAGCACTCCGCCACCCCACCTTACGCCTCCCTAGGGCCAAGTCAGTGGTCGAAAACCAACCCGATGGTAGCTGCCTTGACCAAGCAGACAGCCACCGACGGCAACGCGCGGAGGGAGAGGACCGTGCTCACTTTCGCACGTTACGGGGCAAGGGGACTGTTGGCGTCAGGGCGCTCTGGGAGGAACTTTGCAGCGGATTTGAGAGACGGAGGGAATTCAGCAAATGTGCTGCCCAGGGCTGCCAGCTGGAGCTCGGCCGATTCGCTGCGCAGCACTGCCCCCTGGTATCCAGCGCAGAAATTGCCCCTCCCCAGCTGCAGGGCTCCTCCTTGGGTTGCGCGGGACAGATTTTTTTTTCTCCTTTCCTGGCTACACGCGTGACAGAGAAGCTGCCCCGGCGGCCTCAAGAAGGCCCCCAAGCCGTACTCAGAGCCTTTCTCCCTCCTCTTTAAGCTCTCACTTCCCCAAAGAGTACCTGGCCTCCTGACGGCCTGAGCCAAGTCCCCAGTATGGTCCGCACCCCTTCTTGACTCTGGCACCCACGTCCAGCTGACATCTACCGGGGAGGGGGCTGGAGACCCAGGGAGACCTCGACTACAGGCCCAGGCAAACGGAAGGAAGAGAAATGTGTTCAGAGAGACTCATTTGGAGCTGGGACCGTTCATTCTTTAAGGAACATCAGCTTCCAGGGCATCTTTCGTTGGCACCTGGGCGTTCCAGAGAAGAAAGGAAGTGAGTGTCAGGGCTATCCTCTCCTCGCATCCCAGGCTGGAGAGGTGCTGAGGTCCTTAGTCACTCAGTCCAAGGGCGCCTGAGAGATGGGGTCAAACTTGGCGCCAGCCTGAGCACCCAGGCGCGATCCACAAGGGGGCGGACAGGGCAGGGCTCAGAGCCCCCCTCTGTCAGCCCAGCCCGCCCCTTCCAAACACACTTGTCTGGCATAGGCTTCTATGGGTGCCGGAAGGAAGACTGCCGTAGTGGGCACAGGGTCATCGACCCCAGGACATGCTTGGCCTTTCCCACTCCAACTGGATGGTTTGTCCCAGGCTTTGGGACTAAGCTTGATAGAGAGGTAGGAAGGAAGAGGAGCCGGTTCCGGAGCCAGAGTGGGTTGGGGTCCCAGTTTGGCCACCTTCTGGCTGTGTGACCTTGAGTGTGTGACTTCGCCTCTCTGGGCATCAGTTTCCTTTTTTTTTTTTCCAGGAATTGTGTGAGGATTGAGGTGACGTCCTTAGGATTCCCACATGTGTTCCGCCAAGGTCGCCCTTGATGGTTGCCGACGTTCCCTGCAGGAAAACCCCCAGGAATCAGCTTGTTGGGTGGGCGCCAGCCGTACTGCACGGAGGCATCCCGGCCTCCGGGTTTCAGGAGGGGCAGAAACAGCGCAGTGTCCTCAGCCCTGAGCCCTGAGAGCTGGAGGCCCCGACACTCCTGGGTTCTCTTCTGCCAGGATGCAGACTACCAGCGTGCGCACGGCCTCAAGCACCTCTGCCGTGGGAAGTGAGTCATCTTCGCTTATGATTGCATCTGGCCACGCCAGCTACAAGAACACTGGGCCTCACAGCTGCCACTTCCCCAGCCTTAACCTGCGTCAGGCATCGTGCTAAGAACTATGCACCCGCAATCCCTCTCCTTCACCACAGTCCTGACAGAAGTAGTTGTTTAAGTTTTTAAATCTCCATTTTATTTATTTATTTATTTTTGAGACTGAGTTTCGCTCTTGTTACCCACGCTGGAGTGCAATGGCGCGATCTCGGCTCACCGCAACCTCTGCCTCGTGGTTTCAGGCAATTTTCCTGCCTCAGCCTCCTGAGTAGCTGGGATTACAGGCACGCGCCACCAGGCCCAGCTAATTTTTTGTAGTTTTTTTAGTAGAGACGGGGTTTCACCATGTTGACCAGGATGGTCTCGATCTCTTGACCTCGTGATCCACCCGCCTCGGCCTCCCAAAGTGCTGGGATTACAGGCGTGAGCCACCGCGCCTGGCTAAATCTCCATTTTAAAGAGCAGGAAACAGGCTCAGGGAGGTTAACTTCCCCCAAGATCACAAGTCTGGTAAGTGGGAGAGCGAGGACTTGAACCGAATCTTCCTTCGAGGCCAAGCTCTGAACCACTAGGGTGGCATTAGAGAGCCAAGCTCTGCCCTTCGGTCTCCATTCACGCTGCACTCTCTGAGCCGCAATTTTGTCTCCTGCATTGGCACTGGCAGAAGTCGAGACAGGCTCCCGGGAATCGCCGGCCGTGGCGCACACTTCCACGAACCCAGCTTGTTCCAGAGACTCAGCGCTTGTTCTGAGATCCTCTTGTCGAGTCCCCTTAATCCAGGTGCCCGGCGCGTGTGGTGCTCAGATCAGACTTTTCCACCCCAGCACCACGCGGGCGGGCCCCTGGACCAAGGTCCCGGAAGGAACCCCCCATCCTCTTCTCCCGAGGCTCAGCTCAACAGTTAGGGAGGAGCGAGTTAAGTCGCGGTCAAGCCTTGACAGCTAGGTCGGGGGGACGCAGTGGAAGGGGAAGAGCAGGAGCAAGGATACCACCGGACAGCCCCTCCCTGACACCCCGTCGATGTCCTCGCTGCCCAGGGGCTCCCTTGCTGCCCCACCCTAAAAGGAAGCTGTCGCGGCCCAGGACACGGTAACTAAAAGGCCGTCAGGGACGGAGAGGGCAATGAGTGGGTTTGGACTTGGGGTTTCCGAGCCAGCTGCTCCCTAGAGCCGTTCTTGAGCTGGTCAGCCAGCACGTATTTCACGAATGACCACTGGGTGCTAGGCCCTGCACTCAGCCCTTTCGTCCTCCCCCGGGGCTGAGCCGAGGGTGCCCCAACACTAGTCCGAGCGAACTTGGAGACACGGCGCGGGGGCTGCGCTCTCTGGCCTGGTCGCTTTCCACGCACGCCTCGCTTGGTAGCTGCCACCTCTCCCGGCTCTGCCCGTGGGCGCCCCCTGGCTGCAGGAAGCAGAGCGCACACCACGCCCCCGGGGCTCCGTCCCAGCTCACTCCCGTACCCCGCGCCGCTCGGCCCGCACCCCCAGCTCGCGCTGCGCCCGCCAACCTCAGCCCCGGAGACCGTCCGAAGGTCTCTCGAGTTTTCAGTGACCAGCCAGGGCGCGCGGCTGGCCAGAGCCCGCCAAGTTCTCCAGCAAGAGGCCCGGCTTTCCCTGAGCAGCGACCGCGGATATCGGGTCACCTCCCTCCCTCTGCCAGGCCGCTGAGGGCAAGCGCTGTGCTTCAGAAGAGGTGAAAAGCCCAAACAAACAAAACCCCAAAGCCCATTCAAGTTCAGGGGTGGAGAACTGTGTGCATCCGAATTTTAAAAAGATCTCCGGGACTCCCAACCACTGCAAACACCCTCTTGTCCCCCGACACCATCCCATCCCAAGCACCCCACTCACCCCACGCACCCCACCCACCCCACGCCGCGTCCTGTGAACCGGAACCGTGAACGGGCTGCAACCTTCTCGACTGTCACATGTGTGTCCCCGATGCCATCTGCCCACGACTGTGTGTGAAGCAAACCCCACTGGCAGACGCGTTGGAGAGAGATGGCTCCTCGAACCAGAATTAGAAGGAAAACGCCACTGAGGGCTTTTCAAAAACCCAACAGGCAAGCGGGGAAACCTGCGTTTTTAGACGTGCTGGGCTCTGTTCTAGCCCCATGCACTGCACCGAGCTAATTCTCCCGGCGACTCCCTGAGCGGGTTATTACCACGTAATAATTGATGAGGACACTGAGGGCTAAGAGGAGTTAATTAACGTGCCCCCAGTTACAGAGTTGGAAGTCAGGGATAGATCTTAACTCGTGGGGCTGTTCGGAGGGGCTGTGAGACTCGGCTTGGTTTCAGCCCAGAGCCCAACAGAGCCCCGGTAGAGAAAGTATTGGGTATTTTTTTGCCTGCTAATGCGGCTGTAGGAAGTTCGATTACATCTTTGATGACTCACATTTTTGAAGCAGCCCCATACAACTTCCAATTCTGGGGTAAAATATAATTGTGAAATTCTATGGGATTTGGAGATGAAGGAGTGGACCCTTGAAACATAACCCAGAACTTACTTGTTTTGGGGAAAAAAATTATAGAAAATTTCCAACATATACAAAAGAAAAGAGAATATTAGGATGAATTCTCATGTGTCTGTCCCCAACCTCCAAATAACGAAGGCCAATCTATTTCATGGCCAATCTATTTCCTTCCCTCCTGCCCACAGACTCTGCCTTCCCAACTATCAAAACACACACACACTACTTTCTCCATTCAAACAGATTATTTGGAAGTGAAACCTAGACATTGCCACATTTAATCTGCAAGCATTTTCAGCATGCATTGTCAAGAGACAACCACAATACCAAGATACACCCAGAAACTTCACATTCCTAAACACCCTGGAGTATCCAATTGGCTGAAGCTTTATTTTAACCAAAATTCCTGGTTGGAGCTTGGTTTTCACTGAGTTCACTAGAGCCAGAATGACCTGAGTTTGGATCTTGATTTTCTCTTTTCTTTTTCTTTTTTATTATTTATTAGCTGAATGACTTGGGGACACAACTTACCTTCTCTCTGAGTGTCAGTTTAGTGCAATCTCACATGGTTGTTATAAAGATAAAAAAACAAAACAATGTGTGTGAAGAGTTTAGCATAGGCCAGGGAATAGTATCTTGGTTATTTCTCGTAAAGCTTGAATTCAGTGAGATTTTAGCTAATGAAGGCTTGAAAATTAGGTTTGAGTTGGGGCATCGAAAGTTTTCATGTTGCATGGAGGGTGAGACTACAGCCAGGGAGGCAGACTCCCTCCACACCCAGTGCTCATTCATAAGCTCACCCCTCCCAGGACTAACAGCTGAACTCTCAGGGATGTTCCTGGCTCTAGTCTTACCCTCCATGCAACATGAAACCTTTTGAGGTTCTCTAAGGATTCTTCTAGGTCTGACAGTCCTCTTGGGCTTTTCTTGGGGCAGAGCTGTTCTTTTTCCCAAGTATTCCCGCCTCTAGCATGGGGTCAGTGCTGTCTGCTGAATGAGCGGTTGATGACATCATCCATCACATGGTCTTTGCACAGCCAATTCCTTCTGCCTGGGATGTTTATGCCTTTTCTTAGCTTAATTAACTCTAACCCTCTCTGAATGGGTCAAATTCCCCTGGCATATGCTCTCAGAGGACCTCAGTGTACCTTCTCTTCACAGGGTTTATCACTAGTTAAAATGTTACATTTATTTGTTACTTATTTGTGTGATTACCAGATGGTCTTTCTTCTGTTCTAAACTTCATGAGGGCAGGAATCATGGCTGTTTTGTCTTCGTTGTATCTTTAGCACTTAAGGCAATAGTTAATTGTTGAATGCAGGTGGTTTTTATGGTAGGGGGAAAGTGGCCAGATTCAGAAACTAGTTTAACCCATCTCTCACCCTAATCAGCAGTCATAGTAGCTAATTCACAACGTGCTATTTCAATATGTTCTATAGGGAATTAACCTCCAAATGCACTACCAGGCAAAACTATTATGCAGGTAATAGAATGGAAAGATCAAGTTAAGATACTTGAATCACACAGATTGTTGAATAAATTTTAAATACACAATGAGAAGGAAGAGGAAAGAGATGGGGTAGGTTAACACGTATACTGTACCCCAGGAGCAGTTGGGAAGTCCCCTTCCTGAATCCTGGGCTATGTAATATGAAATGTTCACATGTTTCTCTCTCCCTCCCATACATATTAACTTTCCCCCTTAATGATGTGGTTACAAGGACCATAACTGAGAGTAAGTGAAGGGGCCTAACAGAAAGAAGGTGCCTGAGGCAATGACATCCGCTTTTGCTATTGGAGAGCCAGTGGCAAGTTCTCCTGGCCACAGCAGGAGCATCCATTAGCCTCATGAACTGCTCTGTTTTTCTGTGCTTCTTGAGCAGAACACAACTGGGACCATAATAGGTGTCACCAATGAGTAGCTGATTTTGGGAATCAGATAGCTGTCAGCCCTGATGTAGCACGAATGTGTCTTACAACTTGGTCTTTTAATGTCTCTCTCCTGGTCCATAGCACTCTGGTTGGTTCTGACATATGTTCCACTTACCGTATCTATCTTCAACATCTCACACAGGTTACTGATATACTCATTATCCATATGAATTCTGTGAATTCTCCCGTGTTTCACAGCTCCATCTTATTCATCTCCCCTTCTACTTAACACATCCCATGACTTTTGCTTATACCTTGTAATTACTGACTTGCTTGCCCTCCACATCTCATACTTCTTATGAATGTATCCATTTGTTTTTCTTACCTTCTGTAGCATGATTGAAGATTGCCAAATAGAACAGCATGCAGGCATTACACAACACATTTATTAAATGCCTACTGTGTGCTAAGCAAAATGCTAGGCATTGGTAATCCTGACAAGATTCCTCTGAAGCTTTCCATCTAGTGGAAAGACAATTAACTAATCAATCTTCCAGTCCTGTGAAATGATCCACTATGACACTGTGCTAGGAGGGGTCGGGGAGGTCCCTGCTGTCCCAAGAATGTGGAGGTGGGCAGTCTGGGAGAGCTTCCCTAAGGAAGTGCTATCTGAGGTCTGAGACCTGAAAGGTGAGCTCTAGAGTCCAAGGGTTTCAGAAATCCCTAACAAATAGACATCAAGGCACAGTGTATTTTTGTTTGCCCTATCTTAGTTTTGAGTCACATTTTGCCTATTGCTTGTCCAACTTTGCCAGAGAACACTAACCGGTTCTAGTCCCCCCAAAACGCAATTGTTACGTTTTACACAACGATCAGAATGAAACACACCTATTGGTAAAAGATGCTGCAGAACAGTGTTTAGGCTTATAAATGATTCTAATGGGGATCAACAGCCTATAATCAGAATTTAACAATCCAAGAGAGGAGTAATATGCATCCCGCAGGACAGATTGGAGTCTTTTTCTTTAGTTCTGCAGGTTTGGTGGGAAGACTGGCTCCCGACTTCCCTCCTACAACAGCTGCCCTACTGAGGTAAACATATCACAAACAAGAACAATGAAATCACCAATAATATAACACTAATACCATAAACAAAAGAAACACCACCTTCGGCTCTGGTGGAACAAAAAACACAATGTGGACCAACTAACAGCTATTTAAAAAACAAATTACTCAGGGCTGAGCTTCATGGTTCTCCAACTGCAATTTTCCAAGAAGCTCAGTAACAGCAGAAGTTTTTCCCGAGACATATTTGCTTCTGCTGGTTTGGTTGCAGATCTGAGGTGCTGGACAAAGAACAAAATGCCCCCACAGAAATCCACCTTGACAGTTATTCTGCAGGATTCCTCATTTTTCTCCCAACGTGAGACATTTCTAGTCACAGGTGACTATCAACGGAGAGTGCCAGCATCTCCTCATCAACAACGTTTTCCTTAAACCTCAGGCTTTTTGCAAATGCCAAAGCCCTCATCCTTGTTAAGGCCATTTTTCTTTATTTTCTTGAAAATTGCACACATGAGTAGCAGAATGTGGGTGGTGTGGTGGATTTTTAGAGATTGCTTGGTCTTTTCACTTCATTTTGTAGATGAGGAAACAGGCTTCAGGTGCAGACTAGAGAGTGTTCTGTGAAAACAAGCCCAGCATTTCCTTAGACGTATAAGGAGAAAAACTTGGGTATCAAGAAAGATGTCTGGCTGCTTTCTGCTGGGCATTGTAATCTGCCCTCATTCCATGGATCAACTCATCTGACCACAGGATGAGGAGCCAGGCCTCAATCAGCCTCCATGAGACTTGGCAAGGGATGGAGGCAAAGACTAAGCCCACTATCTAGAAGTAGAATGAGCGCACTTGTAACGGGATGACCTCCGGGTGTGGTGAAGAGAGGCGAACTTCAACAGGATCTTTGAGCCAACTTAAACTGGCACAAGAGAGAAAAGGCTTTCATTGGAGCACATACTATTTCAGGCATATCTGTATCCAGAGACCAATGATATCATGCAGCCACTCTCTGTGTCTGAGGCTCCTCGTGGTGACAACATTTCTGCCAGACACTCTAGGCTTGCATCCTCTGAGGTTTAAGTGCTGGGAAAGAGAATGCCTATCTCTGATCAGTCTTCATGCTTCTGATTGGGTCATGTGTTCATACCCCAATCAACCACTGTGGTCAAGGGATAGTAACGCTCTACATAGCCAAGTGTGAGTCACATGTCCTGAGGCAGGGGGAAGCATGAATACTGAATATAATGGAGAGAGTTCCTCTTAAGAAAACTGAGGCATCAGGGGAAAGTGGACTGAGTGCTGAATGGCAAAAATAAAGACACTCACCTTAAATCTTTAGATGCAAAATTACTTAGCCATTATTCAGAGCATCGCTTTCCAGTGGAAGTACCCAGCCATGTGGGATCCCCAGTCCCAACGGTTAGCTTGAGGTTCCCTGAGTTCAGGCATATCCCCTTGATCATTATGAAGTGCCCTGGCTTTTTCATCATCTCCTCCAGGAACGTAGCTTGTAAATCATTAATTTGATTCTGGGACTATCAATTCTGTAGATTTGCCTGTTTGGGTTTTTTTTTTTTTTTTTTTTTTTTTTTTTTGAGACAGGATCTCACTGTGTCATGTAGGCTGGAGAGTGCAGTGGCATGATCACAGCTCACTGCAGCCTCGACCTCTCGGGATCAAGCGATTTCCCTGCCACAACCTCCAGAGTAGCTGGGACTACAGGCATACGCCACCACTCCTGGCTAACTTCTTTTTGTACTTTTTGTAGAGACGGTGTTTCACCATGTTGGCCAGGCTGGTCTCGAACTAATAGCCTCAGGAATTGCCCTTCCAACCAGCACCAAGGAAGAGTGTCACCTCAAATATAAGAGGAGTCTCAGCACTGTTCCTCAGCGCTCTTCTTTCCCAAGCTGCCCTGTGAAATGGGGACACTGGGGAAGGCAGAGGCAATGGCATGAAGGCTCTAGGCCATTTCAGAGGAGGCATTAGCTGACATGAAGATGAAAACCGCAGATGACAGGGCCTGATAAACCCTGAACCAAAACCCTGAGTGTGTACCATCTTGGACAGAGTCTGTGATTTTGACTATGCATGAGAAGAAAGAGAATGCAAGTGCTCTCTTCATTCATGGAGTTTTGAACCCAGACGTCTCAGAGAGCGCCTTCTACCCATCTCATATATGAGTCATGAATGGCAAATGATACCTAAGCAGGGAAGGCCTATTGGTCCTGCCATCCCTCTCAAAAGTGCCTGCCAGTGCAGGCTAGGGCTGGAGACATATCTCGGGAGAGGGCAGGAGGAGCTCAGGTTGGCCTGACCTCTGAAGCCTTTCCAGACATCACCACAAACGGCTACCATTACCCAGCGGTCATTCGCATCCCAGATACATTGTTTTTCTTTTTTTTTTTTCAAGGTTCTGTCGCCCAGGCTGGAGTGCAGTGGTGTGACCTTGGCTTACTGCAACCTCCCCCTCCCAGGTTCAAGCGATTCTCCTGCCTCAACCCCTGAGTAGCTGGGATTACAAACATGCTCCACCATGCCTTGGTAGTTTTTGTGGTTTTAGTGGAGATGGAGTTTCACCATGTTGGCCAGGCTGGTCTGGAACTCCTGACATCAGGTGATCGCCTGCCTCAGCCTCCCAAAGTGGTGGAATTACAGGCGTGAGCCACTGCACCTGGCCAGATGCATAGTTTTTCTCATGCTTGTCCTTGCTCATCTCCTGGGTGCAGGAATGTTTGGAGCCCATAAAGTGATCTGTGCTGAACCCCAAAACCTGAAAGTCAAGGCCAAATCCCTCTGCCTCCCATACTACGTGGGGCCTTAGGTTTTGCATGAAAACTAAAAGCCCACAAGCCCAAGGGTTCTTCCCTCTTTACAGCTGTTTCCAAACGTAAACAAGGAAATTGCTGGATGAGCTAAAATAACCCCAAGAAGAAGGAACAAGTGCTAGTGACATCTTCACATGAGGATGGAAGTCTCATGAATTCAGACTATTCTAAGCCACAGGTCATCTCACGAGGCTTTGTCATGATTTTGGACGTGAGTGCTGGATCTCCTTCTAGGATAATTGAACCACTTCATCCTGACAGCAAAACACCACATCGCTCACATCCGCATCCCAAATCGTGAGGAGGTTCTGCAGTAAGAAGTGACACATGGATAGAATCTATAGCTAGAGTGGTTCCGACTTTAATTTCAGTGCCTGGAGAACAGAGTCGCATCTCTTATCATTTTTCACAGGGGAGCTTGGGGAAGAGGGGCACTCAGGAATGGAGGTGGGACTCCTCCGATGCTCGAGGTGACAGTCTGGGCTCTGTTTTGGTTGGAGGGGCAGTTCCTGAGCTGCAAAGCCTGGCAGAGGAGGGGAGGGAGCGTGCTGGATTCAGTCCTCTGGAGAGAACACTACAGACTGAATGCAAAGGCAGGGCTTCTGCTTTGAGTCTGAAATGAGGGAAACTCACGGTGGAGGACAGCTATTCTGTCACTCTGCAGATCCAGCATTATTCCACCATATGCTTTTCACAAATTAGGAGTGTAGTTACAATCTTGGGCGTTTTAAGCTGATCTTTGCACCTGCTGGCAGCAGAGAGCAACATTTTCCCCGCCCCCGACTTCCTTTTTGAGCTGGGAGGGAGTAAAATCCAGCTCTGTTGTTGGAGCTCTCTCTGGCGGCAGTTTCCGAAAACGATCCAGCCCTGTGGATTTTGCGGAAGGTTGGCAACACCGACGCATCATGGGCATTCAGTAGGAAGCAGTAAGAGGAATGATCCTCCGCCCTTTCACAGACGTGGCGGAAGGGCCAGCTGTGCCCTCTGCAAGGTGGCCGGCTGTTCAGGTTCTGAAGAGGTGGAATTACGCCGGAGTCGGCCCTGCCAACTTGCGCACGTGTCCTAGGGGCTGGATGATTTGCGCAGACGACTTGGAAATCCGCCGCGTGGCCGCCAGGCGTGTGCATCTTTGCTTACCTTTTCCTAGATCTGTCTCAGCTCCACGCAGATTGGCAGCTTCTCGGGCGCTGGAATGGCGCCTCAGCCACCTTTGCGGGGAGCCCCCTTCCGCCTTCCTGCTAGCACCTGGCAGGGACTTCCTGGAGACCCGTAGGGCGGGACAGGTCACCAGGTGAAGCAGTGCGCCTCCGAGGCTGATGCTGGGTAACCCACTGCGTCTGCCACTCTCCTGGCCGCCTGCCTGTGCTGTGTGCGTCCTCATAGGTCTTGACAGATGGTGGCGGCTTTGACAGTTCGTCAGCCCCGCGTGGACGCTCGTCCGCAGTCACTGCCCTCGGACCGCCAGCTCTGCTTAGGAGATGGGGCGCAGCTGGGGTGGGAATTTGGAGGCAGCGGTGAAGTGGGACTGGCGCTGTGTCCTGTGGAACAACAATGTCAACACCCAGGCATGGCTTGTGCTGAACGCTGGAGAAAGGCTCAAGGGAGCAGGAGGCTGCAGCACCGAGAGCATGGGACGTGGACACAAAAGACCTGGGCTCCAGGCCTGGCTCCGTGGCTCTGGCCTAGTCACTGCCTTCTCTCAACCCAGTTTCTGTTTAATAACCCTGGTTGAACATGATGTTTTCCAAAGATCTTTTCCCAGATCCAGTATTTTCTTTAATAGACATACATATTTTCTAAATGGCTGTTGGCGTGTTCAGTGACCTGGGGATACTTCCTACGGCTTTCAACGAGAGAAACTCAAGAATCTGAAACTCAGTATTTCCACGAATTTGCGCAACATGGGGGGTCATTGCCTGGACACCACCGCCCCCTTGCGGCAGCTCATCTAAATTTGCAGATGGTGACAGGGAATTCAAGGGCTTGAAGGTTCAGCCCTTATAAACCTGGGTTAAACGGGTTGGATAATGTCCCCAAAGCTTTATTCATCCCTGGAAGGAGCTGTAACTAGATTGAAGGCTTTATCTACTTAATGCCATAATGCCTTTCCCCAGCCTAAGTGGATCTAGTGCCAGATTACCCAAATCCACTTGCAAATTAACTCACATTAAAATTTGCAAGCTTCTTGGGGGTGGAGTGAGGCGGTAAAAAAAAAAAAAAAAAAAAAAAAAAATTGCAAGGTTCGGAAAGCAGTATGCTCCTACTCCAGAGTGGATTCATTGAAAGAGACAATGACCCTAAGCCCATGTGTCATTTCCGGTTATTAAATCCCCCATTTGTGTGGACATAATCTTTTCTTTTTTGTTTTTATTGAGGTAAAGTTTACATAACACAAAAGTAACCATTTTAAGTGACTAATTTAGTGGCATTTAGTACATTCACTATTTTATGTAAACCATTACCTCTATCAAGGTCCAAAATATTTTTATCATTCCAGAATAAAACCCACACCCAGGAAGTAGTTAGGCTCCATTCTCTGGCAGACACCAGTTTGCTTTCTGTATGTATGGGTTTACCTATTTGGGGTATGTAATAGAAATACATATATTTTCCATTTATTTATGTCTGTTTTCTTTCACTTAAGACTTTTGAGGTTCATACACATAATATGTAACAATACTTCATTCCTTTTTATAGTCAAATAATATTCTGTTATGTGTATATTCCACATTTTGTTTGTCCACTGATGGCTTTTGGGTTGTTTCCACCTTTTGGCTATTGTGAACAATACTGCTATAAACATTCATGTACACGTATTTGAGTTCCTATTCTCAATTCTTGTGGGTATGTATCTAAGAGTGGAATTTCTGGGTCATATAGGAGTTCTCTCCAGGCTGGAGTGCAGTGGTGCAATCTCGGCTCACTGCAGCCTCTGCCCCCAGACTCAAGTGCTTCTCCCACCTCAGCCTCCTGAGGAGCTGGGGCTGCAGGCACATGCCACCACCATGCCCAGCTCTTTTTTTGTACTTTTAGTTGAGACGGGGTCTCACCATGTTGGCCAGGCTAGTCTTGAACTTCAGAGCCCAAGCGATCAGCCTCCCAAAGTGTTGGGATTAGAGGCATGAGCCACCTTGCCTGGCTGAAAGTGCCCTTTAGATAAAGTGAAAGGTCATTAAAAGGAGATGGATGACCATGTCCTCCAGGATCTGCCAATTCCTAACACCTTGTATTAGGCCGTTCTTGTGTTGTTATGAAGAATACCCAAAGCTGGGTAACTTAGAAAGAAAAGAGGTTTAATTGGCTCATGGATCCGCAGAATGTACGGGAGGCATGGTGCTGGCATCTGCTTCTGGGGAGGGCCTTGGGAAGCCTCCAATTATGGCAGGAGGCAAATGGGCATTATGTGTATCACATGGTGGAAGTGGAATCGAGAGAACAGGGAGAAGTCCCCATGCAGTTTTAAACAACCAGATCTCAGAACTAACAGTGAGAACTCCCTCATCATCAAGGGGATGGTGCTAAACCATTCTTGAGGGATTGAGAATCACATTAACATGAGATCTGAGAGGGACAAACATCCAAACCATATCGCACCTCCTTGTTGAGTCTCCAGTGTCTGCCACAGGCTTGTGGGCTGGCTGGTTTGCTTTGCCTCAGATGGGGTTCCTCGGGGCTCTGGGCACCAGGTGTCTAGAACGAACAGCTCCCAGAAAATGCTTTTCTATAGTGCATAACAGAAGCCCCAGAGGCTAAACCCATCCATGTGAACACATTCAAAGCCTGGTCTGGCATCACAGCTGCTATTTCACTGGCCAAAACAAGTCACAAGACCAAAGCAAATTTTAATGGAGAGGAGATGTTAATACTGTGAAAGGAAAACATCTTGGGTCCCCCAAATCACTGAGCTAAAAGAAAAGCTCATGCTGGAAACTGCTTAGGGCAAAGCTGCCTCCTGTTCTATTCAGTCATCCCTCTGCTCACTGAGATAAATGCATATCTGGTTGCCTCCTTTGGAAAAGCTAATCAGAAACTCAAAAGAATGCAACCATTTCTCTCACTTATCTGTGACCTGGAAGCCCCCTCCCAGCTTCAAGTCTTCCTGCCTCTGTTTCCAGTTGTCCCGCCTTTCCAGACTCAACCAATGTACTTCTTACTTATATTGATTGATGCCTCATGTCTCCCTAAAATGTATAACACCAAGTAGTGCCCCGACCACCGTGCGCACATGTTGTCAGGACTTCCTGAGACTGTGTCACGGGCACACCCTCAACCTTGGCAAAATAAACTTTCCAAATTAACTGAGACCTGGCTCGGATTTTCTGGGTTTACAATACTCACCAGCTCTCTCAGGCACCGCTGCAGTCACATGGCAGAGGGTGTGGCTGTATCATCCTCTTACAGGCAAGGAGTAAAGGATTAGGAACGGTGATCTTCCCCATCATTCCCAAAGAGGTTTCTTAGCTATAATTTAAATGCTTAATTTACCTTTCCTCTGACATATTTACATTTTATCAAAGACATTCATGATCTTGACACAAAAGAGTTTGCACTGTGGGATATTTTTAATTAGAGATCCCCCACACCCAAGTGTGGAGCAGCCAAGCGTCCTGTCTGCAAGAAATGCCTCCAGGGAGGCTGGGCTCCCACTCAGTGGAAACCTTCAGTCTCCTTTAACCTCAGCCTTTTAAGGACCGTGAATCAATAAGTGGCATAAATCATTCATAAATTATTCACCTCACAGAAAATTCTCAGAAATGGACAGCAGGCTGGAGAAATTGCCAGCAGGGGATGCCTTCTTTGCAGTGTTTAGACCTCTGCTCACCTCCCGAATGGCTGGACCTTTCTATTAAAAATTCAGCTTTCAGGGAAGAATGAATCTAAGTTGTGCAGAGATTTCAATGAGACTCCCTGTTTCCTTTTCAGACGCAACTAACTGGTACACGGGGCCTCTTCTGCAGGGTCGAATGGGAGTGGGTGTGCAGTCTCGCTCAGTGTCAGGAGCAGCTGGCTGCTTCCCTGATGTGATCTCAGGCCTGGTGAAAGGACCTAGCCTTTGCTCAGAAAGGTCTTCTCTCCTGGTGAACTGAGACATCAGAAGACATCTCTCCATCTCTGCTGGTGCAGCGGCTCACGCCTGTAATCCTAGCACTTTGGGAGGCCAAGGTGGGCAGATCACTTCAGGTCAAGAGTTCAAGACCAGCCTGGCCAATATGGTGAAACCCTGTCTCTACTAAAAATACAAAAATTAGCTGGGTTTGGTGACGAGTGCCTGCAATCGCAGCCACTTGGGAGGCTGAGGCATGAAAATTGCTTGAACCCGGGAGGTGGAGGTTGCAGTGAGTCGAGATGGCACCGCTGCACTCCAGCCTGGACCATGGAGAGAGACTTCATCTCAAAAGAAAAAAAAAAAAAGCATGATTGTTGGATTATATGGTTAAGAATATATTTAGTTTTGTAAGAAACTGCCAAGCTGTCTTATGAAGTGGCCGTATTATTTTGCTTTCTCACCATTGATGAATGAGAGTTCCTGTTGTTCCACATCCCTTCAGGATTTGGTGTTGCTCATGTTTTACATTTTGGCTATTCTGATAGAGACACAGAATATTTCGTTGTCATTTTAATGTGCAATTCCCCAATGACATATGATGTTGAACATCTTTTTATATGCCTGTTTGCCAGCTGTATATTTTTTTTCATGAGGCATTTATTCAGGATTTTTGCTCATTTTTAAATTGAGTTGTTTTTTTTCTTTTTTTAGTTTTTATGAATACATAGTAGATATATATATTTATTGGAATTTTTCTTATTGTTCAAATTTAAGAATTATTTGTATACTCTGGATAACAGTCTTTTGCACATGCCTTCTCTTAGTCTGTGGCTTGCCTTCTTATTCTCTTGAATCCAGTAAGTTTTATATACATACATATATACATATATATATGTACATATATATACATATATATATGTACATATATATATACATATATATATATATATATATATATTTTTTTTTTAGATGGAGGCTTGCTCTGTAGCTGAGGCTGGAGTGCAGTGGTGCAATCTCAGCTCACTGCAACCTCCTCTTCCCGGGTCCTGGTTCAAGCAAGTCTCCTGCCCCAACCTCCTAAGTAGTTGGGATTGCAGGCATGAGCCACCATGCCCAGCTAATTTTTGTATTTTTTAGTAAAGACAGGGCTTCACTATGTTGGCCAGTCTGATCTTGAAGTCCTGACCTCATGATCCACCTGCCTTAGCCTCCCAAAGTCCTGGGATTACAGGTGTGAGCCACCTCTCCCAGCCAGTTTTAAATATTATGTATTTTAATTTTGAAATCTAGAATATTCTTTTGATTCTTTTTTTTTTCTCCTTGAGATGGAGTGTTGCTCTTTTTGCCCAGGCTGGAGTGAAATGGTGCAATCTCAGCTCACTGCAACCTCTGCTTCCCAGGTTCAAGTGATTATCCTATCTCAGCCTCTCGAGTAGCTGCGATGACAGGCACATTGCACCACATCCTGCCAATTTTGTATTTTTAGTAGAGACAGGGTTTCGCCATCTTGACCAGGCTGGTCTCGAACTCCTGACTTCAGGTGATGTGCCCACCTTGGCCTTCCAAAGTGTTGGGATTACGGGTGTGAGCCACTGTGCCTGGCCTTGATTCTCTTTTATAGACTCTTTGACAGATTATCTGTTAAAACTGTTCATTCATCCCTTTGTCAATGTTTTCCTCCATTGTATTGTACATCTCACTTATAGCTATTTAAGTACTTGTCTGCTAACTCTAGCATCTGGCTCATCTGTGGTTCTACTTTTTGCCCCCATGCCCACCCACTGCCATTTGATTAGGTTCACATTTACCTGCATTTCTGTGTGTCTATTTTTTATTGTGTAGTGGTCATCAAGTACACAAGATGACTTTTTTCTCTTTTTTTGAGACAGAGTCTCACTGTGTCACCAAGCTGGAGTGCAGTGGCACAATCTCAGCTCACTGCAACCTCTCACTCTCTGGTTAAAGCAATTCTCCTGCCTCAGTCTCCCGAGTAGCTGGGATTACAGGCATGAGCCACCACGCCCAGCTAATTCTTGTATTTTTAGTAGAGATGGGGTTTCACCATGTTAGCCAGGATGGTCTTCATCTCCTGACTTCATGATCTGCCCACTTCGGTCTCCCAAAGTGCTGGGATTACAGATGTGAGCCACGTTGTGCCTGGCTTTTTTTTTTTTTTTTTTTTTTTTTTTGACAGAGTCTTGCTCTGTTCCCCAGGCTGGAGTGCAGTGGCATGATCTTGGCTTACTGCAACCTCTGCCTTCTGTGTGATTCTCATACCTCACCCTCCCTAGTAGCTGGGATTACAGGTGATTGCTACCATGCCTAGCCAACTTTTTTTGTATTTTTAGTAGAGATGAAGTTTCACCATGTTGACCAGGCTGGTCTTGAACTCCTGACTTGAAGTGATCTACCCACCTCAGCTTCCCAAACTGTTGGGATTACAGGCATGAGCCATTATGCCTGGCCAGATGACATCTTTCATCAGTTAAAGTCCCTCCTTCCTTTTATTGGAAGATACGGTGAAGGTGAAGTACTGATGACCTCAATTATAGGTTGAACTGGGGGAGGTGGCAATTTTATTGAGTTTATCATCTTTGCAATTTTTCTGGTCCCTCAAGAATTATCCCCTTGATTAGTACTTTGGGTGAGAGATTGGCAGTTGTTTCTTTTCTCAGCTATGAAAGATTTTCTTTTTAGGTGATCTCTTAGCACATAGTCTCTTGCCACATGTAGACTCAACATATGGCAAACATCTTCGGGGGGAGACTTTCCATATATTTGAGATGGAACTCCTCTCTCTATTAAGACTTCATCTCCTAAGCACAGTGGGATTTTACTCCACCTTTCTATCTAGCCCAGCTTCTCAGCCTGTCACACCAGCCTAAAATATATCAAGTTTTCCATGTGGGAAAATCAGCCTCATGTTTGGTGTCCTTTAGTTTCTAATTTGTTGTGCTAGCTCCAGAATAACCACTGAAAGCTCTCTTGCTTTCTCTTTTCCCAAGAAAAGTCCCTGCATAGACCATGTTCCAATCTTGCAGCCATGCCCAGATGACCAAATACCCAAAGGGAAGAAGACGCCTGGTGCCTACCAGCTTACCTAGGAGGGCTCTTTCTTTCCATTCTGGAAATTTTATCTCCTCCTTGTTTCCACAACTCTCTTATGTTTTTTAAAAATACGATTTTTGCTATTTGTCTTTTTTTTTTTTTAAGTTGCTGCAGCAGGAGTGCTAGCTTCCTGCAACTTTCCTGGCTACCAGAGCACAAGTCCATGAATCAGCTTCTGCGTCGGAGACACAGACGCCCATGTTTTTCCACACAGTCTCATTTTCTGAAGCATGAAGAGCATCTGTGCCATAGTATGTCTTAAAGAATGCCCTACTGTAGTTTCTAGGTTTTCTGCTATGCTGCAGACACATGCTACAAATTTTGATAAGTTGACTAATTTAATTCTTTCATTTTTTTTTTCAATTGAATCACAATCAAATATTACTGGAAGTTCCTCAGCTTCTGTTTCAAGACAGCAAGAAATTTCTGACAAATTGAAGCTTGGTATCCTAACTGTTAACCCAACACATACATTGGTCACACCAGGGTCTTTTAAGTTGAAACTTCTTTCCTTTATTCTGAGGGTATTGGCAACTTCTCCTCATGTCACTTATATTATCTGGCATGTTGTATCAACAGTGAACATAACTCAAATGAAGTGACAAAATGTGAACAACTGTGACCCAGTTTGTGCACATGGGAAGTGAGGGCAAAGCCCTTGCTGCTGCCGCCTGGCAGGTGCAGATTATAAAATGCATCTTGATTTCAGAAATGTAGTAAGTGCTAAAGCTAGAAAAGTGAATGAAGCAGGTACTGTCTCCACCCTTAAGGAGTTTACGCTTTAATGGAGGAGATGAACATTAATTAAATATGTATAAAAGCAATTACATGATTTAAAGACTAAAGTATCTTAACACATAGAAAGCAAGTAATACATTTTTTGATGAGCTGGGAATGAAGAAGTATAGGATGCTTCCATAACAAAAAAAATATGTTATATATTACCAAGGATAGCTTTTCAGCTGCTATAACATTGATTGAAAAAATAAAAATAAGAATGCTATTCTTTTCTCATGTAATAGTCTGGTAAGTGGTCCAGGGCTGACCAATTGGCTCTGCTCCATGCGAGCCACATTCACTCTATTGTTTTGCCACCCTCAATAAGCTGACTACCACCATCAGGTCTGAGTCTAGCCAGTGGGAAAGGGGAAAGAGGAAGTGAAGGGCAAACACCTTTCCTTCTCAGGCAGGACCTGGAAACCACACAGATTACTTTTTCCTTGCTTTCCATTTGCCCGAGTCTGGTCATGTGGCCACTTCCTGCTGCAAGGGTGGCTGGGAAGTGTAGTTTTTACTTGCATAAAGCCATGCACCCAGCTAAAACTTGTATTACCAGGGAAGACCTGATACTGGAGAGGAAACTAGCAGTCTCTACACAGGGAGATTTGATGTAGTTTTAAGGAGGGAGTTAAGAGAAGGCTTCTTTGAAGAAGAACAATTCAGCTGGAATCTGAAGAATGAGAAAGAGCTCCCTGTAACAGTGGGTGGAGGGCAAAGTGTAGAGCACGCTAGGCAGAGGAAACAGCAGGTGCAAATGCACTGAGGCAAGAAGGAAAGGGGATGCCGATGCATTGAAGGAATGAAAAGCAAGCTCTGGAACCCAGAGGAGACAGTGTGAGTTGAGGCTGGATAGGTAGGCAAGGCCAGATGGTGTGGGATCTTGCCAATGTTTACTGTTTTGTTGTGCATTAGAGCCAGGTTTTCAAATGAGATCTAACTGACTTCAAAACCACCCTTTCTTTCCCAATCCAGATGGCTGGATTGACTCATTAAGTCATCAGCAGTGACTAACATTACAGTCACTGATTTTTTGGTCCATATGGGCATCTGGCTCTGGCAGCCTTTGAAGCTTCCTAAAGTGTCCTTGATGAACAGCCAAGGATGAGATCCACTGGTCCAGTGGGGTCCTTGGCTGAAACCATAACCTACCAGTTTTATTGCTAGCACATTTTGTGAGTGTTCTAGGCTAAACACTTTACATGTGTGATCTAATTTTCTACCTTGCTAAGGAGGTTATTATCATTTCTATTTTACCGGTGAAGAGATTGAGACTCAGCGAGGTTAAGTAACTTGCCCCAGGTCATGTGGCCAGTAAACAACAGAAACATATGCTGGGGATGTTACCCAGAAACTCTGTTCCTTTCTGTTCTCCCAACATCCTACTTACTCAGGGCTATACAGTCCCTCCTTGATCTGACTGAGCTGGAAGATCATTTTGTATCAAGAAGTTGATTGGTCCCAAACCAAGGCTTTTCAGGAAACCTCTAGTCTTTTAATACCCTTCAGTGAAATCAACACAAAGGCCCCAAATCAAATCAGCTGATCAACTGTTTTCTTTCCTAGACCCAGGCTCAGAGTTATCCTCCCCAACAGCGGCCCCTAACGTTTTTGGCACCAGGGAGCAGTTTCATGGAAGACAATTTTTCCATGGGCCACAGAGGGGATGGTTGCGGGATGAGTAAAGTGTGTTACATTCATTGTGCCCTTTATTTTTATTAATGTTACATTAATGATGAAATAATTATACAACTTATCATAATGTAGAATCAGTGGGAGCCCTGAGCTTGTTTTCCTGCAACTAGATAGTCTCGTCTGGGAGTGATGGGAGACAGTGACAGATCATCAGGCATTAGATTTTCATAAGGAGCATGCAACCTAGATCCCTCGCATACACAGTTCACAATAGGGTTTGTGCTCCTGTGAGAATCTAATGCCACCACTGATCTGACAGGAGGCAGAGCTCAGGCAGTAATGTGAGTGATGAGGAGTGCCTGCAAATGAAGACAAAGCTTCCCTTGCTCACCTGCTGCTCACTCCCTGTGCCCTGTTCCTAACAGGCCACGGACTGGTATCAGCCCATGACCTGGGGGTTGGGGACCCCTGCTCCAGAACTCTGCCTGTGTTTATTAGGGAGAAGTTAGAAAGTTCTTTGATCCAGCCAGGCACGGTGGCTCACGTCTATAATCCCAGTACTTTGGGAGGCCGAGGCAGGTGGATCACGAGGTCAAGAGATTGAGATCATCCTGGCCAACAAGGTGAAACCCCTGTCTCTACTAAAAATACAAAAATTCACCAGGTGTGGTGGCGTGTGCCTGTAGTCCCAGCTACTTGGGAGGCTGAGGCAAGAGAATGGCTCGAACCAGGGAGGTGGAGGTTGCTGTTAGCCAAGATCATGCCACTGTACTCCAGCCTGGCAACAGAGGGAGACTCTGTCTCAAAAAAAAATGTTTTGATCTTATGTAAGCCATGGAATTGTGCCTCGTCTGTGGTGGTGTTTCTCCTCAGGCCAGGCCCAGGGCCAGCATTGGGCCTGCTTCAAGGTCTCATCGGTCCCTCAGGCTTCCCAGGGGAGAACGTCCTCCCTTGACCACAGTCTGTCACCAGACTCGAACACAGTGCTGCTCAAGTGTCTCTGTCTCCACCATCTGGGAGGAAGATGAGGCTGCAATGGACAGGTTCCTCGGGGCCATTCGTAAGATGGAAATCTGGAATCCCTGCCACAAAGGCCCTGAAAAATGATTTTTATCCAAAAACCAAAACGAACAACCCAGGCAAAAACTCCAAAGGGTGCTGTGGTATAATGAGAAGAAAGAAGACCTGGCATCCAAGACCAGGCTCTGCCACTATCCAGCTGTGCAGCCTTGGGCAAATTGCTCTGCCTCTCTGAGCTTGTTTCTCTTTCTGTAAAATGGCTATGATGACACCCAACTCAAAAGCCTGTCTTAGCTTGCTTAGCACAGGGACTAGCACATCTGAAGTCCAAATGCATGATTGCTCATTCATTAGTTTTGCCAGCATAGTGGCCAACACTCATTATGTGTTTGTTGGTTGTGTTTCAAAATTGTCCTAAGAAAAACTGAGTAGGTATGGTTCTGTCACAATATCGTTCAAAGAGGCTTTGCAGGTTGCTTGAAGACCCCAACATGACTTGAATAATTTAGGTCACAAATAAACAATTTATTACCATGACCAGTACAAGCCACAGCTACCACATATTGAATATGTCCTGGGTGCCAGGAGATATGCTAATGCTCCATATGCATTATCTCATTTAATCTTCAGAGTAAATGGAGAATGGAATGCATCAGAGTTCAGCAGAGGAAATAATCTATTCTGGATGTTTCAGCAGTAAGGAATTTAATATGGGATACTACGTGCTTTCAAACACTGCAACACCCAAAGGAGCGGGTTCTCAGCTGGTCCTGCAGGCATGACACCCAGAACACTGCAGACCTGGTTTTCTGGGAGTACTGCTACTTTGGAGGCTGGCGCTGGAAACACTGAGTTTACGATGACACACAGCAGCAGCTGAGATCCAGAGATCAGAAAGCCAGAGTCGGGAAGCCACCTGCCTTGAAATTTCTTCTGCGCATTCAGGAGGCTGGAGAACATGTCTTGGAGCACAGCCCTGAAGAAGCGCCTTGCCTCTGTGACCCTGCTTGCCAGTAGAGAAATGTCCCAAGGGGAAGGGAAGAACGACTTTATCGCACTCCTGCTTTCCAAATCTTGTGGAAGAACATCTACTTTGAATCCAAAGCCTAATTGCATTTGTTATCTAGAGTCTAATCTAATTTATATCCAGAATCCTAACAGCTAAGGAGAGCAGGAAATACAGTATTAAAATTTCCAGCCTCTGCTGGAAAAAGAGCGGTTGCATCTTGAGCCAATAGTGCCACAGATGCCACTGTTATTCCCATTTTACAGAGGAGGAAATGGACTTTGAGACTCGGTTAGGTCATCTTTGCCCTGAGTGAATGAGCAAATCCATTCAATGGCTGGGGGAAGTCACTGAACACCCGATTTTGGCCTCAAGTTCAAATCACTTCCTCAGATCCAACTTTATCAGCAGTAAAGCTGATGTGGGGCCCCTCTCCAACATGTGTGTCTATTTCTCAATTGGTGTGGGACCTGTAGGCGGGAAGGGATGGGACCCTCCAAACCTCAAAATTCTAGAATAATAAAAATAGCCACCACCACAAGAACAAGAAGGGGGGTACCCTTTGGATTTAGACAGTGCTTTAACATTCTAAAGCATTTTACATGTATTTTATCTTTAAGTTCTCCTCACTTTGTCCTGTCCTCCTCCAATCAGGATAATTAACGGCAGGCTGTAAGAAGTCATCTCTAAAAGGAGATTTTATTAAAGCCCTTGGCAAAGGCTCAGAGATGTGTTTCCATCAGCAAGGATGGTGATTTCAGCAGCCGTCTTAGGATGTCCTGTTGGTAGGATTATGGTCAGTTGTGCCCTCAAAATCAATCCTTCCCTTCTTCCTGTACAATGGAAACCTGCTAGAGGCTACAGTTGGCAGCTGACTTTGTGGCTGGGCGTGGCTATGACAAAGTGCTCATCAGCTGGATGTTAGCAGAAGTGGTGATTGCCATTTACAGCTCACTGGCTTAAAAGAAAATGGATTAGCTTGGACTCCCTGTCTTTCCCTTTTCCTTCAGCTAGAAGAGAGGTATGCCTGAGATTCCAGTCTTACCCATGTGGATGAAGATAACGCCCTAGACTCACCTGGAGGGCTTGGTCAGATAGCTGGGTCCCATCTCTAGTGTTTCCAATTCAGTAGGTCTGGAATGGGGCCTGGGAACTTCCATTTCTGACAAGTTCCAAGATGATGTTCAGGCTATTGGTCCAGGGACCACACTTTAAAAACCACTGCCCTGGAACATAAAAGGGCAACAAATAGAAAACCCTGGACTTAATGGCTGGGTGGCACAGAGCTGTCCCCACACTGGAACTGTTGCTTCTGGACGTTGGCGAGAGACCAATCAACTTCTATTTCTTTTAAGCCACTTTCAATGGTTAATTTTATGTGTCAACTTGACTGAACCACAGGAGGTCCAGATAGCTGGCACCACATTATTGCTGGGAGTGTCTGTGTGGGTGTTTCTGGAGGAGATTGGCATTGAATCAGTAGATTGAGTAAAGAAGGTCTGCTCTCACCATTGCAGGCAGGCATCATCTATTGACAGCCTGCATAGAACAAAAAAGTGGCAGAAGGGAAAACTTGCTCTCTTTTTGAGTGGGGGCACCCTTCCTCTGCATCAGAATCCTGGAGCATCAGAACTCTGAGTTCTTGGGTCTGAGGACTGTGGGACTTACACCAGTGGTCCCCCAGTTTCTCAGGCCATCAGGCTCAGACTGAAAGTTACACCACCAGCAGCCCTGGTTTTCAGCCTTTGGACGCAGACTGGATTATGCCACTGGCTTTTCTGGGTCTCCAGCTTGCAGACAGCATATCTGGGGACTGCTAGTCCTCATAATCAAGTGAGCTAACCCCCACAATAAATCTCCTCCTATATGGCTTTATATATCCCATTGGTTCTGTGGTTCTGTTTCTCTGAAGAACCCTGGCTACCCTACCATCATATATATATTTTGGTCCTCTTTGTGAAAGCAACTTCTCTTTTGCCCCCTCCAGCACCCTGGGCAATTATCTAGGCAGGGAAAAGGAGCCAGAGGCTGAGGCTGATTTTCAGCCAGTGATTGCTTTAAAGTCCAATTAATGAATCCTCTATTGTTAGGTCCTGCAAGACTTTTTTTTTTTTTTTTTTTTTTTTGAGATGGAGTCTCACTCTGTCACTCAGGCTGGAGTGCAGTGGCATGATCTCGGCTCATTGCAACTTCCACTTCTGGGTTCAAGTGATTCTCCTGTCTCAGCCTCCTGCGTAGCTGGGGTTACAGGTGCCTGCCGCCTCGCCTGGCTAATTTTTGTACTTTTGATAGTGATGGGGTTTCACCATGTTGGCCAGGTAGGTCTCAAACTCCTGACCTCAGGTGATCCACCCACCTCGGCCTCCCAAAGTGCTGGGATTAGAGGCCTGAGCCACCATGCCTGGCCATACAAGACCATCTTTTCCTGAAAGAATTGTCCTTTGCCCATAGCCCCTACATAGCAGGCCACATGGCTGTTGCTAGAACAAAGCCAATGGGGTCAGAGGTGGACCCCCTACCCTAGAGGCGCCCATCTGGGGGCTGAGTGTGTGGGCTGGGTCAAACAAATAAGCTTTGGAGACCCCTGCTCTCTCTCTTCCAACCTTTTTATATTAAGACTTTATTTCTTCAATTCCCACACTCTCTCCTAAAGTGATTAAACCTGTAGGCCATGAATAGAAATTTGGCCATAAAACTGGATTGTAATATAGCAATTGGATTTTAGGTACCAATGCCATGTTCATGCAGGAGTGCGATTGCCTTCTCATTATTCTTAAAAGAATTGGTGGGTATTTTGTGACCAAGTAGCCCATCTCCAAATGTCTGAGCCAGAGAGAGAGAGAGAGAGAGAGAGAGAGAGAGAGAGAGAGAGAAAGAGACAGACAGAGAAGAATACGGTGGCCATGCCTCTCCAGGGCAGCCTGTAGCAGGGGAGCTCACACTGGTTGCTGCTGCTGCACCTGGGGAGGCTGGGCTCTCCCTGTCTGTCACAGTCACCTGTACCTCTAACATAACAAAATGCCCCAGACTGGGTAATTGATAAAGAACAGAACTTTATTGCTCACAGTAGTTCTAGAGGCTGAAAGTCCAGGCTCAAGGTGCCGCCAGGTTTGGGGTCAGGTGAGGGCTTTTTCCACCAATGGGTGCCCTCTTGTGGTAGCATCCTCCCATGGCAGAAGGCAGAAGGGTGAAAAAGGCCTGACTAGTTCCCTCCAGTCCTTTCATAAAGTCACTAATCCTATTCATGAGGGCTCCACCCTCATGATTTAATCACCTCCCATATGTCCCATTTCCTAATACTAAACCTTGGGTCTCAGATTCCAATACACGAATTTTGAGGGGATACATACATTCACACCATAGCACGCCCCTAATCCTGGGTTAGATGGATTCATCTTTGGCTGCCAGAACATTACCCTCTTTCTCCACTGTTTGTGTGCACCGTATCTGCCTGGAGTGAGGCACCCCATTGGGTCTCAGGCCACAGGAGGTGGCTGTAGTTGTCTGTTTTCATATTGCTATAAAGAACTGCTCAGGACTCAGTAATTCAGAAAGGAAAGAGGTTTAGTTGACTCACAGTTCTGCATGGCTGGTGAAGCCTCAGGAAACTTACAAACATGGCGGAAGGTGAAGTGGAAGGAAGGACCCTCTTCACAAGGCAGCAGGAGGGAGAACGAACACAGGAGGAACTACCAAACACTTTTAAAAGCATCAGATCTTGTGAGAACTCCCAATCACAAGAACAGCATGGGGGAACCATCCCCATGATTCAATTACCTCCACCTGGTCTCTCCCTTGACATGATTGTGGGGGTTATGTGGATTTTGGGAATTAGTATTTAAGATGAGACTTTGGTTGGGGACACAGCCAAGCCATGTCAGTGGCTCTAAATCTTGACTTTATCTTATCTGCACCTTGTGCAACCTGTGTCCTCTGCAAAAGGGCCGCTCATTTATGGGGGAAAAACTTGCTATGATTTCCACCCTCAGGAACTAGAAAGTTTGCCCTTAGTGAGACCTGTTAGCACTGGTCCACTCTCAGCTGGCCGTTATTCTACTTCTCATTGCCAAGCTGTGAGCTCCTTTTTATGTGAGCCCTGCATGGGCTGTGCCAGCTCATGGAATCTTTCTTCTGACTCCACAAGGCACAGTGAGTTGCATCTTTGTAATTCATCCAGCATCCATATTTAGGTATAGGAATTCATCTATCTATGTCCCTTCCTTCCATGGGACAGTGGGGGACTTTTAGGACCCTCCCATCATCTGGCCCCCAGCAGGCCTTGGAAGTGCTTGTCAGCTGCTTGACTGAGGCCACCTGCTGCCTCATTACGGGGATGCAGGCTTCAGAAAGAGGCCTCCACTTAACCCATCTCCCTTCCTCCCTAGGAAAAGGGGCTGGCTTATCTATGGGACTGTTAAAAACTTCCTCCCTCCTAAAAACAAAAGGAAGTCAGGTCACTTTGGAGGTGAACCATGTGCTTGGGAGGAATGGCTGGACCTCACAGTCCTCACTTTATCCACAATATTTCCCTTCTCCTGTGGGTTCTCAGCCATTCTTGCCACCATCATCACGTTGGCCCAAATGTGGCCAAATGACTCTTGTATACTTGAGACAAGACTGGAATGTTTCAATAAAAACTGAAACTGGGCCTGTAATCCCAGCACTGTGGGAGGCCGAGGCGGGTGGATCACGAGGTCAAGAGATCGAGACCATCATGGTCAACACGGTGAAACCCCGTCTCTACTAAAAATACAAAAAATCAGCTGGGCCTGGTGGCGCGTGCCTGTAATCCCAGCTACTCAGGAGGCTGAGGCAGGAGAATTGCCTGAACCCAGGAGGCGGAGGTTGCGGTGAGCCGAGATCGCGCCATTGCACTCCTGCCTGGGTAACAAGGGCGAAACTCCGTCTCAAAAAAAAAAAAAACAAACTGAAACTGGGAAATAGACACATTGAGTTACACACAACTAGATAATCTGGCTAATGTGCTGGAGTTCATTTACCTTCAGCTTGTGGCTCATCTCAGGGTCCCTCTCTCCCAGCTCCCTGTTGCTTTCCAGGTGATGCATGGCATTGTGATACCCACCATCAAGGAGGATGAGTACACAGGAGTCTGTTAAGTCATTCTGTACACTACTTTAGATACTTGAAGTAGGTTTTTTTAAAAGACTTAAAATGAGGAGTAAAAATACATTTTCAGACTGTCACCATCTAACACTTTTATCCATTAACACTGACCTTGCATGCATTAAATAGCACTTAGAATGCATTACCTAAAAAGTAACAAATAACTTGAATTGCTCATTCTTATATTTAAACATTAATTTTTTTTTAAGACAAAGTCTCACTCTCTCAACCAGGCTGGAGGGCAGTTGGCACGGTATCGGCTCAGAGAAACCTCTCCCAGGTTCAAATGATTTTCACGCCTTAGCTTTCCCAGTAGCTGGGATCACAGGTGTGTGGCGCCAATTGTGGTACTTTTGGTAGCTAATGTCTTTGTATTCTTAGTGAAGACGGGGTTTTACCATGTTGGTCAGGCTGGTCTCTAGCTACTGGCCTCAAGCAATCTGCCTGAGTTGGCCTCCCAAAGTGCTGGAATTACAGGCATGAGCCACTGTACCTGGCCCTAAAAATTAATTCTTGCCTTGAATAAAGAATCATGGAGCACACTAAGCTGTTGTTCAAAAGTAACGGACAGGAAAGATACACCATATTTATGGCTTGAAATAGTCAACATAGTAAAGATGTTGAGTCTGCCCACATTCATCAATAGATTTTTTTTTTTTTTTGTATTTTTAGTAGAGACGGGGTTTCACCATGTTGATCAGGATGGTCTTGATCTCTTAACCTCGTGATCCACCCGCCTCGGCCTCCCAAAGTGCTGGGATTACAGGCTTGAGCCACCGCACCCCTCAGCAAGGTTTTGTGTATACATAGATAAGACTATTTTTAAATTTATATGGAAAAGTCTTTAAAAAGCTATAAAGAATCTTGAAAAGAGAATAAGGCAGGAGAAATCACTCTATGTGACATTAAGTCCTGCTACACAGCTACAGGGATTAGAAACTGTGTTATTGGTGAAGGGCTATGTGCTATTGTTGCAGAGGTCAATGGAACAGAAGAGAAAACCCAGAAATAGACCCACACAAATATGTTCAACAGGTTTTTCATAAAAGTGAGAAACCAATTCAATGGAGTGAAGATAACCTTCTGAACAAATGAAGCCGGAGCAATTGAACATCCGTAGGTAAAAAAGTGAAACTTGATCTCATACCTTACCAGAAATTAACTCAGAATGGATCACTGACTGAAATGCAAAACATAAAATTATAAAACTTTTGAGAAGAAGGGCCAGGTGTGGTGGCTCACGCCTGTAAGCCCAGCACTTTGGGAGGCCAAGGCAGGTGGATCACCTGAGGTCAGGCATTTGAGACCAGCCTGGCCAACGTGGTGAAAGTCCGTCTCTACTAATACAAAAATTAGCTGGGTGTGGTGATGCACACCTGTGATCCCAGCTACTCTGGAGGCTGAGGCAGGAGAGTTGCTTGAACCCAGGAGATGGAGGTTGCAGTGAGACGAGATCGCACCATTGCTCCCCAGCTTGGGTGACAAGAATGAAACTCAGTCAAAAACAAACAAACAACTCTTGAGAAGAAGATAGCAGAAAACCTTGGCCATCCAGGGCTAGGCAAATAATTTTTACACTTGACTCATCTAGGACGCTGGATATAGATGGAGGGTGGTAGTGGGATGTGCAAGGTATTGGTTTGCTCAAGGTTTGGAGATCTTGCCTTCTCTTTCTTCAGGGCAGTGTATAAGCAATGAAGCATTTGCCGCTTCTATTTCAAATGGAAAATTATACAACTCCATATCTTCTTCACTGTTTTCCCTCCCCAGAACTCTAGGGTCTGCAAGCGTTAGAATTACTGGTCCACAAAGGGGACACACTCACCTGGAAACCCAGCGAGGGACCCACTGAATGCACCTTATGACTGCTCCCTGGGCACCTTGGGATCCTTGTGTCCAGGAACCAGCAGATAAGACAATGGGTGGCTATCTTGTTAGGGGCTATGTTTTGGTTGTGTTCCCACCCAAATCTCATTTTGAATTGTAATTCCCATAATCCCCACATGTCATGGGAGGGACCAGGTGGAGACAATTGAATCATGGGGGTGGTTTCCCCTATCTTGTTCTCATGATAGTGATTTCTTACAAGATCTGATGGTTTTATAGGGGGCTTTCCCCTTTGTTGGGCACTCATTCATTCTCTTTCCTGCCACCCTGTGAAGAAGGACGTGTTTGCTTCCCCTTCTGCCATGATTGTGAGTTTCCCAAGGCCTCCCCTGCCATGCTGAACTGTGAGTCAATTAAACCTCTTTCCTTTATAAATGACCCAGTCTTCGGTAGTATCCTTGCAGCAACATGAGAATGGACTAATATAGGGGCAATTGACTTGGTCAGCAGAAGGAGGCAGGGCTGCTTTTACACAATGAGGACAGAGAATAATATGGGTGGAGCTCAGGTGACTCGGTTGGGTACCTCTTGGTACTTCTTACCCAACTATGTCTGTGAGTGAACAAGCACAAGCAGCCCCAACCTGGAAAGGAAGGATATGGTTACCAAGGGCTCAGACTCCAACCCCACTCCAAGGAATGAGGATTAGGGTCACACCACTGGGTAAGCCACAGAGACCAGCAGAAGAGGTAGCAGAGGGCAAGGGAAAGATAGAATGGATAGTGAAGGAAGGAGATGATGAGTGTCAATTGCAGCCCTGAGACTGGAGGAAGTAACGGGGGCTGTTTGTTTTACTAACCTCCTTCTTCTAAGCTTGCCTGCAGGGGGATCGATGCAATTTTATAATAGCCATCCAAACTCATTGGTCTTGTGTTTATCATACCTCCAATATGTTTCGAATGCCTGAGTCACTGTACTAGTCAACACACCATCCCAGCTCACTGCTGGTGAAAAGTTTAGCAGTTGGGCAGCCACTTTGTACTAAAGGCTGCCTGTACACCATCTCCTTACCACTTGTGTATGGAGGGACCCCGTCCTCAAACTCCATCTTAGCTTTCTTGTTTTTTTTAGACAGAGTCTCAATCTGTTGTTCAGGCTGGAGTGCAGTGGCATGATCTCAGCTCATTTCAACCTCTGCCTCCCAGGTTAAAGCAATTCTTGTGCCTCAGCCTCCCAACATAGCTGGGATTACAGGTGTGCACCACCATGCTTGGCTAATTTTTAGTAGAGATGGGGTTTTGCCATGTTGGCCAGGCTGGTCTCGAGCTCCTGGCCTCAAACAATCCACTCCCCTTGGCCTCCCAAAGTGCTGGGATTACAGGTGCGAGCCACTGTGCCTAGCCCCCATCTTAGCTTTTTGAGCAGGCTTTTTCAGACCACTTCTGGGGCCAACTATTGCTGGATCCTCAGAGAAGCAGACACCAAGACAGAGTCACTATTGCAAAAGCTTTATTGGGAAATAAGATTTGTAAAAGGAAAACGAAGGAAGCAGATGGGACAGGGAGAGCCGGATCATAACGCAGACCTGACAAAGTCTCTCTGAAGACCAACGGGACACTCTGGAACAAAGATTGCAGGTTGGAGGAGTCCTGTATTGGGCGGAAATGAATAGGCTCCTGGGTCCCCACCTTGCTTAGTCACTGGGCCCAGGCTTCCCCAAGAAGAGGCCTTGACAGCAGTGGCAACCCCTCAAAGAACAAAAAGGGCTGTCATGAACCATGCTCGTCAAAGCTGCACAGCAAGTCCTTTCTGGAAGAGGGATCTGAACCTGCATGCATCTCCACAGCTGCCATCTGGGGCACTTTTTACCCCCACTGGTTGTCAAATGATCCTTTATTGAAATATTTTCCTTTGTGCTTCTTAACAAGCTGGGCATTCCACTGTACCACTGCTGATGTCATGAGGGCGGTGGCCATCAACACTGTAGCCCACAGATGGTGCCGTCCCCAGGGTCTCTTTAATTGTTCCAGAGAGTTCCCTAACTAAAGATCGGTGCTGCATCTGTCAAGCAATGTTGACATTCTCATCAGGTGATATTTCCATCGTGTTTAATGTTTTTCTGTTTCTTTCTGTCTCCTGGAGGTTCCTTGAGGGCTTTGATGATCAGGGCAGAGGCAGAAGGTACTACCTCAATCTGCACCTGTCTGTTCTGAATGGTCAGTTTCACTGTAATCCTCAGATCCTTCAAGTCACCGGTTGCCCTGGCAGTGTCGTTACCTATGTGTTTTGGAGACAGACATGGGGGTTGATCTTCGGGGCCAGCACAGATGTGGCACCAACATAATTTCCAGTGCTCTTTGGACTTTAATCTTTTTGGGGTCAAACTTAGGTGGCATGGTGGAGGTAGATGGTGTTGGATGAATCTGGATTCAGGACGAACAAAGAAAGTTGCACACTGGCCTACTCCCAGCTAAAAACTGAAAGCTGGGCACTTTTTCACATGGCAGACACAGGCACAGCTGAGCAAGGCCAAACGTACAAGCACAGGCCCAGCCCCTGCTTGCATCACATCTGCTGACACCCAGCTGGCTGGAGCAAGTGAGATGGCCCACCCTAATGCCGAGTTCAAGAAAGTACACTCTGCCCACCATGAGGCCATGGCAAGGGTGGGTATGCAGCAGGGGAGTGAAGAATTGGGACGAATAATTAGATCCACACAGGATAAAGGTCCTTTGGAAATGGTTGCGCTCTGGCCACATTAGTTACTATGGTTACTATTATCATTATTAGTTACTATTACTACCATCTGTTCAGGAGACCAGGTCCCCTAAGCCAAGTGGTGTCACAGACAGCTCTCAGGAAGGACAATCACTTGAGGAAACACCTAAGATCAGGTTTGGGATCTGCAATTCAAAACTGCAGTTTGGGGATAGAAAAGATCAAATGTAGCACAAAGCAACCACCACACTATCCTCCCAAAGCCCCTGCCAGACAGCTCCAGGGCTGGCCCAGCAGATCAATAGCAATCTGGGGTGCTAGGGAGGGCGCCATCTGAGTAGTTCAGATGAACTGAACATGATGAGTTGCCGGCTGCTTCCCGAGTCCTTGGGGAAGCACACACACCATCCACTTAGCGCTGGAGCCTGTCTGTTCTCCGGGCACTCCTACCCCGTCTTCCTGGCGGGGCTTAGATGCTCCTGCCTCTTCCACCAGCTCCTCCTGCCCTGCATGCTTCAGGGAGGATGGAGGCCTCCGGGCACCCCCAGGCCAGGAGATGCTGCCCAGAGGCCCTGGGAAAGCTATTCCCTGGCTTTTGCTTCCTCTGCTTTCTGGTGACCTACGCCCTGGTGGGTGCTGTGCTCTTCTCTGCCATTGAGGACGGCCAGGTCCTGCTGGCAGCAGATGATGGAGAGTTTGAGGAGTTCTTGGAGGAGCTCTGCAGAATCTTGAACTGCAGCAAAACAGGTAGGTGCCTCACCTGGACAGGGCGGGCCTTTTCTCTGTGGTGGCAGCAGTCCTCTGAAAGCAGAAGGCTGCCTTCCAGGAGGCTGGGCCTGGGAGCTGCCTGCCTGTATCCTCCTCATGCCTGGGCACTTTAGGTGAGTAACTTCTTTCTGAGCCTCCATTTTCTTCTCTGAAGTGTAGGGAGACTAGCCTCCTCTTGGGGTTGCTGTGAAGAATGCAGGAAAAGCCCTGAGCACCCAGGAGGTGCTGGGGAAAGACCAGCTCCCCTTCCTGTGCCTCTGCTCCCACCCCCATCCGGACCAGCAGGCTCAGGGGAGGATGGATTCCCAGGGATTGGGTGGGGTGGGGTGCATGGGTGAGCAAATCCAGGGCTGGGGTTGCGGGGCTAGGTTGGTTCTCAGAACTATGTCTGCCTGACCCAGGATGCAGTTTGCAGGGATGAGAATTTAGGGAACAACCCAAATTGGGTTTGAATCCCAGCAGAAGCACTGGCCCCCCACAGCCCCACTTCCTCTTCCAAACGCCTTTCTGCTGCCTGGCTCAGGAGAGTGGGGAGGTGCTGTGAGAAGACCTGGGGGAGGTGGGGGCAGATCCTGGCTCTTGTCCCAGCTGCTCTCCCAGCTTGCTCTGCGATCCATGGAGGCAAAGCTTTGTTCTCTTTGGGTCTCAGTCTGCAGGAGAGAAAGGGACCCCAATCTCAGGCCTGACGGTCACAGGGACCCTGTGAGAAGCAGAGGAGACCAGGAACACTCAGGATCTTGGAAGACAGAAGGCACTTAATAGTGTCCTCATTGCGTTTTATTTATATTTAGTTACTTGTTTCTACCCTGCTCTGTTCCGCAAAGGAAGTTTGTTATTGTAGTCAACAGAGCAAGATAAAACAAGGGAGAGTAGATAAATAAAAGACAAAGAGAAACCAGATTCTAAAAATTAGGAGAAGAGCAGGGTGCGGGGAGCTCCTCCCCTCCCACTCCCGTATGGGGGCTCCTCCCACAGTGCCGACCTTGCTTTGGGAACAGTTGCAGCTCTCAGAGGCAAGAGGCTGGTCCAGGGAGGCAGTCTCCTGTCTGTGGACGGTCCCACTCCCTGCATCCTTGCCAGACTGATGCCAGCCTGCTCTGTGGATCTGGAAGATTGCTGCCAAATGGACACTGCGCCATCCTAGGGTCTAGACTATCAGCAAGTTCAAGGCTCTCCAAGCCAGAGACACATCAGAATCACAGGGAGACTGCCTAGAGTACACATTCCCAGGCTCTTCTCCAAACGCGCTTAATCAGGATCTCCAGGGCTGGGCTGAGAATCTTATTTTTAAAGTTTGCAGGATAAGGCCAAGCATGGTGGCTCACGCCCATAGTCCTCGCAGTTTGGGAGGCCAAAGTGGAAGAATCATGTGATGCCAGGAGTTTGAGACTAGGCCTGGGCAACAAGGTGAGACCCTGTCTCTACAAAAGATTTTAAAATTTAGCCTGATGAGGTGGCATACACTGGTAATCCCAGCTACTTGGGAGGCTGAGGCAGGAGGATCGCTTGAGCCTAGGAGTTTGAGGCTACAGTGAGCTGTGATTGTGCCACTGCACTCCAGCCTGGATGACAGAACCAGACATGTCTCAAAAATAAACAAATAAATAAATACAAATAAAGTTCCTCAGGTGATTCCAATGCACAGCAGGGTATGGGAACACAGAGCTGGTCCCACTCCATTTTGTACGGATTGTCACTGGAGATTAAAATGTTCCATAGGGTTAGTCACATGTAGACCCTGCGGCAAACACTTCACACAGTATCTTCCCTAATCCTCACAAGAACCCTGTATGTTGGGTAGAAGTTGTCTCTTTCTTACAGATTAGGAAATTGAGGCCTCGGAAAGTTAAACAATTTGTCCAAGTTTGCAAACTAGACAAATGGAGCCAAGGATTTAACCCCATGTATTTGGATTCCAGAGCCTGAACCTTTCACCACAATCTCATGCTGTCCCTCTGATGGGGAAACTGAGGCTCGGAAAGCAGCATCTTGTCCACAGTTACAGAACGTGTCAGGGTCAGAGCTGGGTCTGGAATTCAGGTGTGTAGCCTCCCAGGCTGGTGCCAGTTAAAATGAGTAGCGATTTCCTGCTGGATGCCAGGCTCAGTGCTGTTCCCTTCAGGCCAAACTAGAGTCCAACAGGGGCCTTGGGGGTCCCAAAGCCCACTGGCTGCCCAGGCCAACTGAGCCATTTGGGAACCCCTCTGGGAAACCAGGGTTCCCGACCCTGCTCTGTTGGACCTGGGAAACAATGTTTAGGAAGTCAAGTTTCCCAGCCCTGGAGGAGACACTCACTGTCAGCTGGTGTCCACAGACCACAGCATGATAATATGGTTATCAAATTCCATCAAGCTTTTTTAATTTTTATTTTTTAGACGATACTCACTCTGTTGCCCAGGCTGAAATGCAGTGGCATGATCTTAGCTTACTGCAACCTCCACTCCTCAGGTTCAAGTGATTCTCCCGCCTCAGCCTCCCGAGTTGCTGGGACCAAAGGCGTGCGCCACCATGCCTGGCTAATTTTTGTATTTTTAGTAGAGACAGGGCCTCACCATGTTGGCCAGGCTGGTCTTGAACTCCTGAGCTCAAATGATCCGCCCTCCTCAGCCTCCCGAAGTGCTGGAACTACAGGTGTGAGTCACAGCGCCAGGCAAACTCCATCAAGCGCAATGGCCTCCAGGAGTGGGTATGATTTGCATCTGGGTAACAGCTTGCTTTTCCTGAAAGCCTTTTGCTTTTAGTGCTTGAAAACCCTGTGTGAGAGGCAGAGCAGAAGTTGTCTTCCTTTGAGAGATGAAAGAAATGGAGGTTCAGAAAGTTAAAAAGCGAAGGCTGCACAGCAAAGCCAGGACTAAGCTCTGATGGGGCCCCCAGGGGACTTTCTGTTAGTGCTGTCCTCCCAGGGCCCTGTGGCCTCTTTATCTCCATGGGGACCACAGGCAGGACCCAGGATGCAGAAATATTTTAAAAGGGCTGGGCGTGGTGGCTCACGCCTGAAATTCCAGCACTTTGGGAGGCCACGGCGAGTGGATCATGAGGTCAGGATTTCAAGACCAGCCTGGCCAAGATGGTGAAACCCCGTTTCTACTAAAAATACAAAAATTAGCTGGGCATGGTGGCAGGCATCTGTAATCCCAGTTACTTGGGAGGCTGAGGCTGAAAACTGCCTGAACCTGGGAGGTGGAGGTTGCAGTGAGCTGAGATCGCGCCACCATACTCCAGTCTGGGTGACAAAGCGAGACTCTATCGCAAAAAAAAAAAAAAAAAAAAAAAAAAAGAAAGAAATATTTTAAAGGAGGACTCCGATCACCAGGCTTTGATGTTGATACTAACCACAAGGCGAGGGCGCTGCTGGTCCTTGGGGAAGACTATCCCTTTCACCTGGGCGGGGCTTGTCTTGATGAGCAGAACCTTTCCCCCAAACTCTTGGTCATGTCTTTCTCCAGTGGTGGAAGACAGGAAACAGGACCTCCAGGGGCATCTGCAGAAGGTGAAGCCTCAGTGGTTTAACAGGACCACAGACTGGTCCTTCCTGAGCTCGCTCTTTTTCTGCTGCACCGTGTTCAGCACCGTGGGTAAGTGCAAAGCCGCAGTTCCCCCGCAGTGGCCCCGGGAAGGGTGGGCTTCCGGGTGGCAAAGGACACTGGAATTGGGGTGTGGAGATGGCCCTTCTCTCCCTCCCTCCCTCCTTTCCTCTCTTCCTCCTTTCCTCAAATCTATATTGCACGCCTGCAAACAGCAGCAGCTGCACTGGCTGACATTTTTGCACTGAAGATGTGTCAGGCCCTGTTTTAAGTCCTTTACGCTGATTAGCTCATCTAAGCCTCACCACGAGGTGGGTGCTATTATTGTTCCCACACTCTAGTAGGTCCGTCAGTTTCGAAAAGTCCTACAGTGCATGTGCGTTTGAACCCAGCCACTTGGGTCTAGACCTAGCACCCCGCTGCCTCTCTCCATGTACAACTTATTGTGCACCTGGCACATAGAAACTGGGAGGGAGATGCCTCCCTGCCCTTATGGGTAAAACTCTGGTTTAGTGGCCCCTTTGAGGACATGACAAGGTGGCTGGAGGGGAGAGATGGTCAGGAGACTGGTGGGGCATGCTGCGGGAAATAGACCTCCTGGGCTGGGGGCGTGATGCCACTGGGCCAGCAGTAACTAAGGCCCCATTGGCAATTAAGGGCTCACTCTGAGCTGGTTGGCCCATCCCCAGCTTTCTTTCTGGTGGGGCAGCAGGGGGGCCAGGTTGGAGGGGCCAAACCAGGCCTGGCAAGAACCTTCCGTGCCGGGACGGGGGTCACAGGAGGTGGAAATGGTGGAGGTGCCCTCAGCCGAAGCTCTTGGGTCAGAGCCCTCACCAGGACTGTGGCCTATCACTCAGCCCCTGCCACTTTTGGCTGGCAAAAGGGACTGTGGCCCCTCTCCTCCTTCAAGAGAGAAGTACCCATCCCTAGGAGGGCCTGGCCCACAGGGGTCGCAGAGAGAGGCTGGGGGCCTCACGCTAAAGTTCAGGGCCAGCCTGGGTTAGATCTGTGTGATCTCCAGCGAGGGATGTCACCCCTCTGAGCCTTGTACTGGGATTCATAAGCCCTCCTAGACCTGCCTCTTAGGGTCAGCTGACGACTATACGTACATGTAAGTGGCAGCCAGGATCCCCTCAGAGGCTACTAATAGAAAACCCAACTCTCCTGGCTTAAACTGCAAGGAGAATGTCACCTTGCAAGTAAGAAGTCCAGTGGGAGGACAGCTCTAGGCTGACACGCAGCTCATGCCCAGTGCCATATGCAGTCGTGGCACTAGGCATCAGGTTTTCTCCATCCTTCTGCCCACTGGGCCACAAGAGGCCACCAAGGTCCACACCCCATCTGAGCATAACTGTGTCTTCTATAGAAGGGGCTGCGTCTCTCTCCATGGTTCATCATCAGCGATGATGTCTTCCCGGGAGCCTCCCACCCTCCTCTAAGCTGGTCCCAGGCACGGCGATTGGAGCACTAGGGTGACTAAGGCCAATTGGATCTGCTCCTAAATCAGCTAGGGGTGCAGTGGCTTTGCAGGGAAGAAAGGAGGGCATGGCTGCTGGGTGGGCAACCGGTGTCTGCTGCACCCAGCTTCAGAAATGGCCACACAGCCCCCGGAAAGCTCTCACGGTCCCCACATGGTTTCACCCATTCGCCTGAGTGCTTTTATTTAATTATTTAATTTGAGATGGAGTCTTGCTCTGTCACCCAAGCTGGAGTACAGTGGTGTAATGTAGGTTCACGGCAACCTCTGCTTCCCTGGTTCAAGAGATGCTTGTGTCTCAGCCTACTGAGCAGCTGGGATTACAGGCGTGCACCACCATGCCTGGCTAGTTTTATATTTTACTAGAGTGGGGTTTCACCATGTTGGCCAGGCTGGCCTCAAACTCCTGACCTCAGGTGATCTGCCTGCCTCGGCCTCTGAAAATGCTGGATTAGAGGCGTGAGCCACTGTGCCCGGCCTGGTTCACCTGAATGCTCGTGCAGGCAGTGATGGGTAAGGGACAGAAAGAATAAGGACAGCAACTACACCACTCAGCCCGTGCCGGGCATGGGGTCTAGCTCCTTCTCTTGTGTAATTCTCACCACAACCCCACAAGGTAGGTGTTGTGACTATTCCATTCCACAGACAAGTGGGCTCAGACTCTAAGAGTGAATCACTGTGAGCAAGTCACAGGCAGGGCTGAGGTCAAACCTCAAAGCTGACCTTCCCAGGGGAACCCATAGCTCAGGGGATGTTTTGAGGAAACAACAGTTCCAGGAGAACAGCAACTACAAGAAAGACTCGGAGATCTGCAAAGAGGCTGGGAGTTATGGGGTTTACTTTGTCTTTTTGTTTTCCTCAATAATTTTTTTTTTTCTTTTTGAGACAGAGTCTCACTCTGTTGCCCAGGGTGGAGTGCAAAGGCGCCATCTCAGCTCATTGCAACCTCTGCCTCCCGGGTTCAAGGGATTCTCCCACCTCAGCCTCCTGAGTAGCTGAGATTACAGGCACCTACCATCACGCCCAGCTAATTTTTATATTTTGGGGTTTTTTTTGTTTTTGTTTTTGGAGATGAAGTCTCACTCTGTTGCCCAGGCTGGAGTGCAGTGGAACAATCTTGGCTCACTGCAACATCTGCCTCCTGGGCTCAAGTGGTTCTGTGTCAGTATCCCAAGTAGCTGGGATTACAGGCATGCACCGTCACACCTGGCTAATTTTTGTATTTTTTGGAGAGACGGGGTTTCACCATGTCAGCCAGGCTGGTCTTGAACTCCTGACCTCAGGTGATCCACCCACCTCAGCCTCCCAAAATGCTAGGATTACAGGCGTGAGCCACCACACCCCGCTTCCTTAAGAATTTAGATTGGTCCAGGCACCTTGGCTTATGCCTATAATCCCAGCACTTTGGGAGGTTGAGGTGAGAGTTGGAGACCAGCCTGAAAATATAACGAGACCTCATCTTCACACACACACAAAAAAATTAGCTGGGCATGGTGACATGTGCCTGTAGTTCCAGCTACTCAGAAGGCTGAGGTGGGAGCATCACTTGAGCCCTGGAGGTCGAGGCTGCAGTGAGCCATGATCACACCACTGCACTCCAGCCTGGGTGACAGGGTCAGCCTGGATGGCAGAGCCTGTCTCAAAAACAAACCAACAAACAAAAAAACAAAAAATCTTAGATGTATCTGAGGCAGGATTTCTCAACCTCAGCCCTGTCAGCATTTGCAGGGGATAATTCTCTGCAGTGGAGGCTCCTGTGCGATGTAGGCTGTTGAGCAGCATCTCTGGCTTCCGCCCACCAGATGCAATAGTGCTTTCCCCATTGTCCCCGCCCATTACGGCAGCCACGAAAGTTTCTGGGCATTGCCAAATGTCTCTTGGGAGGCAAAATTGCCCCCTGTTGAGAACAAATGATCTACTGCAACGGTTATCAAAGTGTGGTCCCCGAGTAACATTGACATCACTGAGAACTTGCTAGAAATGCAAATTAATTCTCATGTGTCATTCTAGACCTACTGAGCCAGAAACTATGGCTGTGGGACCCAGCAATCTGTAGTTTAGAAAGTTCTCCCTGTGACTCTGATGTGTGCTAATGTTTGAGTAGTGTGACCTGGCTGCATGTCAGAGTCACTTTCGGAACTTTTGCAAGCTCCTGGGTGGACCCTGCCCCAGATCAAGCAGTCAGAGTCTCTAGAGTCCAGGCCCAGGCATCAGTATTTTTCAGGGCCCTCCAGGTGATCCTAATGGGAGTCACTGATCTAATGGGAAATGCATTAGCTTGGCTTAAATTCTAAGAAGGCAATGCAACTGCCCATTGTACAAGTCAATTAGGACATCATGCCACCCAGTAATTACAACTGGAAGAGGATGTTGGGGAATGTTCTGCACTGACCATAATCAATAACGGTGTTTGAAAGTCCCTCTGGCAATACTGCTTCCTGCCCTGCATCTCTGGGTCATCTGAAATGCACCTGGCCTTGGTGCTAAGAACGGGAGACCTGACAGGTATGAGGCCAGTCAATCCACGGTCATTCCCAACTGGGTCAGCGCTCTTGGATTACAAAGGAAAGTGCATGGGCTATTAAGTACTCACAGGCTAAGTGCAGTGAGCTGATTGTATCAAAATATATGAGTGCATTATTAGAAATAATATGAGTTCCATTATGCATTTCAGCATTCAGTAACTAGGATAGTTAATACATTCCCTTTGTAGGGGTTGTGTGCTGAGACCTTGCTTCCTTGAAACATTTTCAGGAATGTGACATAATGCATATTTTGAATTGCAAAAGTATCTCACCCAGAGACAGCCAAAAAGGCTTTGTTTATGAGCCTCTAAATCTACCTTCGCCAAGGACAGCAGTAGATTCAGGTGGATTTACAGTGCCTGCTCTGTGCTCAAATCCCAGCTCCTTTCAAACACCCCAGTCCAAACAATCCCCCTGCCCTGCTAAGATTTCTGCCAAAATTGTCTAACCAGTCTCTACAGGTCTCTCCTCTCAGCTCCCGCCTTGGCCAAAACCCCCTTCATCTCTCACCTGGGTGGGAAACACAGCCTCCCCACTCATCTTCCTGTGCCCATCTGAAGCCCTCCAATTTACTATCTGTGATGCTGTCAGGATAATCTTTTTCAAGATGCAAACCTGATTGGGTGTGGTGGCTCACTCCTGTAATCCCAGCACTCTGGGGGCTGAAGTGGGCAGATTACTTGAGGTCAGGAGTTCGAGAACAGACTGGCCAACATGGTGAAACCTTGTCTCTACTAAAAATACAAAAATTAGTCAGGCATGGTAGTGGGCGCCTGTAGTCCCAGCTACTCAGGAGGCTAGGGCAGGAGAATTGCTTAAACCTTGAATCACGCCACTTCACTCCAGCTTGGGCAACAGAGCGAGACTCCATCTTAAAAAAAAAAAAAAAAAAAAGATGCAAACATGGTTTTATTAGTTTCCTGTGGCTGCTGTGATAAATTCCCACAAACTCGGTGGCTTGAATAGAAATTTATTCTGTCAAGATCTGGAGCCCAGAAGTTTGAAATCAATTTTACTGATTTCACAAATCAAAGTGTTGGCAGAGCCATGCTCCCTCTGAGGCTCTAGGGAAGGATCCTTCCTTGCCTCTTCCTTGGCAGCTTCTGGTGACTGCCAGCATCCCCTGGCTTGCAGCTGCATCACTCCAGCCTCTGCCTCTGAGGTTATATTGCCTCCCCTTCTCCGTGTGTAAAATATCTTGCTTAGCATCTCCCTTATCAGGACACTTATAATGGTACCTAGGGCTGCACACACAATCCAGGATAACTTCCTCATCTCAAGATCTTCAAAGTGGATCCTCAGAGAAACACTTTCCAAATAAGGTAGCATTGACAGATTCAGGGAGTTAGGATTTGACTACCTTTATTTGGGGTTGTCATTTTTCAACCTTCCATACTGATCAAGGTACTCTCCCATCCTCCATGGAAGCCCTTAGATGCTGCCCACCTCCAGGCCTCACCTTGCTCCCTTTCCCTACCTTCCTGTACAGTAGCTATACTGGCCTTCTCTTGGTTCCTTAAACCTAGGTGACAGCTACATTCAGGGTGACAACCTCGTGAAAAATTAGAAAACCACATCCCTCACTAGGCAGATACAGTCCTGCGCCCCGAGCCCTGAGCTCCGAGCTTGGTGGTGCACTGAGGCTAGGTTTCTGCACCCAGTCAGCTCCCAATCACCCCCTTGGTATATATGCAGTACACACAGTACACAAGTACCCACTGACACTCTATGGATAGCCCTTTGTTGAACCTGCCACAGGGTCTTTGCACAGCCTGCTTCCTCTCTCTTCACCTGGCTAGTTCTTGGCCCCCTCCCAACATCAGCTCAAAAATCACCTCACCCGAAAATCTTCCCTGCCTAAATCCAGGACGGGGACCCTTTTTTTTTTTTGACAGAGTCTTGCTGTGTTGCCCAGGCTGGAGTACAGTAGCATGATCTCAGCTCACTGCAACCTCTGCCTCCTTAAGTGATTCTCATGCCTCAGCCTCCCAAGTAGCTGGGATTACAGATATGCACCATGATACTTGGTCAGTTTTTATATTTTTAGTATTGATGGGGTTTTGCCATGTTGGCCAGGCTGGTCTTGAACTCCTGACCTCAAGTGATCTGCCCACCTCAGCTCCCCAAAATGATGGAATTGCAGATGTGAGCCACCACACCTGGCCTAGGATGAGTGGCTTTGTTCTAATCATTTACGGAATAGTCTGCTCTTTCACTTCATTATTAATCTCTGTTTGTAATTATATACTCACTAGAGTAGTTTTAAAAATTAATATCTGCCTCTCTTACCAAACCAGAGACTCAGATAGGTCATATCCCATATCTACTTTTCTTAGCACTATGTCCCCAGTGCATGCAGTAAGTACTCAATAAATACTGAATGAATGAATCATGCATATACAGAGTTAACCAACACTGCTGTGCTTGTGGAAGCAGCCAGATTGGTGTAGAGTGCTCTGGGTTGGATGTAAACTGATGAGACTCTTTGAGAACTGCAGTTCTCTCCCCTCCATTTGGGACCCTAGTGAGGGTGGACAACCTGAATGACCCTCTACTCCTAGAAGGCAGAGCCTGAGGCCAAAGTTTGCCACAGGGAGCTACACTCCTGGAGGAAGTTGGGGCTTAGCCAGTCGAGGAGTTGCCTTCAGATTAATTTACATAATTGGGCTGGGGTTTTCTATATTAATCATCCTTTATGACATTAAAAATTAAACATAGGCATTAAATGCAAAAGCTTTGTCCTCTGCTCGTTGAAGTCACTGATGCTTGCCCACTCAGAATATTCAGCCACCTGTGCTCTGGGGTTTGATGTCTCTCTGCTCCTGCCCCTCTGTAGGTGCAAGGGAAGGGGAAGGGCTCCCTAAGGGGATGGAGACCTCGACCCACCCCTTCCTCTGCTTGGCTTTTGGGTTCTCTCTGGTTGAAGGGTCCTGCCCCCTGGATGCTCCTGAGGATGACAGCACTGGTTGGGGATCTGAGAGTCCTATGGATTTGACTCCCAACTCTACTATGTATCACATATATGCTCATGGCCAAGCTGTTGTTTCCCCACCTGTGAATGGTGACAACAATACCTCCCGATGAAGGCTGACCGATACCCAGCCCACAGGAAGCGCTCACTAGGAAGCTAAGGTCTTGAGGACACCACCATTTATCAATTGCACACTGTGTGTCAAGCACGGGCCTCATATAAGCCTCCCAGCTAGTCAATATGCAGAGATTTTTATCTGTAAGATGGCATTGTCATCTCCATCTTACAGATAAAAATCCCAAAAATGTGAGCAGTCAAGTAATGTTATCACAAATGGCAGAGCCGGGATTCAAACCAAGGTCAGTCAGAACCTACATGCTAGAAGGCGAATTGTTTCACTGTCATTTAGGAACATGTTCGTTTAATCTGCTAAGCCACAAATGGCTCTGAGGGCAATTGTATTTTACTCATCTTCCTTCTTTCTGTTTTTCCTAATACTATGCACACTGCTGAGCACACCATGGGAACACAGTAAATGTCTCTTACATAGAAACAAATAGCCCGGCCCTCTTATGGAGGACAAGGGTGAGTGGCTTCTTAAAAGCCAGCACCTTCACGGAGGATAAAGGTGGCAACGGATATCATTAGAAGCCGTTCATCCTCTCTCACTTGTACTCATCCTGTCCTTCCAGGTCAGCTGAGCCCATCCTTTGGGGGATGCTCAGAAATGGCCAGAGCAGAAAAAAAGGCAATCTGTTCACCCCAAACCTGTGCTGGTGCCCTGCCAAGGACATTTCAAGTCAAAGACCTGGATATCAATTGTTCCTTATTCTAAAGGGAAGCCTGGTTTCACTCCCTTCCCTCCCACCAAAGCAGGCCTAATGCCAGGCCAGTGGCTGAAGGCTTTGAGATGAGTATTTTCAAAAACATGATGTAAAATGTCATGCCAAGGAGGAGAAATGGCAGAAGGTCTCTTTAAAGCTTTTGCAGGGGGAAAAAGGGAAGGGGCCAAATGAAGACTCTAAGCTCCATCTTCTCTTTCAGGGTATGGCTACATCTACCCCGTCACCAGGCTTGGCAAGTACTTGTGCATGCTCTACGCCCTCTTTGGTATCCCCCTGATGTTCCTCGTTCTCACAGACACAGGCGACATCCTGGCAACCATCTTATCCACATCTTACAATCGGTTCCAAAAATCTCCTTTCTTTACCCGTCCTCTCTCCAAGTGGTGCCCCCAATCTCTCTTCAAGAGAAAACCAGACCCCAAGCCCGCAGATGAAGCTGTCCCTCAGATCATCATCAATGCTGAAGAGCTTCCAGGCCCCAAACCTGGCACACGTCCTTCACGCCCAAGCTGCCACATGGAGCTGTTTGAGAGACTTCGTGCACAAGAGAAACAGAACACACTGCAACTGCCCCCACAGACCATGGAGAGGAGTAGCTCATGTCCTGAATTGGTGCTGGGGAGACTCTCATACTCCATCATCAGCAACCTGGATGAAGTCGGACAGCAAGTGGAGAAGTTGGACATCCCCCTCCCCATTGTCGTCCTGATTGTTTTTGCCTACATTTCCTGTGCAGCTGCCATCCTACCCTTCTGGGAGACACAGTTGGATTTTGAGAATGCCTTCTATTTCTGCTTTGTCACGCTGACCACCATTGGGTTTGGGGATACTGTTTTAGAACACCCTAACTTCTTCCTGTTCTTCTCCATTTATATCATCGTTGGAATGGAGATTGTGTTCATTGCTTTCAAGTTGGTGCAAAACAGGCTGATTGACATCTACAAAAATGTTATGCTATTCTTTGCAAAAGGGCAGTTTTACTGCCTTGTTAAAAAGTGAAGGTTTCGTTATCTCTCAAGTGACAGACACTGGCTGAGCTGGTTTTCTCGTGTTGTCTTTTAGGGTCATGTTATTAGATCAGTGGCACTGCAGCCTGTCACCTGAGACCTTGAGTCTTGGAGACAAATCCCTTATGAGAACTGAGTTCAGTCTTGAGGGCCTGCAGAAATTTGGCCAATGCCCTTTGTATCAGGACATTAGGAGAAAAAACTATTACCATTCTCCAAAGTCCAATGAATTTATCTGTCCTCTTTTTTTAAAAGCACCACCTCATGTAGATGAAGCAACCTTATGGATGTCACTGCTTTCCTTAAAATATGAGGAAAAACACCTTTATTCTTGGAAGTTGTACTTTTAGTTAAATTAAAAATTTCCTGAGCTGTTCTTTGTTACCTGAAAAAGAACTAATATGAACAACCTCTTTTCTTGAATGACTGCATAAGTGCATATAAGACCAGTCCAATCCCAGCCCCTGTCAAATACATAGATGCTGGATGTCACCAAAATGGCAAAGTAGAAGCAATTAGGCTTCACCGTCCCTTATAGAAAACCAAAAACAACTATCTAGTGCCAAGATAATAACCGCCAATATCACAGAACTCAAAACTGAGGCTTTGACAAACCCTGGGGCCACAGAGCGAAAAACAGTGAGTGAAAGGTAAGTAACATGGACTTCTCCGTGACACCCCTTCCCCAAACTGTAAGTCACCATGTGGAAAAGTTCCCCGGACTCGTAATTTCTACACTGGAAAAAAGTAAGATCAAGGCAGCCATCCAGCTTCCTCATCATCTTGAGTACCTATTCAGGAAAGCTTTCCTGCCTCAATTAACAGAAAGAATCATGAATACCTGTAGGGTAAGGGACCCCTGAAAGCTTCTGGAGTCCGGTAGACATTGGAGGTGGGGCTAGCATCCCAGTGCATGAAACTCTGGGACTGTTCGTCAACTCAGACAAACAAGACGCTAAATAAGAGAGGTAGTTCAGCAGCATCACATTAAAAGAGGCACTCTCCACAGGCCTTCTGGGCAAGAACCCTAGCCAGCCCCCCCAAACACAGCTGGAGAATCCCCTTTGGTGCCCTTTATCTGTGACAAGGCAGAGCTTTGAACTTTTGCAAGAGTCATGACAAACCTGGGCTTAGGGTACTATTTAGTGCTGAAAAGGAGTCAGTGATCTAGGGCTAAAGGAACCAATAGGCAAAGTGCACAGAACATCTAAACATACATATCCTAAAGAGACCAAACTAACCCTGGCAGCAAAGACTGGAATATATAATCATTCAACATGAAGGCGTACATGTACATCCATAAGAAACTGCATGCACCAGGAACCATGACTTCTTCAAATGGGCAAAGCAAAGAGCCAGTGAGTGATTGGCCCAAACAAGATGGTAATCTGTGAACTCTCACATCAGGAATTCAAAATAGCAGTCTTAAGAAAACACAACAAATGCCAAGGTAACACAGAAAACCAATTCAGAAACCTATCAGAGAAATTTAACAAAGAGATTAAAATAATTTAAAAATATCAAACAGAAGTCTTGGAACTGAAAAGGACATTAGCTGAACTAGAAAACACACCACAAGCTCTCAACAACAGAACAGATAAAGCAGAAGAAAGAATTAATGAACTCAAAGACAGACTATTTGAAAATATACATTTGAAGGAGAGAAAAGAAAACAATGAAAAGTAATAAAGAATGTCTACAAAATCTAGAAAATAACCTCAGAAGAGCAAATCTAGGAGTAATGACTTTGAAGAGGGAACTGAGAAAGAACAAGGAGGCAGAAGTCTTATTCAAAGAAATAATAACAGTAGCCTTTCCAAGCCTAGAGAAAGATATAAATATGCCAGGTACAGGAAGGTCAAGAATCACCAAACAGATTTAACCCAAATAAAATGGCCCCAAAGCATAGAATAATCAGATTCTCAAAGGTCAAGGACAAAGAGAAGATGCTAAAAGCAGCAAGATAAAAGAAGCAAACAACATATAAAGGAGCTCTGATTTATCTGACAACAGACTTCTCAGCAGAAAACATATAGACCTGGAGTGGGTAGGATGATATATTCAAAGAGCTGAAGGTAAAAAATACCTGTCAACTGAGAATACTGTAACCAGCAAAGCTACCCTTCAAACATGAGCTGAGGGAATTCATCATCACCAGAAGTGTCTTACAGAATTGCTAAAGGGAGTTCTTTAATCTGGAAGAAGAAAATAACATTAATGTGCAACAAAGACATCATCCGATAGTACAAAACTCACTGGTAAAAGTAAGTACACAGACATATTCAGAATACTCTTTTACTGTAATTGTGGTGTGTAAACCACTCATTTCTCTAGTATGAAGACTAAAAGCAAATCAATAATAAATAACTAGAACAATTTGTTAAGAGATAGGCAATATAAAAATGTAAATTAAGACAATAAAAAGTCAGAATATAGGTGAATGGAGTTAAAGTATAGAGTTTTTAGTTTTTTTCTTTTCTTTGTGACCAAAGTTGTCATCTATTCAAATAACTTAACTATGTTTTTTATAAACCTCACAGTAATCACAAAGCAATCACAAAACCTAACATAGATACACTAAAAATAAGAAGCAGGGAATTGAAACCTACCACCAGGAAAAAATCACTTAAAATATATGGACATCACAGAGTAGAATTGACACCTGTGTTCACTGGGGCCTGAGATATTTCCAATGGCCAGATTCTGCGTAGATCGCTTTTCTAATTGGTGTGTTAATGGTGCCTCCAGAATGAGTTGGCCTCTGAAAACATTGATGCCTAAATGAAAGCATTAGTACATGGGAACGCTGGCACTTGTTAGATAGACACACTCCTATGCTGTTCATGGATGGGTTGGCATGTGAATGGGCTGGTCTGTGTAGCAGATGCCACAGGTGCCCTATCCACATGTCTTGGCTCTACAACTCCCACTGCTTGAGAATTTTCTCTGGCCATGAAAGCATGGCACGTGCAGGGCTAGCTAGAAGTGCCAAGGAGTTAATCCTTTTGGGAGCATCCCTCAATCAATGACTGATGGTAGATATATGGTGCCCAGCTCCCTTGCCCCTCCCATGGAATAACTCTGTGGCATGTTTAGTACTGATACTGTCTCCCTAAATTCCCCAGAGGACTTGAGCCCTGATTGCTTATCAGTACACCCTGTATTGACCCCCTTCATCTCCCTGTCTCACTTCTCCACTGCTCTACTTGGGCTTCCTGAGATCACCTCCAAAAGAACCACTCACTCAAATCCTGCCTCAGGGTCACTCCTGGGGACTCCGGCCTGGGAGAGGATGTAAACAAGTCAGTATGTGACCTGGTTGGCACACGTATGGAATAGCACAAATCTTTTTTTTTTTACTGATTTTTTAAAATTGCATTTTACGTTTTGGGGTACATGTGAAGAACATGTAAGATTGTTGCATAGGTACACACATGGCAGTGTGGTTTGCTGCCTTCCTCCCCATCACCTATATCTGGAATTTCTCTCTGTGTTATCCCTCCCCAAATCCCCACCCCTCGCTGTCCCTCCCCTATTTCCCCCCCACAGACCCAGAGTGTGTGATGCTCCCCTCCCTGTGACCATGTGTTCTCATTGTTCAACTCCTGCCTATGAGTGAGAACATGTGGCGTTTGATTTTCTGTTCCTGTGTCAGTTTGCTGAGAATGATGGTTTCCAGGTTCATCCATGTCCCTACAAAGGACACAAACTCATTGTTTTTTATGGGTGCATAGTATTCCATGGTGTATATGTGCCACATTTTTTCTGTCCAGTCCATCATTGATGGACATTTGGATTGGTTCCAGGTCTTTGCTATTGTAAACAGTGCTGCAATGAACATTTGTGTGCATGTGTCCTTATAATAGAATGATTTATAATTCTTTGGATATATACCCAGTAATGGAATTGCTGGGTCAAATGAAATTTTTATTTCTAGGTCCTTGAGGAATTGCCACACTGTCTTCCACAATGGTTGAACTAATTAACACTCCCACCAACAGTGCAAAAGTGTTCCTATTTCTCCACATCCTCTCCAGCATCTGTTGTCTCCAGATTTTTTAGTGATCACCATTCTAACTGGTGTGAGATGGTATCTCAATGTAGTTTTGATTTGCATTTCTGTAATGACCAGTGATGATGAGCATTTTTTCATGTTTGTTGGTCTCATGTGTGTCTTCTTTTGTAATGTGTCTGTTCATATCCTTCGCCCACTTTTGAATGGGCTTGTTTGTTTTTTTCTTGTAAATCTGTTTTTGTTCTTTGTAGATTCTGGATATCAGCCCTTTGTCAGATGGGTAGATTGCAAAAATTTTTTCCCATTCTTTTGGTTGCCAATTCACTCTAATCACTGTTTCTTTTGCTGTGCAGAAGCTGTGGAGTTTGATTAGGTCCCATTTGTCTATTTTGGCTTTTGTCGCCAATGCTTTTGGTGTTTTAGTCATGAAGTCCTTGCCTATGCCTCTGTCCTGAATGGTTTTGCCTAGGTTTTCTTCTAGGGTTTTTATGGTGTTAGGTCTTATGTTTAAGTTTTTAATCCACCTAGAGTTAATTTTAGTGTAAGGTGTCAGGAAGGGGTCCAGTTTCTGCTTTCTGCACATGGCCAGCTAGTTTTCCCAACACCATTTATTAAACAGGGGCTCCTTTTCCCATTGCTTGTTTTTGTGAGGTTTGTCAAAGATCAGATGGTTGTAGATGTGTGGCGTTGCCTCCGAGACTGTTCTGTTCCATTGATCTATAGCTCTGTTTTGGTACCAGTACCATGCTGTTTTGATTACTCTAGCCTTGTAGTATAGTTTGAAGTCCGGTAGTGTGATGCCTCCAGCTGTGTTCTTTTTGCATAGAATTGACTTGGCTATGTGGGCTGTCTTTTGGTTCCATATGAAATTTAAGCTGTTTTTTTCCAATTCTGTGAAGAATGTCATTGGTAGCTTGATGGGGATAGCATTGAATCTGTAAATTACTTTGGGCAGTATGGCCATTTTCATGATATTGATTCTTCCTAACCATGAACATGGAATGTTTCTCCATCTGTTTGTGTCCTCTCCTATTTCGTTGAACAGTGGTTTGTAGTTCTCCTTGAAGAGGTCCTTTACATTTTTTGTTAGTTGAATTCCTAGGTATTTTATTCTCTTTGTAACAGTTGTGAATGGCAGTTCGTTCTTGATTTGGCTCTCTCTGTTATTGGTGTATAGGAATGCTTGTGATTTTTGCACATTGATTTTGTATCCTGAGACTTTGCTGAAGTTGCTTATCAGTTTCAGGAGATTTTGGGCTGAGACGATAGGGTCTTCTAAATATACAATTACGTCATCTGCAAATAGAGACAATTTGACTTCCTCCTTTCCTAATTGAATACCCTGTATTTCTTTCTCTTGCCTGATTGCTCTGGCTAGAACTTCCAATACTATATTGAATAGGAGTGGTGAGAGAGGGCATCCTTTTCTAGTGCCAGATTTCAAAGGGCATGCTTCCAGTTTTTGACCATTCAGTATGATATTGGCTGTGGGTTTGTCATAAACAGCTTTTATTATTTTGAGATACATACCATCAATACCTAGTTTATTGAGGGTTTTTAGCATCAAGGGCTGTTGCATTTTTTAAAAGGCCTTCTCTGCATCTATTGAGATAATCATGTGGTTTTTGTCTTTGGTTCTGTTTATGTGGTGAATTATGTTTATAGATGTGCATATGTTGAGCCAGCCTTGCATCCCTGGGATGAAGCCTACTTGATCAAGGTGGATAAGCTTTTTGATGTGCTGTTGCAATCAGTTTGCCAGTATTTATTGAAGATATTTGTATCTATGTTCATCATGGATATTGGCCTGAAGTTTTCTTTTCTTGTTGAGTCTCTGCCGGGTTTTGGTATCAGGATGATGTTGGTCTCATAAAATGATTTGGGAAGGATTCCTTCTTTTTGGATTGTTCGGAATAGTTTCAGAAGGAATGGTACCAGCTCCTCTTTCTATGTCTGGTAGAATTCGGCTGTGAACCCGTCTGGACTTGGGCTTTTTTTGGGTGGTAGTCTCTTAATTGCTGCCTCAACTTCAGCCCTTGTTATTGGTCTATTCAGGGTTTTGACTTCTTCCTGGTTTAGGCTTGGGAGGATGCAGGTGTCCAGGAATTTATCAATTTCTTCCAGGTTTACTAGTTTATGTGCATAGAGTTGTTTGTAATAATCTCTGATGATGGTTTATATTTCTGTGGAATCTGTGGTGATATCCCCTTTATCTTTTTTTATTGTATCTATTTCATTATTCTCTCTTTTCTTTTTTATTAATCTGGCTAGTGGTCTGTCTAGTTTGTTGATCTTTTCAAAAAACCAGTTCCTGGATTTATTGATTTTTTGAAGGGTTTTTTGTGTCTCTATCTCCTTCAGTTCTGCTCTGATCTTAGTTATTTCTTGTCTTCTGCTAGCTTTTGCGTTTTCTTGATCTTACTCCTCTAGCTCTTTCAATTTTGACAATAGGCTGTCGATTTTAGATCTTTCCTTGCTTCTCATGTGGGCATTTATTGCTATATATTTTCCTCTAGACACTGCTTTAAATGTGTCCCAGAGATTCTGGTATGTTGTGTCTTCGTTCTCGTTGGTTTTGAAGAACATCTTTATTTCTGCCTTCATTTCATTGTTTATCCAGTCAACATTCAGGACCCAGTTGCTCAGTTTCCAAGAAGCTGTGCGGTTCTGAGTGAGTTTCTCAATTCTGAGTTCTAACTTGATTACACTGTGGTCTGAGAGACTGTTTGCCATAACAAATGGAGAAGGATTTTTTTTCGAATGTAGAAAATATGTTTTAGGATATTATGGTTAGGCACAAATACTGTATCTTCAGAAATATTCATAAGTACTGCCCAAACCATTAAGGATGTTGGCAGCCAGTAGTTTTTTTTTTTTTTACTTAAACTTTTAATGGACTTTAGAAGGAAATCAGTGAATAATATAATACTGAACTACTCTAAACTATTTTTCTACTGGGAAATAAATGGCACTGTAGAGGCCTAAATAAATCATTACAGCTAATAAAATTTCCTGATATTGCCTCTAGTGAATTTTCACCAGGAAGATTGAATTTATAGAGATTTATACAGTCAAACAAGGTCAGTCTATGTAAAGGAAAGCTGTTTATCCAGGACGTGGGCAACAGAAATTCAGACTATTCATTACGTAACCACACCTTCAGTAGATGCCCTTTTTAGCTTTCCTGTGAGACTGGAGAAGAGAAGGCTTATGTTGTTGGAAATAGATATGACTGCTAGTGAGAGAAGACATTGTAAGATTTGTTCCCAGGAAATTGGATTCAAAAGCCTGTGCCTACAGTTATTGCAGGCTTTCAGTTTTACTTCTTGCCAAAATCATATCTCATTTTAATTTGCATTTTTATTACTCTATTTAATTCTATTTTATATGTAATTTTTCATTTATATATATATGTATATATTACATTCTGAATTTCTTGTGTATTTTACCTCTTTACCTATTTATTGTATCTGGATGGTTTGTCTTTTCCTTATTGATTTGTAAAAACTCTTTTTATATCATGGATATTAATTGTTTTGATCGACATACATATTGCAAATATTTTTCTCAGGTTGTGGTTTGCATTTTGTTTTTGTTTTTATATTGTGGAGATGCTTTTGATTTTTTATGCACTCATCATTCAACTGAGGTTAAGATTAGCTTTCTTTTTTTAAAGAAACTTTCACTAATTGTCTTAAATTTATCCGTTTCCATTGATTTAATGATGTCTTTATATTAGTTTATATTGCTGTGGATGCATAGGCCTAATACTAGATTCACTACTTTGTGCTGCTCATTTGTCTATTTTAGTTTCTCAGCCTTGGCACTATTGACATTTTTGAGCTAGTTAATTCTTCATTGGCAGATGAACAGGGAAGCTGTCCTGTGCATTATTGTAGGATGCTTAACAGCATCCCTGGCCTCCACCCTCTAGATGTCAGTAACACGCAACTGAGCATCCCTCAGTTGTAACAAAAAATACCTTTTGCTTTTAGAGGAGCAAAATTGTCCCCAGTTGAGAGCCCTAGTCTCTGTCTATACCTCTACCTCATTATTTTAATAACAGCTATGGTTTCCCAGCATAGCCTGGTATTAGGTAGGGCAAGTCACCCCCTTTTTTCAGAATTTCCACATTTAGAATTTCAAAATTTAGAATCACTCAGTGAATTAAGAAAAAAATCCTGATGTAAATTGTGTATCAATAAAATCGTTATATTTTTAAAATCCTGTCAGCATTTTATTGGGTTTGCATTTAATTCCAATATAATTTGATAGGAACTGGCACCTTTCATGATATGCAGCCATCCTCTTCAAGACATATCTCCACTGAGGCAGGTGCTTTTATGTTACTTTAGTGGAGTTCTATAGTTTTTGCATTTTTTTTTTTTTTTTAAAGATAGAGTCATGGCCTCTAACCATTAAGACCACAACCTTTGGTGCAAATCCTGACTCTCCTGTGTTCTGGAAATGATTTTGGCAAGTTGGTACGCTTTTTGAAACTTGGTTTTCTTCGTTATTATAAAATGATTGTCATAATGTTAATGCCAACCTATAGTTTGTCTTGAAGATTAAGTGATAATGTTAAAAAAAAAAAAGTCCCCATTTCAACAGGCACTTGTTACTAGCTACCGTTGCGATTCCTAGATATTTTGTGTCTTGTTTTTGTGAGTAGAACTTCTTTTATGATGTGAATTGTTTCTGTAGAATGAAGTTTGTTGATTTTTGCATAGAAATTTTACAACGAACCACCTTACAGAACTCTCTCTTGGTTTTCAATGTGTGTGTGTGTGTGTGTGTGTGTTTGTGTGTGTGTGTGTATATAATAGTGATAGCATCTGGAAATAAGGGAATATTGCCTCCTTCTTTCCAGCTGGTTTTAACTGCTTGTTATTGAATTGATGCATTAACACTTTCAGAATAATTTAAATTATAATAAATGACAAGTATCTTTGCTACATCTGGTGTAAATGAAAATGCTTCTAGCCTTTCATCATTAAACATTGGTTCCCGGCTGGGTGTTGTGGCTCACTCCTGTAATCCCAGCACTTTGGGAGGCCAAGGAGGGTAGATCACAAGGTCAGGAGATCAAGACCATCCTGGCCAACATGGTGAAACTTTGTCTCTACTAAAAATACAAAGAGTAGTTGGGCATGGTGGCATGTGGCTACAGTTCCAGCTACTCAGGAGGCTAAGGCAGGAGAATCGCCTGAACCCAGGAAGCAGAGGTTGCAGTGAGCCGAGATCATGCCACTTCACTCCAGCCTGGGCAACAGAGTGAGACTCCATCTCAAAAAAAAAAAAAAAGACAAACGAACAAACAAACAAACAAAACCAACATTGGTTCCTGAGAGGTATTATTGTTCTGTTCAAGTAGTTTTGTATCCTTCCTTTCAAAAGTTTCATTTATTCACTTTTAAATCAAGAATAAATATTGACAGAGAGTAAAATGGTGGTTGCCATTCTACTGTGGAAAGTGGGGATTTGCTAATCAGTGGGCATGAAGTTTCAGTTACACAAGATAAATGCTAGAGAGCTGCTGTACAACACTGTACCTGTACTGTATCATGCAATTAAACATCTGTGTAGAAGGGAGATCTCATGTTAAGTGTTCTTGCCACAATATAGCAATTTTATTTATTTTTTTTGATCATCTGAGGATGTCTTTATTTCCGTTTCATTTTTGACAGGCATGTTTGCCAGATATAGTATACTTGGTTGGTTTTTTTCCCCCCCATTTATTTATTTTATTGCATTTTAGGTTTTGGGGTCCATGTGAAGAACATGCAAAATTGTTGCATAGGTACACACATGGCAGTGTGATTTGCTGCCTTCCTCCCCATCACCTACATCTGGCATCTCTCCCCTTGCTATCTCTCCCCAACTCCCCACCCCCCACTGTCCCTCCCCTATTTCCCCCCAACTGACCCCAGTGTGTAGTGCTCCCCTCCCTGTGTCCATGTGTTCTCATTGTTCAACACCCGCCTATGAGTGAGAACATGCAGTGTTTGATCTTCTGCTCTTCTGTCAGTTTGCTGAGAATGATGGTTTCCACGTTCATCCATGTCACTACAAAGGACCCAAGCTCATTGTTTTTTATGGGTGCATAGTATTCCATGGTGTATATGTGCCACATTTTTTCTGTCCAGTCCATCATTGATGGGCATTTGGGTTGGTTCCAGGTCTTTGCTATTGTAAACACTGCTGTAATGAACATTCGTGTGCACGTGTCCTTATAGTAGAATGATTTGTAATCCTTTGGATATATACCCAGTAATGGGATTGCTGGGTCAAATGGAATTTCTATTTCTAGGTCTTTGAGGAATCGCCACACTGTCTCCCACAATGGTTGAACTAATTTACACTCCCACCAACAGTGCAAAAGTGTTCCTATTTCTCCACATCCTCTCCAGCATCTGTTGTCTCCAGACTTTTTAATGATTGCCATTCTAACTGGCGTGAGATGGTATCTCAATGTTGTTTTGATTTGCATTTCTCTGATGACCAGTGATGATGAGCATTTTTTCATATGTTTGTTGGCCTCATGTATGTCTTCTTTTGTAAAGTGTCTGTTCATATCCTTTGCCCATTTTTGAATGGGCTTGTTTGTTTTTTTCTTGTAAATCTGTTTTAGTTCTTTGTAAATTCTGGATATCAGCCCTTTGTCAGATGGGTAAACTGCAAAAATTTTTTCCCATTCTATTGGTTGCTGATTCACTCTAATGACTGTTTCTTTTGCTGTGGAGTTTGATTAGGTCCCATTTGTCTATTTTGGCTTTTGTTGTCAATGCTTTTGGTGTTTTGGTCATGAAGTCCTTGCCTACACCTATGTCCTGAATGGTTTTGACTAGATTTTCTTCTAGGGTTTTTATGGTGTTAGGTCTTATGTTTAAGTCTTTAATCCATCTGGAGTTAATTTTAGTGTAAGGTGTCAGGAAGTGGTCCAGTCTCTGCTTTCTGCACATGGCTAGCCAGTTTTCCCAACACCATTTATTGAACAGGGAATCCTTTCCCCATTGCTTGTTTTTGTGAGGTTTGTCAAAGATCAGATGGTTTTAGATATGTTGTGTTGCCTCCGAGACCTCTGTTCTGTTCCGTTGGTCTATATCTCTGTTTTGGTACCAGTACCATGCTGTTTTGATTACTGTAGCCTTGTAGTATAATTTGAAGTCCGGTAGTGTGATGCCTCCCGCTTTGTTCTTTTTGCTTAGAATTGACTTGGCTATGCGGGCTCTCTTTTGGTTCCATATAAATTTGAAGGTGATTTTTTCCAGTTCTGCGAAGAAGGTCATTGGTAGCTTGATGGGGATAGCATTGAATCTGTAAATTACTTTGGGCAGTATGGCCATTTTCATGACATTGATTCTTCCTAACCATGAACATGGAATGTTTCTCCAACTGTTTGTGTCTTCTCTTATTTTGTTGAGCAGTGGCTTATAGTTCTCCTTGAAGAGGTCCTTTACGTTCCTTGTTAGTTGTATTCCTAGGTATTTTATTCTCTTTGTGGCAATTGTGAATGGAAGTTTGTTCTTGATTTGGCTCTCTTTAAGTCTGTTATTGGTGTATAGGAATGCATGTGATTTTTGCACATTGATTTTGTATTCTGAGACTTTGCTGAACTTGCTTATCAGTTTCAGGAGATTTTGGGCTGAGATGATGGGTTCTTCTAGATATACAATCGTGTCGTCTGCAAATAGAGACAATTTGACTTCCTCCTTTCCTATTTGAATGCCCTTTATTTCTTTTTCTTGCCTGATTGCTCTGGCTAGAACTTCTAATACTATATTGAATAGCAGTGGTGAGAGAGGGCATCCTTGTCTGGTGCCACATTTCAAGGGGAATGCTTCCAGTTTTTGCCCATTCAGTATGATATTGGCTGTTGGTTTGTCATAAATAGCTTTTATTATTTTGAGATACGTTCCATCAATACCTAGCTTATTGAGGTTTTTAGCATAAAGGGCTGTTGAATTTTGTCAAAGGACTTCTCTGCATCAATTGAGATAATCATGTGGTTTTTATCCTTGGTTCTGTTTATGTGGTGAATTACGTTTATAGACTTGCGTATATTGAACCAGCCTTGCATTCCCGGGATGAAGCCTACTTGATCATGGTGGATAAGCTTTTTGATGTGCTGTTGCAGTCGGCTTGTCAGTATTTTATTGAAGATTTTTGCATCTATGTTCATCATGGATATTGGCCTGAAGTTTTCTTTTCTTGTTGAGTCTCTGCCAGGTTTTGGAATCAGGATGATGTTGGTCTCATAAAATGATTTGGGAAGAATTCCCTCTTTTTGGATTGTTTGGAATAGTTTCAGAAGGAATGGTACCAGCTCCTCTTTCTATGTCTGGTAGAATTCGGCTGTGAACCCATCTGGACCTAGGAATTTTTTTGGGTGGTAAGCTCTTAATTGCTGCCTCAACTTCAGACCTTGTTATGGGTCTGTTCAGGGTTTCGGCTTCTTCCTGGTTTAGGCTTGGGAGGAGGCAAGTGTCTAGGAATTTATGCATTTCTTCCAGGTTTATTAGCTTATGTGCATAGAGTTGTTTGTAATAATCTCTGATGATGGTTTGAATTTTTGTGGAATCTGTGGTGATATCTCCTTTATCGTTTTTTATTGCATCAATTTGGTTATTCTCTCTTTTCTTTTTTATTAATCTGGCTAGTGGTCTGTCTATTTTGTTGATCTTTTCAAAAAACCAGCTCCTGGATTTATTGATTTTTTGAAGGGTTTTTTGTGTCTCTATCTCCTTCAGTTCTGCTCTGATCTTAGCTATTTCTTGTCTTCTGCTAGACTTTGAGGTTTTTTGATGTTGTTCCTCTAGCTCTTTCAGTTTTGACGATAGGGTGTCAATTTTTGATCTCTCCTTGCTTCTTATTTGGGCACTTATTGCTATATATTTTCCTCTAGAGACTGCTTTAAATGTGTCCCAGAGATTCTGGTATGCTGTCTTCATTCTCATTGGTTTCGAAGAACATCTTTATTTCTGTCTTCATTTCATTGTTTATCCAGTCAACATTCAAGAGCAAGTTGTTCAGTTTCCATGAAGCTGTGCAGTTCTGGGTTAGTTTTTGAATTCTGAGTTCTAACTTGATTGCACTGTGATCTGAGAGACTGTTTGTTATGATTTCCATTCTTTCGCGTTTGCTGAGGAGTGATTTACTCCCAATTATGTGGTCAATTTTAGGGTAGGTGTGATGTGGTGCTGAGAAGAATGTATATTCTGTGGATTTGGGGTGGAGAGTTCTGTAAATGTCTATTAGGTTTGCTTGGTCCAGGTCTGAGTTCAAGTCCTGGATATCCTTGTTAATTTTCTGTCTGGTTGATCTGTCTAATATTGACAATGGGGTGTTAAAGTCTCCCACTATTATTGTGTGGGAGTCTAAGTCTCTTCGTAAGTCATTAAGAACTTGCCTTATGTATCTGGGTGCTCCTGTATTAGGTGCGTATATATTTAGGATCGTTAGCTCTTCTTGTTGCATTGATCCTTTTGCCATTATGCAATGTCCTTCTTTGTCTCTTGTGATCTTTGTTGCTTTAAAGTCTAATTTATCAGAGATGAGAATTGCAACTCCTGCTTTTTTTTGCTCTCCATTTGCTTGGTAAATCTTCCTCCATCCCTTTATTGTGAGCCTTTGTGTATCCTTGCATGTGAGATGGGTTTCCTGGATACAGAACACCGATGAGTTTTGGCTTTTTATCCAATTTGCCAGTCTGTGTCTTTTGATTGGGGCCTTTATCCCATTTACATTTAGGGTTAATATTGTTATGTGTAAATTTGATCCTGCCATTTTGATGCTAGCTGGCTGTTTTGGCCTTTAATTGATGCAGTTTCTTCATGTGTCAAAGCTCTTTACCATTTGGTATGTTTTTGGTGTAGCTGGTACTGGTTGTTCCTTTCTATGTTTAGTGCTTCTTTCAGGAGCTCTTGTAAAGCAGGCCTGTTGGTGATGAAATCTCTGAGTAATTGCTTGTTTGTAAAAGATTTCTCCTTCACTTATGAAACTTAGTTTGGCTGGATATGAAATTCTGGGTTGAAATTTCTTTTCTTTATTCTTGTGGAATATTGGCCTCTACTCTTTTCTGGCTTGTAGGGCTTCTGCTGAGAGATCACTGTGAGTCTGATGGGCTTCCCTTTGTGAGTAATCCAATCTTTCTCTCTGGCTGCCCTTAGCATTTTCTCCTTCATTTCAACCCTGGTGAATCTGACGATTATGTACCTTGGGGTTGCTCTTCTTGAGGAATACCTTTGTGGTGTTCCCGGTATTTCCTGGACTTGAATATTGGCCTGCCTTGCTAGGTTGGAGGAGTTTTCCTGGATACTATCCTAAAGAGTATTTTCCAGCTTGTATTAATTTTCTCCATCACATTCAGGTACACCTATCAAATGTAGATTAGGTCTTTTCACATAGTCCCATATATCTTGGAGACTTTGTTCATTTCTTTTTACCCTTTTTTCTCTAACCTTGCCTTCTCGTTTCATTTCATTGAGTTGATCTTTGACCTCTGATATCCTTTCTTCTGCTTGGTCAATTCAGCTGTTGAAACTTGTGTATACTTCGTGAAGTTCTCGTGTTGTGTTTTTCAACTCCTTCAATTCATTTATATTCCTCTCTAAGCTGATTACTCTCATTAGCATTTTGTCAAACCTTTTTTCAAGGTTGTTAGTTTCTTTGCATTGGGTTAGAACATGTTCTGTTAGCTCAGAGAAGTTTTCTATTACCCACCTTCTGAAGCCTGTTTCTGTCAATTCATCAGACTCATTCTCCATCCAGCCTTGTTCCCTTGCTGGTGAGGAGTTGTGATCCCTTGGAGGAGGAGAGGCGTTCTGGTTTTGGGTGTTTTCATCCTTTTTGCACTGGTTTCTTCCCATCTTTGTGGATTTATTTACCTCTCGTCTTTGTAGTTGTTGACTTTCAGATGGGGTCTCTGAGTGGATGTCCAGTTTGTTGATGATGAAGTTATTTGTTTCTTAGTTTTCCTTCTAATAGGCCCATCTGCTGTAAACTGCTGGAGGTTCACTCCTGGCCCTGCTTTCCAGGGGATCACCTGCAGCAGCTGCAGAACAGTAAGGGTTACTGCCAGTTTCTTCTTCTGCTATCTTTGTCCCAGAAGGATATCCACCAGACTTCAGTCTGAACTCTCCTTTATGAGGTGACTCTTTGGATATATGGGGGTCAGGGAGCATTTGAGGAGACAGTCTGTCCCTTATAGGAGCTCAAGTGCTGAGCTGCAAGCTCCATTTTTCCATTCAGAGTTGCTGGGCAGGTACATTTAAGTCTGCTGCAGCAGAACTCATAAACGCCTTTTTTTCCCCCAGGTGCTCTGTCCTGGGAAGGTAGGGCTTTATTTACAAGTTTCTGTCGTGCTGCTGCCTTTTTTCATGGCTGCCCTGCCCAGCAAGGAGGCAGCCTAGTCACAGTCTGCCAGCAGAGGCTTTGCTGAGCTGCTGTGGGCTCCGCCCAGTTTCCGTGTGAACTTCCCTATAGTCCTGTTTGTAGGGGTATAGTTAGAACTACCTCTGCAATGGCGGCCCACCTCTGTAATGGGAGACTGTCTCTATAATGGCGGTCTGCCTTGGCAATGGCGGGCTGCCTCAGTAATGTCAGAGTATCTCAGCAATAGTGAACTACCTTGGTACTGGTGGACTGCCTCAGTAATGGTGGACATGGCTCCCTCACTGAGCTGGACCGTCCTGGGTTCAGCTGTGCTTGCTGTGAAACTCTCAATCCAGAGCATTTCAGATTGCTGTTTTTTGTGGGGGTGGGACAGGCCAAGCCTGATCACCTGGCTCCCTGCCTCAGACCCCCCCTTTTTTTTTTGTCAGTTGAATGGGCGACTCTGTCTCCCAGGTGTCCCAGTCACCCGTTGAAATGGTGCCCAGATTTGTGTGATTTCTTGTGCATAGACCCACTGGAACAGCCGTTGGAGACTTGTGGCTCTTTATCTTGCTGGGGAATCTCCTGGCCTATCTCCCTGTTTCAGTCCCCTTTTTTTCAGTTGAATGGGCAACTCTGTCTCCCAGGCATTCCAGTCACCAGTTGAAAAGGTGCCCGGATTTGTGTGAGATTTTGTGCAGAGACCCACTGCATCAGCTGAAACAGCTGTACTGGGGTCTTGTGGTGCATTTTCACCCAAGAATCTCCTGGCCTGGCTCCCTGTTTCAGTCCCCTTTTTATCAGTTGAATGGGTGACCCTGTCTCCCAGGCGTTCCAGTCACCTGTTGAAAAGGTGCCTGGATCTGTGTGATTTCCTGAGCGGCGACCCACTGTGCCGGCCCGGACCTGTGTATTTTGTGTGGACACCCACTGTGCCAGTGACCCATGGGGCTCCTCCACCCTGGAATCTCCTGGTCTGTGGGCAATAAAAATCCATCTGGAAATGCGGCGTCCACTCACCCTCTGCATTCTCACTGGGAGCTGCAATCCAGAGCTGCTCCTAATCGGCCACCTGGGATCCCCCCAGCATAAATCTTTTACTATTTCTCTTGTTGGTTATTAGAAATTTTATTTGTTTGCTTTTGAGACAGAGTCTTGATCTGTCACCCAGGCTGGAGTGCCATGGTGCAATCTCCACTTCGCAGGTTCAAGTGATTCTCCTTGCCTCAGCCGCCCAAGTAGCTGGAATTACAGGCACCCACCTCCACACCTGGCTAATTTTTGTATTTTTAGTAAAGACAGGGTTTTGCCATGTTGGCCAGGCTGGTCTCAAACTTCTGACCTCAGGTGATCTACCTGCCTTGGTCTCCTAAAGTGCTGGGATTATAGGCATGAGCCACTGCGCCCAGCCTAGAAAGGTTTTATGACTAGAACTTGCTTGAAAGAATTTTGCAAAAATCAATCTGTGTTCTACAATTAGCAAAATTAATTAGTCCCTGGGGAAATGGTGAACATTGGTACAGAGTGTAGCATAGAAATTGCAAATACCAAGAAAAAATATCAAGAGGTTCCCATTTGAAACTAAAATAAGCATCTGTCTTTTAAGTCTTGGTTCATCTTAGGTCTTGGCCAATGCCAAGGCAATCTCTCAGAGAGGCCTTTCTGGATCTTTACCCTCTTCCCTACAACTGTCAGGCCTTCTGCCCCTCCAACCCTTGAAGACCTACTTCTGGCAATGGAATTGAAGAACCAATAAAAGACACAAAGCACCAATAGTGGGATTTCAGGGAGTAGTCATAGGCACTAAAGTTTTTATGGAGTTTCTTGACATCCCTCAGACCACATTAGCCCAATTAAGGTACAGGAAAACCTTGAAACCAAACGCAACCAACACTAGCCACTCAAGTAGGAGGCCATGATTGCACTGAAGGGTTGTTCTTTCAGTTCAACAACATTCACTGAATGCTGGGTATTTTCTGGGATCAGAGTATCCAAACATGAATCAGCAGCATCCTCAAAAACAGAGGTAAATTCATTACCGGTGGTACTGAACCTCTCAGCCACTCCCTTTTTGAGGCAATAGCAAGTCCTGTTCAAATGCAAACATGGTGGTCATCAGGGATGCACATTATGCAAATTAAAGGTCATGATCATTTGCTTATTTTGTTAGTCGGAATTCTTCCATGGTTCTGAGGAAATGGTCCAGTGTGTCCCCCTGCCCCTTGTTTCTTGCTCCACTTGAGCTGTTTACTTCTCTGCACCTGGACAGACATGTGAATTTGTTCCTTCAAGCCTTTGCTCAGTGGTTCTCAACCTTGCCTGCACACTGACACCTCGGCAGTGTTAGACATTTTCAGCGCTCCCCTCCCCACCATCTTAGTAAGTGCAGGCTGCTATGACAAATTACCATAGACTGGGTGACTTCAACAACTAAAATTTATTTCTCATGGTTCTAGGGACTGGAAGTCCGAGATCAGAAAGCAAGAATGGTTGGGTTCTTGGTGAGGGTCTTCTTCCTGGTACATGCACAGAGAGAGAGAGAGAATGAGAGAGAGAGAGAGGCTGGAGTGCAGTGGCACGATCTCAGCTTACTGCAACCTCCGCCTCCCGGGTTCAAGTGATTCTCCTGCCTCAGCCTCCCAAGTAGCTGGGGCTACAGGTGCGTGGTATTTTTAGTAGAGACAGGGTTTCACTGTGTTAGCCAGGATGGTCTTGATCTCATGATCTGCTCACCTCAGCCTCCCAAAGTGCTGGGATTATAGGCATGAGCCACCATGTCCAGCTGCCTCTTTCTCATTTTATAAGGGCATTCATCCTATTATGAAGGCTCCAACTTCATGATGTCATCTAAACCTATCGCCTCCCAAAAGCCCCACCTTCTAATATCATCACAATGGGGGTAGGGTTTTAACATATAAACTTTTGGGAGACACAAACTTTTATTCCAAAGCACTATCCAAGATTTAGACATTCTTGGTCTGGGGTGCCACTTGGAAACTGGGGTTTTAAAAGGTCTCCCAGGTGATCCGACACATGGCCCAAATTGAGAACCAGGGCAGTGGCTCTCCCAGCCTGAGGTGCCCTTTTCCCTTCTGAGATGGATGAAATCTTACCTTCCAGGCTCGGCTCACATGTCACCTCCTCTAGGTGGTGTCTCCTGACTCCTGAAAGCAGTCACCCTTGCGTGCTCCATGCTCCCATCCTGTCCCCTGTGGCCCCTTCCTCTGTTAAAGGATCACAAGGTTCTCACTTTTTGTCTCCTCTCCAGACTCTGAGCTGCCCAAATAAAATGACTGTGGCTTTTTTCGTCCTTATTTCCCCTTTCCCCCGTTTATTCCTCGCATCGCCACTTTGCAGCATCTGCCACATATGGGAGGACCCTGGGTGGGACTTAGGTGCACGCAAATACCAAGGAGAACAGCCAGCGTTTGCTGCACACCTACAACGCGCCAGGTCCTGGGCTGAGTCCTGCGTGTGCCTCTCATCCAATGCTCCCTGCAGCCCTGAGTTAGGTCCAACTGTCTCCATCTTCTGGGTGAGGAAACGGAGGCCAATTAACACGCCCCCAGTCTGGCTGCCAGTAAGTGAGGGAACCGGGATTCACGCCCTGGTCTCGTCTGATCAGTGGCTCTCAGGACCAGCAGCAGCTGCATCCCCTGGTAACTTGCTGAAGTGCAGACCTCGTCTCCACCCAAGACCTGCTGAATCAGAACACTGGGGTGCAACAAGCCCTTTGGGCGATTCCAATGCTTGCTTCGGAATGTTTGCTTAAGTTTGAAAATCGTTGCTGTAACTGTTCTACTTACTCATCATAGCGCCCCCATGGGGACAGTCTGTGAGGATAGCAGCCTGGGGGAAGCATGAGGGCTGGGGTCCTGGGTAGGGATGCTCAAGCAGGCAAGACCCTCCAGCCAGCGAGGCCTCCCGCAGGCTGGAACTGACCCTGTCCTAGTAAGAGGGAGCATTTCCTCTTCTCCAGATTCAGGGTTTCTCTTAGTGATCCCAGGAGGCTGCTTCTTGCCTGGCTTGGACTCACTTGGGGGATCACCATCAACTGCCCAGAAGTACCCGGCTCCATGGGAGGGCCTGCGGGGTCTCAGGTTGGCTAAAGTTCACCTCCAGGAATTGGGGGTCATGGAAATTGCCTCGGAAGCTCCTAGACTCGGGAGGGGAGGGGATTTTGACAGTCACTTGCTGCATCTCCCACTCATAGGTGCAGAAGCACCCTGCCCCGTGTACACAGCTCATCTCCAGCCTCCCATCTACCTGGACCAAAGCCTGTGGTGGGACTCACCCAGCCGCTGCGGGGGTCGTCCCGTCCAGTTGTCCACCAGCCCCGCACTCCGTATTATTAGATCCCCCTGCCCCCCGACACTGCCACCTTTAAAATAAGAAGAAACCGAAGATCAGGGTAAGTGATTTTGTTCAAGATGACACATCCAAAGAGGCGCGGTGGGGGCGGTGGACGAGGGAGAGGGGGGCCCCTGAGCAGAGGCCGAATTCCCGGGGGCCACAGGGGCTGCGAGAATGGGCGCTGTGAGAAGAGGGGCAGCTAGTCCAGGCGCCCCAGGACGGGGTCGTGACTCTGAGGTCGCGGGGAGCTGGAGCTGATGGAGGAACCCTTCCGCACACGCCTGGGCCCCCTCAGCTCCCGCAGCCCCTCCGCCCCGGTGGGGTCGAACGGCCAGGATGCGCTTCCACAGGTGGCCACCAGGTGGCGCCGCCAGACCGCGCGGGCCCCGAGCTCTGGGCCAGCAGGTGGCGCGTCCCACGCACCCCGCCTTAGCTACCAACGCCGCGAGGAAGGGGCCTCCCGGGAGCAGACCCCTGCAGCCGCGGTCCCCGGGGAGGGGAAGGCTCCGACTGCAGTCTACCACCGTGGACCCCTGAGAGGGGAGGCCTCGGACTCGTTCCCACCTTCGTCCCGGGGAGGGGCGCTTCCCACCGCTGTCCCCCCGATCCCAAGTCCTTCCAAGCTCACCACAACATCCCCACTAGCTTCACGCTGGCCGCCTCCTTCCCGACCCCCCAGCCTCCCTGCGGAGTGTGGGGCCTCGGACAGTAGGGGTGCAGCTCGCAAGCAACACTTGGGAGCTCCTTGGGTCCGGATGTCGCGTCGCACCGGGGTCCCCCTGCCTCGGGCGCTAGGGAGCCAGGCCCAAGAATGGCCGGGATGCTGGGGCTGGGGCTTTGCTTCCTGTCTCTAACAGTGCGGTGATTCTCAACTGGGGTTGAGAGCCCCTGGCTTCACCGGAGTGCTGGGGCCAGGCCAGCCCAGACAGGAAGGGGATTGGAAGGGCCTCGTGCTTCCTGGGAGGGCCAATGGGAGAGGAGGGGCTCGGACACAGGAGACCTGGCCGCACCCCTACCCTGCTGGGCAACCTCACACAAGTGGAGCCTGCTTCTGGGTCTCTCCGGGGAGGGACAGGGGATGGGCCAAGGCAGCCCCAGGTCCCGCCTTGTCACTAAAAGAGCAGCAGCTACTTTCATGGGTGGGAAGTCGGGTGGCCTGTCCTCCTAGGGCTCTGGCATGTGGCTGCAGAATGCACTGCTCTGGGCTGGGTGCTGCCTCTGCATAGGAGAGTGCCTGGCAAGTGGGAGGACGGGAAGGAAGCCAACATTTAATGAGCAACTAATACGTGCAGGCTGTGTACCCAGGTCACACATTTAAACCTTCTCAGCTGTGCCGGTGTGGTTCACAGTGATCTGCCCCTCACTCTGGCACCGTGCTGGCATGTGGTAGGCACTCAGTAAACAGGTGCATGAATGAATCCCTGTCACCAGTCTTTGGAGAAGTTCAATGTTGGTGCCTGGGTCAGAGGCTTTGCCCCTGAAGGCTTGTGCTGGAGCCCTGTTCAGAACTGCTGGAAACTTCCTGAACACTGTCCCTTCCCCAGTTTAGGTGGGCCAGGCTAAACTCCCAAAGGTGGGGCTTTAGACAGCCCCTGCGGTCCTGCCTTGTCACCAAAAGAGTAGCTGCTGCTTTCATGGTTGGGAAGCAGGGGGTGATCTGACTGCCCCGGGCAGAGACATCCATTGACTCCCAGCAAGGGAGCTGCTCAGGGCAGAGATGATTTCCATGTCCTGGAAGCCGAGGAAGCTTAAGCTGAGAGTCCATTGCTTACTTGAAACTTCATGGCTCTGAGAAGCCCTGGCAATGCCCTCGCATGATTGTAGGCTTCTGTATTTGTTGGCATTGTGAAATTTGTAATTTATTTCTCATTCTAAGTGAATATTAATGTTCATACTTAATTTTGAATGGGCGAGTCTGTATTTTTTTTTTTCCTTAAAGAGAGCCCCTCACACTGGGCACTGTGGCTCACGCCTGTAATCCCAGCACTTTGGGAGGCTGAGGCAGGTGGATCACGAGGTCAGGAGATTGAGATCATCCTGGCTAACATGGTGAAACCCCATCTCTACTAAAAGTACAAACAATTAGCGGGGTGTGGTGGCACGTGCCTGTAGTCCCAGCTACTTGGGAGGTTGAGGCAGGAGACTTGCTTGAACCTGGGAGGTGGAGGTTGCAGTGAGCCAGTATTGCACTGCACTCCAGCCTGGGTGACAAAGCAAGACTCTGTCTCAAACAAAAAAAAAAAAGAAAGCCCCTCACATTGCATAGGCAGCCACCAAACCTGATCCACTCCTGGCTAAGAGGCATTAAACAGGAATAAATGCTGTCCTGGGGACAGTCCCTTAAGCCAGCTGCCTGTAGCCTTTTCCAACGTCCTCCCCAGATGGAGGTCCAGCCACATTTCTATCGGGCACGAGGCCCCCTCCTGCCACATCAGCCTATCTCCACCTAGTAAAATTAGTGTTACCAGATGGAAAGTCTTGACTGTGAGTTGTCCAGGTTCTAGGTGTGTTGAACAAAGCTTTGAACAAAATGTGCAAACAAAGCGACAAGAGAACGAAGCAACCAAAGCGCAGAGAGCAGGCTCCAGCAACCGGCTCCAGCAACCGGCTCCAGAGCCCTGATCACAAGTTTTTTTAGGGTTTTTATTAAGCTACAAGAATTTGATAACACTCCTAGGTGCCCCTTAGAGGCTTCCAATTGGTTACAGCCTATGAAGGATTGGCCCTCGACCAATCAGAGGCTGAAGTGGAGACATGTTATCACAGGAGTGAGCAGGTGGCCTGGAGGCTGCCTAATCTTGCCCAGAACTGGCTGCACCTGCTGTTCTCTTGCTTCTGCCTTAACCCCTGGTTACCGTCATTCCCTATTCTTCTGCCTCATTAGCATGGAGTCACAAACAAGGGCTAGAAAGTGAGCCTGGCAGGGACACAGCAAAACCCCATACCCTGGTTTCCACCATGGGTACAGCTCCCCCAGACCAGGTGTCCAGAGCATAGGTACCCGGTGGATGGGTCAAGGGAAAGGAAATCAGCGCCCAGCCCAGAAGCTTCCCCAGAGTATCCCTCAATGTTGTGCAGGCCGGGAAGTGAGGATATGTCCTGGTGGTCAACACCTTTGCCTGTGGAGACAGGTTGCCTGGCCAGCCTTGATGCCGGGCAGGTTTCTTGACCTGTTTTTAGACACGGAAGTAGATAGTACCTGCCTCAAAGGGTGGCTGTGAGGCCCAAAGTAGATAATATGTGTAAATCCTGTGCCAGTGTGCCCAGCTGTGTGAGCTCTTAAAAAAACCCAAGCTGTTCCCAGTACTGTTTTTGGGGTTTTTCTTTGAAACTGGGTCTCACTGTGTCGCCAGGCTGGAGGGCAGTGGTGTGATCATGGCTTATTGCAGCCTTGACCTCCTGGACTCAAGCCATCCTCCTGCCTCAGCCTCTCCAGTAGCTGGGACTACAGGTAATGCCTAGCTAATTTTTAAAATTTTTTTGTACAGATGGGGTCCCATTATGATGCCCAGGCTCATCTCAAACTCCTGGGCTCGAGAGATCCTCCCACCTCAGCCTCCCTAGCAGCTGGGAATACAAGCATGTATCACCATGCACGGCTAAGTTTTGTAGAGACAGAGGTCTCACTAAGTTGCACAGGCTGATCCTGAACTCCTGGGCTCAAGTGATCTCCTTGCCTCAGCCTTCCACAGTACTGGGATTGCAGGTGTGAGCCACTGCACCTGGCCCTCATTAGTGTTTAGGAGGCAGGTAATGGCAGGGTTTAACCTCTAGCACTCACTTATTGCCTATGATGGGGGAAGAGGAGGTAAATTTCAAGATAAGAACCTGGTGTAGTTAGGAGTGGTTCTCAAGACACTTTCAATGTGGCCCCCACTGAGGCCCTAGTCTTTGGGCACAGGTAGTCTGGGCAGCCCCTACCCAGGTGGGGCACCCACAGCAGCCAGCAACCAGCACATGTTGGGTGGGAGACTTTCTTCTGTAGCTCCCGCCTTGATGCCCTGAGCACGACCATCTTTCCTCCCCAGCCTGCACTTATCATGTTCTCCTGGCTTCCCAGGCAGCACATTTGCCTGGTTCACTCTCATCTCCCTCGCCTGCCCCTCCTTGTTGGCCCGTGTGCTCCAGGGCTTATCACTTGGACACTCGGTCTCTTGCCCGTTGATGTGGGTTGGCTGTGTCCCCACCCAAATCTCATCTTGACTTGTAGCGCCCATAATCCCCACGTGCTGTGGGAGGGATGGAGTGGGAGATAATTGAATCATGGGGGCAGGTCCCCCATACTGTTCTCGTGATAGTGAATAAGTCTCACGAGATCAGATGGTTTTATAAGGAGAAACCTCTTGCGCTTGGTTCTCGTTCTCTCTCTTGCCTTCTGCTGTGACTGTGAGGCTTCCCCAGCCACATAGACCGGTGAGTCCATTAAACCTCTTTTTCTTTATGAAATTACCCAGTCTCGGGTATGTCTTTATCGCCAGCGTGAAAATGCACTAATACACCCGTCTCCACACCCTCACCATGGTCTCATTACTCTGGTGTACATAAAGGCTGCCTGCCTCCCTGAGTTCTCCCCAGAACTCTGGCCTCCCAGTTGCCTCCTGGGCACCTCTAACTCGACACATCCCAAACCGAGCTCCCCTCCAGCCATCTCTGAGTGGCAGCTCCAGCGGCCCCGCCTGGACTGTCTCCATTCAGTTTTCTCCTCCTGCTCTAACTCAAGGGCGCGTGTGGCCCTCCACCCCAGTCTTGCATGTACCTCCCAGAGATGCTGATGCAGCCAGTTTCAGGTGTTAGAGCTGGGCATTTGCTTATTTTAGAAGCTCCCAGGAGACTCTGGTTATAATTTCATTCATTGACTCATTCACAAGCCTTTGTTCAGCGACAATTGGTGCCAGGAACCAGAATGAATGTCTAAGGAGGGACCCGCTGCACAGGCACCTGGTGGCTACTAAGGCATGTTTGCTGGATGATGGTGCAGCCAATCGAGGTGCTGACCCAGAACCCTCTCCCCTCAGAGAGCCAATAAGGCATGCTGGATGAAGGCAGGCCAGGCTGAGCAGCGGCCCTGTGTTCTCTGCCCCACCTGGCTCCCTGAAAGCCAGGCACACGCTGTGGCTGACAGAGGGCTGGCCAGGGTTGAGTGGCCTGGGCAGATTGGTTGTTGCCATGGTGACTGATGTGCATCTCCATGCAGCAGAAAACTTTGAAGTTGACTTGGCTGTGGGACAACAAAGGGCACCTCCATCTTGAATGCAAATTGTGGCTGCTTTTCATCCTTGCTGGTCCTTTGCTCCTCTACTTTTGTTCTTGTCATTAGATCAGGGAATTAAAACCTTTCAAATGCTGTGTATTCAAAACATAGGCAATTACAGACCCTGTCTCAGAGGCAAGTTCCTCCTTTAGTCTTCTTCCTCCTTTAGTGATTGCCTTTGTAGAAAAACAGAGATGACTGTGCAAAGGCTGTGAGCATTGCCTGTGTCTCTTCCAACAAATATTTACCTAAAAAAATATATGTTGATCCAACAAATATGTATCTGTCCAACAAATATTTATTGAGCATCTATAATGTGCCGGGACCGACTGAGGTGGGTTCTGGGGATTCAGTGTGCTATAAGACCAACCAGGTCTTTGCTCTGTCATAGCTCTCAGTCAGGACTGTCCCTCTGTGACTCAGTTTCTCCAATGGACAAGCCAGCGGAAGTAGCCCTGGCATTTTCATGTGGCATTTTCTGAAACCCATGTGCAGATTGGAGTCTCCTATTCCTGATTTGGTCTGAGTAGCTTCGCTTTGGTCTGCTTTGTATTCTGTTCCCTGTAACATTTTGTTTGAAAAAAGAAATCCATCATTAAAGAAAAAGTGTGGGGTAGAACTGAACACCACTGGCCAAGGATTCCCTAAAGTTTTTCCAGGTGGAATGTTCTGTGATGTTGCCAGCTCGGGGGACTGCAGGCTCTCTGGGCTGTTAGACCACAACACAGGGGCTGAGATACAGGACCGAGTCAGTTGCATTTAGGATATGAACCTACCTGAGATGATGGACACCTGCCTTGGTTTTAGATAACGCAACAAGAGAGCAAATCCTGCCATGTTTCTCACAGAGGTGATGAAAGGCTTTGTTTCCAACAGCATCTGCGTTCTCACGCTCAAGTTCCTACCTGGGCCTCAAGGCCTCACCATCATCCCTTCCTCCTGGAGCTCCTCTGGGGCCAGCCAGCAGCTTTCCGTACGGTGTTGAGAAACATTAAGTTTACCCTTCCCCCATGGCTCCTTTGTGGAGGACACCTTGTAGTTTGTAATTAGTCGCAGGCAGGTTATAGCTGCCTACTTGGTATATTCTTGAGTTACGTGTATATGTATAACACCTGTGCGTTAATCATCTGTCAAGGAGCAAATAAATGCGTGGATGAGTCTCTGCTCGGGGCCTTCAGTCCTGGAGAACTGCAAGCCCCGCAGGCCCTTAGGCTGTTGGTCCCCAGGATAGATCCACTCTGTTGGCTATCTGGGTCTCTGCCTCTCCATACCTTCAGCCCGCCTGGGTGGGAGTCTCCAGACCGAGCTGGTTCTCAGTAGGATTGTGCCCTTTTCTGCAATGCCCCTGCCCCAGCTGCCTTTGACGCACCCACCCTGTGATGACTTGGGGTCCTGTCCTCTCTCTCTGGCTGGGCTGTGTGTTTTCCAAGCGTGATGCTTAGTGAAGGGATGTTAGGTGACGCACCTGTTGGTCTTCCATATTCCCTGGCCCCGCCTCTTGCCTTGGGCCTTTCCTGCATTTTTTCCTGAAATGCAGGTGGGAGAGGCCTGCTGGGTGGGCCCTCTGCTGCCTTTCCCTCCCTCCTTCCTTTTCAACAGGCGACTGAGGGACACCAGGCCCTGATGACAAAGGCATCCTGACCTTTTTCCAAAAGCCACATATACTGTCTGGGCAGCAAAACAAGAAGTGGGTTGGGGACCCTGCATTTTCTGGATGATCTTTTGTTTTGAAAACTTTGGCAAAGCTCTTACTGACACAGCCAAATTGGACATCAGTGGGGCCCTGGGCCTGCTCCATGTCCCGACTGTCACTCTCCCCTAGACTGTGCCTCTTGTATTTGTTTCTTTGGGATGTGCATTCCTTCTCTCCCTGAAGGCCAAATTCATGCAAAGAGCAAGGAAAGCTTCAGGGCTGCAGAGCAGCTTGTAACAAAACCCCCTGAGCTGGCTGAAGCTGCACACCGTGCGCAGCTGCTGAAATTTTCTTCTCTTTTTTTGCTGTCATGGGGCCCACCCAGAGATCACAGGCACCTTGGGAGCTGAGGCTGTGTCTCCCACTGCATTCCACACGGCCCTTCATGCCCTCTGTAACTTGCCCATCTAAGAGGTGAACGTCCCCCATTCTCCAGAATCATGGAGGAAGCCCTGCCTACGGCGAGGACCACACACAGATGGCCTTCCAGGGGCCTGGACAGCTGGGCTCGCTGCATGCAAGGAGGCTCCTCCTGGCCTTCTGGGGTGGGTGGGCACCGATGCCCCCAGCCTTCAGGAGGCCTGAAGATGCCTGCCCCATTTTGCTCAGAATCCGAGGCCACAAAGTTCCTCCTTTGCATCTCCTCCCATCTTCTTTGAACCTGAGTGCTTTTTGCTGAGCTCTGTTTCTCCCTCTTCAGCTCCAACTCACCCACCCCTGCCAGGCGATGACCCCCTGCACATGGAGGCCTCTCTCTTGCCCCCAGAGTATGGTAGAGCTCTGTGGACTTGAACGAGGGATTTTTCCGGCTCTAATTGCATGTGATGAGTGCCCAGTCCCCAAGCACTGTTAGCTCCATAAGGCAGGATGACTGACTCACCACTGTGACCTCAGAGCCTAGCACAACTCCTGGCACATAACAGGTGATCAACAAAATGAACGCATGAGCAGCAGACGGCTCAAAATGAGCCTTAATTATGTGGCATGACTTCAGGGTACAGAAGGCCTTCCAGAGCGCCTGCTGTGCTGGAAAGCTGAGCCCGGGTCTGAACCTGAAAGTACTCACCATTCTCCTGGGAAAAGGCCTGGAGCGGAGAGGAGGTGAGTCAGAGCAGCGCTCTCTGTGCCAGTCTCTCTGCTACAGTCCTTACATCCTTTAATCATCACAAAACAGCCAAGGAAGGTGCCACTATGATCCCCAGGGCTGAGAGGTGAAGTGACTTGCCTGCAGTCACTTGTTAAGTGCTAGAACCAGAAAGGGATCCACATGAGGAGTCTGTCTCCAGAGCTTGGCTCCTGCTTGACCACATGTCACATGCACTGTGCAGTCTTCAGGTGACCCTTGGTTCTGGCTGCAGTCATACCAAGAAGGAGCCGAACTCCTTACGGTGCGCAATGGATATGCCTGTCATTGCTGTATTACTGTTGCCTCTTTTCAGAAATAAGTGTTTGTTCTTGGCCGGGCATGGTGGCTTATGCCTGTAATCCCAGCATTTTGGGAGGCTGAAGAGGGTGGATCACCTGAGGTCAGGGGTTCGAGACTAGCCTGGCCAACATGGTGAAACCCCATCTCTACTAGTGATACAAAAATTAGCCAGGTATGGTGGCACATGCCTGTAATCCCAGCTATTTGGGAGTCTGAGGCAGGAGAATTGCTTGAACCTGGGAGGCAGAGGCTGCAATGAGCCGAGATCGTGCCACTTTCCTCTAGCCTCGGTGACAGAGTGAGGCTCCGTCTCAAAAAAATAAAATAATAAAAACCGTTCTTGCCAGCTTAACTGCACATGCCATTGACCCTTGCCCATCTTTGCATGGCTTAGAGTGTCAATCCCGTATGGGCAGGGCCATGGCCTGCACTATCGGTGCCCATAGCGACAGGCACCGAGGCCAGCACACAGTAGGCCCTAAGCTAAGATTTGCTGACAGAGCCTCAGACTTCCTAGAAGTTAGAGGGACTAGAAATGCTTCTTCCCCACCTGTTGACATCCCCACCTGCTGCCTGGGAACCAGCAGGATCCTTCCATGACTGCAAGGATCAGAGGCCTAGGTTGGTTGGCACCCAGCAGCCATACTCTAGCCAGACTTTGAGGGTGTGTTGGAGAGGGACTTCTCCATTCCAGATGGAGTGCTCCTGTGAAAAAGCATCTCTTCCCCTGCTCACGCCCTCAGCCCTCTCTCCCCACTGTAGTTTCAAACTATCGAAAAGGAAAGTGTGCCCTGTGGGCCAGATTAATGAGAGTGCAACTGTTTCCCGTCCTCAACAGGATAAGGGCTTGCGCCTGAACATCAGTCAGTTACATCCCCAAGCACGCTGCTCGGTGCTGCAGGCAGTTTTCTTGGTAGCAAGACTTTCTTGGTGAAGAATACAGTGCCTTAACGAATGTTAAAGTTATTCTGACCCTTGTTCAAGCAGCAAGGAAGACTTTATTCTGGATTATTCTGATAGGTGTCAAGACTATCACAATAGGGGAGTGAGATCAAGCTCAACTCAGAATATAGTGAACACAGCTGGGGACTTCCGGATCTTGCTGAAGTCAGGGAGATCAGATAACAAGAGTGGAGAGAGACTCTCAATAAACTGACTTAGTAGAATTCTTGCTACAACTGAACCAGGGAGGCTAAAGACAGGGCCCCAGGGTGAGACCTAGTCAGAAAGAGGGCTCAGAGGGGCCAGCCTAACGCGTGCTCAGAGAGAGTATTTGCCAAGCTCCCTATCCCATCATGTGCCTAGAATGAGCAGACACTTGGTCACCAGCCACTTTGAGGAGTGCTATGGTTCCAATGTCCAAAGTCACGTTGAAATTTAATTGCCATTTTAATGGTATTAAGAGGTGGGACCAAGGCCGGGCGCGGTGGCTCAAGCCTGTAATCCCAGCACTTTGGGAGGCCGAGGCGGGTGGATCACGAGGTCAAGAGATCGAGACCATTCTGGTCAACATGGTGAAACCCCGTCTCTACTAAAATTCAAAAAATTAGCTGGGCATGGTGGTGCGTGCCTGTAATCCCAGCTACTCAGAAGGCTGAGGCAGGAGAATTGCCTGAACCCAGGAGGCGGAGGTTGCGGTGAGCCGAGATCGAGCCATTGCACTCCAGCCTGGGTAACAAGAGTGAAACTCCATCTCAAAAGAAATAAAAAAAAAAAAAAAAAAAAAAGAGGTGGGACCAGCTGGGTGTGGTGGCTCACGCCTGTAATTCCAGCACTTTGGGAGGCCAAGGTGGGCTGATCACGAGGTCAGGAGTTCAAGACCAGCCTGGCCAACATAGTGAAACCCCATCATTACTAAAAATACAAAAATTAACTGGGCATGGTGGTGCACGCCTGTAATCCCAGCTACTCAGGAGGCTGAGGCAGGAGAAACACTTAAACCCAGGAGGCAGAGGTTGTGGTGAGCCAAGTTCATGCCACTGCACTCCAGCCTGGGCAACTGAGCAAGACTCTGTTTCAAAAAAAAAAAAAAAAAAAAAACAACAACAACAAAAAACACACAGATAAACAACCCCCCCACCTTTTTTTTTTTTTTTTTAAAGTGATGGAGTCTCATTATGTTGCTCAGGATGGCTATGACCTCCTGGGTTCAAGCAATCCTCCTGCCTCAGCCTTCCGAATATCTGGAACCACAGGCATGAGCCACTACACCCAGCTAAGACTGACTTTTAAAACGGAACAAGAGTTATTTCCTAGGGAAATTGGGGTGTTCAGGGCCAGGAACTGAGCCTGTGAGACACCCTGGACAGCCTCCCTGGGGGTTCTTTTGCACACCCCTGGCAGGTTATGGGATTGGTGACATGACTGGTGGGAGAGGAGAGACAAGAGGTGGATGGAGGAGAATTCTACTCTCCGGTTTCTACTCATCCAGTGTTCTAGAACCTTCAAGGCTATGCTCACCAAGACTCTGGCCAGGATGAATCCAAGGCAGGAACCACCCCTACAGCTGTGAGGCTCCCAGTGCTTCTCCATTCATTGTGCCACTTGAGGCAGGGGGAGTGAGAGTTCTCATCTCTTCAGTGGAGGAAACACTGAAGCTCAGGGGATGAGGGGAGGTGACCCTGCTCTTACAACCAATGAAAGGAGGAAGGGATTCCAGCCAGCATTTCCCCAGACCCTCCCAGGCACTGGGCTGTGCTGCTCTCTCGAAGAACACTCATGAAATATGGGGAAATAGGTTTTTGAAATGGGCTCTATCCACAATGGAAAACTTCCCACTCTTCATCCAGCTGTGCCACCACTGGGAATTTCCGAAGTGATAATTGCATAGGTGTGAAAAGATGTGATTATTGAGATTGTTCCCTGTGGCATTATTTATCATGGACAATGGCATTATTTATCAAACACAAACAATGCAGATGTCCACTGGAAGAGCAGCTAGATAAAATCTTGTGCATTCACATGCTGGACTCCTTTGAATGAATGAAAGCAAAACTAATTTGCAATCTACATAGTTTTGTAGTAAAGCAATTATATAATAAATATTTTTTAAATTATTGGAGTGGTTTTCCAGAAAAGGATAACATTATCAAAAGTAAACTCAATGAGCAGTAATTGTGCGCAGCTCCGTGTGTGTGTGTGCGTGTGTGTGTGCGCATGCGTGCGTGCGCACAAAGCCTTGTGCTTAGGTCTGTGGAAGGACCAACCTTTAGTGACACTCCATTTTGTCCTTTGAGGATTCACATTTGGAGAGAGCCAGGTGGGGCTCTCCCTCTCACCTGGGAGAGGCAGCGCAAAGCCTTCTGGGAAAAGGCAAAGGTTCACACGGGTTTGGGTTCAAGTTCTTAGGTCAGGGGAGATCAAGGCAAAAACAAAGGCCAGTGTACCAGGTGCTGGGATGCAGGTGTCTTCAGTCCCTTCAGGCTGCTGTAACAAAGCACCACAGCCTGCGTGCCTGAGAAACAGCAGACACTGCTCACATGTCTGGAGGCAGGAAGTCCAAGATTAGTGTGCTGGTGGGGGTGGGTCAGGCTCTGTGAGGGTCCTCTTCTGGAGAGGGTCCTCTTCTGGAGAGGAAATGGTTGGCTCTTCCTTCTTCCCCTTCCTCCCCTTCTTCCCCTTCCTCTCCTTCCTCCCCTCCCTCCCTCCCCTCCCTCCCCTCCATCCCCTCTTTCCCCTTTCCCCCCCCCCCCCCCCCTCTCTCTCTCCCTCCCTCCCTCCCTCTCCCTCTTTCCCTCCCTCCGTCTCTCCCTCCCTCCGTCTCTCCCTCCCTCCGTCTCTCCCTCCCTCCGTCTCTCCCTCCCTCCGTCTCTCCCTCCCTCCCTCTCTCCCTCCCTCCCTCTCTCCCTCCCTCCCTCTCTCCCTCCCTCCCTCTCTCCCTCCCTCTCCTTCCCTTCCTTCCTCCTTCCCTCCCCTCCTCCCTCCCTCCTTCCCTCCCTCCTTCCCTCCCTCCTTCCCTCCCTCCTTCCCCTTCTTCCCTCCCCTCCTCCCTCCATCTCCCCTTCCCTCCCTCCCTCTCTCCTTTCCTTCTTCCCCCTCCCTCTCCCTCCCTTCTTCCCTCTCTCCTTTGTTTCCTTCCTCCCTCTCTCCCTTTGTCCCTCCCTCCCTTTCTCCTTTCTTCCCTTCCTCCCTCCCTCCTTCACTTCCTCCCTTTCTTTCCACCTACATGAAGATCTTAAAACCACTTTTAAAATTAGCAATATGTATTTATGCAACTAGTTTGGAGAACACATTGGCATTGTCTGGGGAGGGTAAAGCTGTGCCCATCTCAAGATCTGACCGTTCCCTTCCCAGGTGTGGCCCTGAAGAAATTCACAAACAAATGCACCAAGAACAGAACATGAATCTCCACAGCAGCATTGTTAATGATAGCCCCAAATGGGGGATGCCCAGTGTCCATCCACAGAATGGATAAGTAGACAGTGACATGGTCATGACAGAATACTATACAGCAGTAAACATGAATGAACTTCAGTTACACAGTATATGAACGAGTTTCACAAACAATATCATGAAAAAAAACCCAGATATATAAAGCCTTCCTAGAGTGTTATTCCATTTATAAAAAGAGAGAAAATAGGAAAACCTCAGCTACATTTCTGGGGAAACACAGTGGTACAAATGTAAAGAAGAGCAATGAAAAGATAACCCGACGAGTCAGGAGGGTGGTCTGTCCATGGGGAAGGAAGGTGACTTTGCTTGCAGAGACACACCCAGGGGCTGGGTGCTTCCAGCAGAGTTGACCTAGGTGGGGGCCAAATTGGGGCTCACAAATGATTCTTCTTTACACCGTAAACATATTGTGTGCCCTCTTCTGTATGGATGACATATCTAATTGGGACAATAGCAGAAAATAGCGATAGAAGTTTTTATTAGACAGGGTTCTCGAGTAGGGTATACAGAAGGGGATTTAGTAGGGGAAATTGGTTTACATGATCAAAGATGCCATGATAGGCCAGGACAGGTCTAAGACAGTATAGTTGCTAGTCAGGCTCAAGACCACTCCCCACCCCCATAGAACACCACTGGTGCAGGTCCCAGAGTTCCAAAGCCAAAGAACCTGGACTCTGACCTCCAAAGGCAGAAGGAGAAAAGCAGCTGCTCCAAAAGGGAGAAAGGAAGCAGAGAAAGTGAACGCCCCTCCTCTACCTGCCTTTTTTTTTTTTTTTCTCAAGATGGGGTCTTACTCTTGCCCAGGCTGGAGTACAGTGGCATGATCAGAACTCACTGTAGCCTCAACCTCCCAGGCTCAAGCAATCCTCCCAACTTAGCTTCCTGATTAGCTGGGGCTACAGGCGTGCACCACCATGCCAGGCCATTTTCTTTTATTTTATTCTTTTTTTTTTGAGATGGAGTTTGGCTCTGTCACCCAGGCTGGAGTGCAGTGTTGTGATCTCAGCTCACTGCAACCTCCACCTCCCGGGTTCAGCGTTTCTCCTGCCTCAGCCTCCTGAATAGCTGGGACTACCGGCGTATGCCACCATGTCCAGCTAATTTTTTTCTATTTTCAGAAGAGACAGGGTTTCACCATGTTAGCCAGGATGGCCTCTATCTCCTGATCTTGTGATCTTCTCACCTTGGCCTCCCAAAGTGCTGGGATTACAAGGCTTGAGCCACCAAGCCCAGCCCCTCTGTCTGCTTTGTCCCAGCCAGGCCCCCACTGATTGGATGGTCACACCCCACATTGAAGACAGGTCTTCCTCCCTCAGTCCACTGACTCACATGCTAATCTTCCCTGGACACACCTCACAGACACCCAGAAACAGTGCTCCAATAGCCATCCAGGCCTCCCACCATCCAGTCAAGTCAACACGTAAAATTAACCATCACAGAACTTGTGGTGAATAAAACTTCAAAAAAAATCTGGATGGACATATATTTCCAAGTGGGAAGTGAAAAATCTTCACCCTCATAAACTCCCCCTATTTTTATTTTTATTTTTATTTTTATTCTCTGGAACTAGTTCTGGCCAACATCACGGCGGGTTGAACAGCTTCCATTCAGAACTGGTCCGTCTGCATTTGGCCTGGACACATGTATGACAGCCTTTTGAAGAAATTTATTTGTTTACTTAAATTGTATCACCCCAAACATGCTGTTCTGTGAGCTTTGGTTTCACTGAAGAATAATATGTCTTCCATATTTTCCCATGGTAAACACTGAGTTACTTAATTTTCTCCAGTGGTCATGTGGCGTTCCACTGTGCAGGTGGACATTACTTAGCTTTGCAGGTGCCTATAGGCAGGCATTCTGGAGGTTTCTAGGTTTTTCCCTATTGCAATTCTGAAGGCTACTCAGGAGGCTGAGGCAAGAGAATCACTTGAACCTGGGAGGCAGAGGTTGTAGTGAGCCGAGACTCTGCCATCACACTCTAGCCTGAGTAACAGAGTGAGGCTCCATTTAAAAAAAAAAAAAAGACTTGATATTTGATATGGTTTGGCTCTGTCTCCCCATCTAAATAGCATCTTGTAGCTCCCATAATTCCCTTGTGTTGTGGCACGGTCCTGGGGGAGATAATTAAATCACAGGGCAGGTCTTTCCCATGCTGTTCTTATGACAGTAAGTCTCATGAGATCTGATGGTTTTAAAAATGGGAGTTTCCCTGCGCAAGCTTGCTCTCTCTTTGCCTTCTGCCATCCATGTAAGACGTGACTTGCTCCTCTTTGCCTTCCACCATGATTGTGAGGCTTCCCGAGCCATGTGGAACTGTGAGTCCAATTAAACCTCTTTCTTTTGCAAATTGATCATTCTTGGCTATGTCTTTTATCAGCAGCATGAAAACGGACTAATATTCAAATGTCTTAACTAATTGTCGAAAAGTTTCTCACCCTGAAAGGTTTTATCCCATTTGGGGTGGGGGTTGTCAAATGCCTGGAGTTGGAGGAGGCATTCAGTCCCTCCACACTGCCTTTGAAAGAGATGCATGCTCTGCTCTGCCCAGGGGAGTTAGGGCTGTGACACCTAGAACTTCAAAAGTGAGACCCAGGAAATCACCCTGTCAATCACATCTTGGGCCACCTAGGAGTAAAAGGCAAACCAGAACCTTCCCAAAAGTCTCCTAGAAAAGAAAAAAACCTCTGTGTGTTTGTGTGTGTGTGTGTGTCCCTGTGGTATCCAAAGAACAGTTTTGCAGGGAGACAACATCTACAACAAGCTAACAGTCAATATAAATCCAATTGGACATAATGACTGGATTTCTCTCCCCCTCAGCAATGGTTGCAGTGATTTCTCAGACACCTTTTAGTTACAGACAAGTTTCTGAACAACATAATTAGGTTTGGGGCTTTGCAGCCTGCCCTATCGGACTATTGATTATCCACTAAAATCTCCTGCCCTGCGGATGTCTGGGTGTGCAGTCGGCATGGCAAGTGGGCGAGGACAGCTCCGAGCAGGGTCTGCGGGAGCCTCCACAGGCCTGTGTCCCGAGTCTGTAGTCCCTTCCAATGTCCTCCACTGTGAAGGACCACCTGTGGGCACCCACCTGTCAGCCCCCACAGTGTCAGGCATCATCTGCTTCCAAACCACTAAGGTCCAAGAAGCAGAGCTCCAGTCCTCACCACCCTGCCCTTCTGTGTGTATGACCTTGGGCAAGGCACTACCCCTCTCAGTGTTTGCTTTCCTGTGTGTCAAAGGCAGCCACTAGACTTAATAGCCTCAAAGACCCCTTGTAGCATATAGGTGCCACCTGGTGCCATCTCACAGAAATAGGTAATTTAAAACTTTCTCTCAGCCACGTTTTAAAAAGCACAAGCAAACAAATACAAAGCCCAGATGAAATTAGTTGAGCCCAGTAGGTCAAGACTGCAGTGAGTTGTGATCATGCCACTGCACTCCAGTCTGGGCAGTAGAGCTATTCCCTGACTCAAAAAAAAAAAAAAAAAAAAAAAAAAAAAACCCAGATGAACCTACTGGAACACAGAAGACGTGGCAGAAGCTGGTAAATAAACACTTTACCAGAGCTTTCTGTGCTTACAAGTCGAAGCCTGGGGAAGCTGTGATGACCATGTAAGGCTCAACATCTGCAGCAGAGAGGACTTGAGTTGTGCTCTGGACTAGGAATAGGATTGGGAACGTTGGAGGGATGAGGCAAACAGCATGACTGATGACGGTTTCTGGGGCATTGAGAGGCCAGTGTGATTCAAGCAGAGGTAGGAGTTAGGGGTGGGGTGGGGTGGACTGCAGATGCTCTTGGAAGCCAGGCAGGAGAGTGCAGGTGTGAGATATCAGGGAGCCATCTTCAGCTCCTGAACTGGGGAGGGGTTTGTTGAAAGAAAGCAGTGGTTCATGGAGATGTGCAGAGTAACACATAGACTGGAAACAGCACGTGACATGATGCCGGGCGACACAGGGAGGAGCCTGCTGGGGTAGGAGGTGGCATCAGGGACAGGAGTGGGGATGAACAGGAAACAGGACCCACTCAGTGGAGAATTGGAGGGTGCCTGTGCCATGCCATGGGCCTTCAGCTTTGATGGCACGGCTGGGACCATGGGATGACACCTGGGCATTTTGCTTCTGATGGGCTTTCCTGGTCAGGGACCGGAACAGCATTCTAGGAAGATGATCTGCCTAAGCAAAGACTCAGCATCAGGAATGAGCAGAGGTTGGCCCTGGGGGCATGGCCACAGGGAATGCTGGGGAAGGAGGGGACATAAATGATACTATTATTGGAGCTTGAATGAGCAGAGGCAGCACCCCCTTATTGCATCATAAATTGGGTGGGTTTTGTGGTCACTCAATAATTGATGAAGAGGGAAAGGTTTTCCAAGCCAAACCAGGTAGGAAGAGGTGAGGGCTTGGACAGGTAGAAGAAAGGGAGTGAGTGTTCCTAGTGAAGGAAGCCACTTATGCAAAGGCAGGGAAGCTGGACTGGGCAACAGCAGATAACTGGACCCACAAGGAGGCAGCCAGTGAGGGCTGAGCCTCCTGGGTGGTGGGCGCCTAATGGCGCTGGTGAATTGCCTGGATGGTAAACTTGCTGCATAAGTGATCACGGAATTTGGATCAGCCACAGCATTTACTGAATTCTTACTCTGTGCCAGGTTCTGGGGTCACAGGGGTGAATAAGACTCTGACCTCACTGAGCTCCCAGGGGGAGGGACCCAGAAGCCCAACATTAAGGACAGTCACATTAGTAAAATTATGATTATAGTGAGAAATGCCAGGACTGGGAGGTTTTGGGATCTGTCAGTATAGCACAGGGCACGTAGGCTCAGGCATCAGGGAAGGCTTTCCTGGGGACAAGTACCTTCCCATCCATTTCCTTTCAACCTACCTGTGTTTTTACCTAGGACATAAAGGTTAAGGGAGTATTAAGAGATGAAGGTAGAAGAGGGAAGAACATTTTGGGCAGTAGGAATAGACTGAATGCAAGTCCTGGGGTAGGCGGGAACACGGGGTGTATGAGCAGATGAGAGGTTAGGAATGAAAACAAGACAATCAGATGAAGAGGGAGAAGAGCTCCCCAGGCAGAAGGAACAGAGAATGGAAAGACCCTGAGACAGAGAGCACTTACTGAAAGGAGCCCAGTGTACCTGGGTGGGGAAAGGGAGGGCAAGAGGGAAGGCCATGCCATGCCACGTGGTATAAGGGGAGGTGAGGAGCTCCCAGGCCAGGGCTTCTCAGGCTGGAATTCTGGGGCCCTGGAGATATACAAAGATACCTGAAGTCATGCAAGAGCCCAGAGAATCATAAGGGAATCTGGTTTGAGATCGACAGCAAGGACAAATGTGGCAAATTAAGATGGAAAGGGTGGGCAGGGCTGGACCACGCATGTCCCATGGGGCCACAGGAAAAACTTTGGACATTATCCCAAGTGAGAGACCACTGAAGAGTTTTAGACAAGGAAGTGGTGTGACCATGTTGGTTTTTTGCAGCTCTGTTTGGCTGGGGAGGAAGGTAGACTGTATGAGGCCTGGGGATGCTGAGAGCAGACATGGAGTAGAGTGAGAGGGGGATTGTAATAGTCCAAGTGAGACTGGAGGATTGAGGCATGAAGCAAATGAAACCCTGCCCTTCATGGCTGGCTGGCTCCTCCACAGCCTTCAATGACAGCAAATTGTCCTCAGACAGGTTAGTAATTCTATTAAAATAGCCAAACCTGGAGACCCACATTTACAGATAATGCCACATGAAGCCAGTTAATTCAGTGATTGCATTATTAAGTTAGAGCATCTATGGCCTAATGTCACTGGTAGTCAGTGAGGCATCCTTCAAGTAAATTGACATTTGCCTTGCCATTCCCTCTTAAAGTGAGAACAGTCAATTTGGTTAAATTTTATATAGAAAATGTTCTTTTGCAGTTGCTTACACAGAAGACCTCAGAAAGGCATGAGAATGAAATGCATTCTTTTTCTGTTCATAGTCTCATTATTTACCTGTGTGCTGAAAAACTGATTGAGCTGACATCAAGGGTAAAACAAGCCTCCACCTGAAAGAGACAGATCTTGGTGGAGACTTTCCATGTAGTCTTGAAAAGAGTGTGAAATCTGCTACTGTTCAGTTTAAATAAATACCAATTAAGCCAAGGTGGCTGTTGCTATTGTTTTGATCTTCTCTGTCTGATTATTTTTTTTGTTCAGGTGTTCTATCAGTCGTTGAGAAAAGGTGGTCAGTTTCCCCACTTTGATTATGGAAATGTCTATTTCTCCCTTTAATTCTGTCCATTTTTTCTTCATAGATTTTGGGCCTTATGATTGGGTGCATACGCATCATGACTTTATGTCTTCCTGTTGATTGACTCCTTTTATCATAATGAAGCTCCTTTTTAGATCTGTTTCAAATTTTGTTTTTGAAATCTATTTTATCTGAAATTAATGCACTCACTTCAGGCTTCGTATGCTTACAGTTTACATGCATTGCATTTTTTCCATCCATTTACTTTCAACTGATCTATGTCTTTATATTTAAAGAGTGTCTCTTATAGACAACACATCCTTTTGGCCTGGGAGGCAATGGTGGGGTACCTTATGTACAGAGAGGTAAGTTGTTCCTCTGCCCGTTTCTTGGTTTCTTTTCACTTATTTCCACTTTTCCACTTCATCCCAGGTCCCTGCTCCTGGGTCCCTGCCACAGAAGGGGATCCACTTCTGATGTACTTGATTCATACCCTTGAATGGGAATGAAGCCTCCAAAAATGTAGTGGTACCCATGTGCTTGTCATGTACCCACCTGGAATTGTGCTATAGAACTTGTTCTCCTCCTCCTCCCAAAACCCAAGACCTCCTACAATCTGCCAGTGGAGGTGTGTGCAATGCAGTGCACCGCTTCTAAATACCATTAATCACTGTTATAATCACATAATCCTAAAGAGAATGTTAAAGCCTTATGGCCATAAGAAAATATTTATTTACTTATTTTTGAGGCAGAAAATAAGTAAACTCTGTTGCCCAGGCTATAGTGCAGTGGTGTGATCATGGCTCACGGCAGCCTCGACTTCCTGGGCTCAAGTGATCCTCCCACCCCAGCCGTCCAAGTAACTGGGACCACAGGTGTGTACCACCATGCCTGACTAATTTTTAATTTTCTTTGTAGAGGGTCTCACTATCTGGCCCAGGCTGGTCTTGAACTCCTGGCCTCAAGAGATCCTCTCACCTCAGCCTCCCAAAGTACTGGGATTACAGGCACGAGCCGCTGTGCCTGAACTTTTTTTTTATAGTTTCAACTTTTCTTTTGGATTCAGGGGTACATGTGTGGGTTTGTTACATGGGTATATTGAGTAATGCTGACATTTGGAGCATGATTGATCCTGTCATGCTGGTAGTGAGCAAGGTACCCAGGAGTTACTCTTTCAACCCTTTTCCCCACTCCCTCTTTCTCCCCTTCCATGGTCCCCAGTGTCTATAGTGGCCATCTTTATGACCATGTGTAGAAAATTTTGAAAAGTGAATGCATAGTCACATATTTGTTGTAGTTCACATAATAGATAAGGTGATGAATACAGAATTTAAACGATAAAAGCATTATGGTAGGAAAAAATTCTGCTGGAAATGGAATGAAAACATACTTTAAAGTTGTAAAGGACACAATGTAAATGACTGTTAAAGGAATACCTGTTTATCTTTGTATTATAACATGGTGGTTTTGTGTTCTTTAAATTCCTTTGGGTATATTTAAAAGAGAGAGATAATTTTATATATAAAGGTCAGTAAATACTATATACCCTACTTGACTATATGATTAAAAAACTCATTTTAGATGCCAACTTGAAAATATGCAAGGCAAACATACTGCTAAACATTTTTTAAGGGGATTTCAACAAAAAGTCTGAAGACCCTGTTGTAGGCCATGGTGCGCTAGGCATGGTGACAGCGATTGGGAGGCGGGAACGCAGGGCTGGCATTGTCCCTGGAGCCACCTACCTCCCGCTGGCTGGGCTGGCATGTGGTGTGCCTTCCAATGTTCACCACTGTGATGCTGCTATCAGGTCAGAATGTCAGCAGCCCATGGGCAGGGATTTTGTCTGGGCTTTTACTGTCTCTCCAGCGTTAACCATAGTGCCTGACACATAGTAAGAACTCAACACATATTCACTGCGTGAATGGGGGGCCGGTGCTTACGGAGCTCTCACTTTGTGCCAGGCACTGAGCCAAGAGCTGCTTATGTAGTCCCATGGAATTCTCACAGCCACCCTGCAGTAGGTCCAGTTAGTGTTCCCATTCTGGAGATGGCAGAACTAAGCCACAAAGAGGATATATAACCAGCCCAAGGCCACCAGTCAAGGAAGTGGCAGACTGGGACTGGGGCATCCTGGCAGGCACCCTTTACTATGATGCCTCTCTGTCCCCATGGTCCCTGGGGTAGAGTCCGCATCCCTGGGTTTTGAAACTCCAGAGCAAGCACTCTGGGGGCACTCCATGAGTGTGATACCCTCCTGCCATCTTAAACGACTCTCCTGCCATCTGCTTTCTCCTCCTAAGTGGTTTTCCTTCTCTTCTCCCTGTTTAATATTTAAGTTGCACACAGCCCACGACATCCTGGAGACCCATGTTCCTGACCTACTTACCTATTCAACCATCTCTTCTCACACATGGGGTGGCAATGGGAAGTACAGGGAGTCTCTTCTAGGAAGTAGGGGGGTGGAGAGAGCGGGGACAGCCACACATCACACTACTGTTCTCCGTGGTGTCCTGCTGACAACAAGCTAACATTAATAAAACAAGACCACTCTTCTGCTAAGAGACTGTGACAGGGTAACGTTTATTCTAAGTGGCTTTCTAAGAAAACAGCTCCTGTTCCCATGGTCCTCTTGGAGGGCCCCCAGAGCTCCAGCGATGTCAGAGGGCATCTGTTTGTTTCTCCTTTTCTTATAAAATGGACTTGGAAATCAAAGGCAGGCTCTTAGCCCTTGGCAGTGAGGATGACAGCTCTGCACCAGCCACAAACAGATCCCTGGCTCTAGGAACCACCTCTCACCCTGACACGCAGGCACAGCATGGAGGGGAGAGAGCGCAGGGCACAGGGCCTAGGCAGCTGCCTGCTCCCTAGCCCTTTCCTTGAGGCCAGGCACACTCACCTAGCCTCCAGGGCCCCCTGCTCAGGTGGCCTCAGACCTGGGACCCTCACCTCCCCAATTCCCACTGAAGGGTGACACTGAAAGATGTCCCCTTTCCCCCTGTTTCCATGTCACCAGCTTGAGGGTGCTCGAGGATCAGAGGCTCGAGGATCAGAGGCTCCTCAGAGCGGAACCCCACATCAGGCTGCAGAGGCTGGATGGGGAGGGGATAGTGGATGCAAAGGGAGGCTTCCTCAGGAAAGAGAAACCTGTCCCTGGCTCCCAGCACCTGTCACCCCAGCGCACTCACCCCACGGCCATCACTTCCATCCTCACGGCCCATTTCAGGGACACTGAGGCTCAAAGAGCCACCTGATTTATTCAGAGCAGCTCAGGCCACTACTTGGAGCCAGAAGAAAACCCTGGTCCCTGCCTCCTTGCCTTGGTCCCTGGCCCTTCACCCTTCATCCTGGGTCCCTGACCCCTTTCCCTCTGCGCCCCTGCCAGGCCCGGGTTCCCAAGGCGCTCTGCCACGGTCAGGGGCCAGGGAAGAGGAGCGGCCGTGGCCAAGGCGAGGTAGGGACAGGGAGGCAGCGGCCCCTCCTGTGCAGCGACGGTGCAGGTGGGAGGAGGCCGGGGCGCCCCAACCCCCCGCCCCTGCTCCCTCCGGGTATGACGTCAGAGTCGGCTGGGGTAAACTGAGCTGCGCGGCGGGGCGCTGGGGCGGAGACTGTGACCCGGAGCAGCCTGGACTGACGAAGCCCACTGCAGTGCGAGCAGTGGCGTCGGTGCGGAGGACCCAGACAGGCATCGAAGGCGACACCGAGGTAACGCGGCCCTGGCTCCCTGCTCACAGGGTGCAGTGACAGAAAGGAGCGGGGGCCGAGGGAAGCAAGGAGGTGCCCAGAGCGCCGTGCGCGGAGCTGCGGGGACCCCGTGGCAACTGGGGCGCAGGGCTCCAGATGCACGGGGCTCCACATGCACGGGGCCGAGCCCGCAGTCGGGGAGGTGGCACAGCTGGGGGTGGCGGGGATCAGGGCAGCGTCCTGGGGTTCCCAGGTGGGTCCCCGACGGAGCTCGCGGGCGCTCCTTCCAGGGAGCTCAGGCGCTCGTGGGGACGCGCTCGGGGCAGGTGAGCAGAGGCTGGGGCTCCGGGGGGGTGTCCCCGGTTGCAGGTGCGCTCGGCTACCTGACCTGCCCTTCCGCGGCCTGGGGGGTTGGAGAATGGGGGTCCCTAGCGGCCTGGGGTCCTCACCAAGCGCCACGCCTGCAGCCAAGCCCCGGAGCCATGGCCCTGAGCGAGCTGGCGCTGGTCCGCTGGCTGCAGGAGAGCCGCCGCTCGCGGAAGCTCATCCTGTTCATCGTGTTCCTGGCACTGCTGCTGGACAACATGCTGCTCACCGTCGTGGGTACGTGCGGACCGGGCACCCCTCCCCAGCATCCCAGCCCCAGCGCCCCTTCCCCAGTGCTCCACTCACCCCAGCGCGTCCCGGAGCTTCGCCAAGGCCTGGGAAAGTTAAAGAACTCGCTTTTTGCAAAAAAAAAAAAAAAAAAGACAACCCCTCCAGACTGCCGCCCCGGGGCTAGGAGGAGCCGCATTCGTGGCTTCGCTTTCCTGATGGTCGGTCATAAATTGTGACATCCGATAAGAACCAGAACTTATGTTTCCCCCTGATAACTTCCCGCTTCCTCTTGCCTGCTTTCACTGCAATGAAAAAGATTTCTGTTCCAGAAGAGAAATTCCTTGAGTTCAAAATTACGTGTTAGAATAATCACTATGCTACTCGAAAAGGCAGGTTAATATTTCGTGTAGTAGCTAAAACAGCAAGTCTAAAGACATTTAGATATATTGTAAGAGTGAATGATTTGAGATGGAAATATTTCAGCACCCATTGCAAGAACAATTTGAACAATGTTGGTTTTATTCTTTTTCCTATAATGGAATTTTGAAAAATTAAATAATTGAAATCTAGGTCTCTTAATTAGGCCCATTAAAGAGAAATATTTGGCATGCCTTTCCTTAAAAAAAAAAAATCCAAGTTTTAATGAATTTTAAAAAATCATGATTCATTTAGACTGTGAGTGGTGGAAGCTGTGTCCTTTCTCTTTGTTTGCAGGGTTTCCCACAGCAGTTTTCAGAGCATCTGATAGGTTTCATCTCAAGGAGTTGCCAGAGCTGTGGAGCTCATCCCTTTTCAGTACCAAGAGCTTTTGCTCTGCCTTGGCTGGAATGCTCCATTGGACACATGTGCTCACAGCTTTGATTATGTTTCACAATTTAACTTGTATTTTTTTATTGTTGCTTTTTTGTTTGTTTTTTGAAATGGAGTCTCATTCTATTGCTCAGACTGGAGTGCAGTGGTGCAATCTCAGCTCACTGCAATCTCCGCCTGCTGGGTTCAAGTGATTCTCCTGCCTTAGCCTCCCAAGTGGCTGGGTTACAGACTTGTGCCATCAATGCTAGCTAATTTTTGTATTTTACATAGAGACGGAGTTTTGCCACATTGGCCAGGCTGGTCTTGAACTCCTGATCTCAGGTGATCCAGCCACCTTGACCTTCCAAAGTGCTGGGATCACAGGGGTGAGCCACCATGCCTGGCCTGTTTCACAGTTTTGCTTTTTCCTTATGAAAATCTTAGGAATTCTTAAATCTTACAAATTGTAGGAAAAATTGCAGAGTCCCACTTAACATAATGGAAGGATGAAGTGGGCCTGCTGCAGAATTTCCAGTTATTACTTCCTGCAGGTTAATTTTTTTCTAAGACAAATCATGAAATGCAGTTTTCTGTTTCCTTGATTCATTCCATTTGAAAATCTTTTGAGCCTCTCTTTCTTAGAAGCACCGGTTGACCCCAGGTCAGCACTGTCTTGACGTCAGACTGAATTTTACTTTTCTGAAATATTCCTTGAAGGAACAATGTGGAAGAAACCCATAACTGACAGAATCTCTGGGACCAGTCAGTTCAGCACAGCCCCTGCCTTTGAAAGTAGACAGTTCTCGGGGCTGTTGGGGGCTTGGTTCTTTCTAGTGAGCTAAGTAAAGTGAACTTGCTCCAGTGTTGTTGTAGACATGTGGCACAGGGCTCATGTTCCTGGGGTAGACCTGCCACCTCTTTGGATCTCTTCTGGCATTTGACACAACCATGGTTTTGTTATTGTTGTTGTTTTTTGAGACAGAGTCTAATTCTGTTGCCCAGGCTGGAGTGCAGTGGCACAATCTCGGCTCACTGCAACCTCCACCTCCCAGGTTCAAGTGATCATCCTGTCTCAGCCTCCTGAGTAGCTGGGATTACAGGCGTGTGCCACCACACCCAGCTAATTTTTGTATTTTTAGTAGAAACTGTGTCTCTCCATGTTGGCCAGGCTGGTCTCGAACTCCTGACCTCAGGCCATCTGCCTGCCTCAGCCTCCCAAAGTGCTGGGATTATAGGTGTAAGCCACCGCACCCAGCTGACACAACCACAGTTTTTTGCTGACTTTTTTCTTAGAGAGGGTTTCAGTGTGATCACCACCTTGCCATTCTGCTCTTATCCCCAGTCCCTATCATCCCAAGTTATCTGTACAGCATTAAGCACGAGAAGAATGCTACAGAAATCCAGACGGCCAGGCCAGTGCACACAGCCTCCAATTCGGACAGCTTCCAGAGCATCTTCTCCTATTATGACAACTCTACCATGGTCACCGGGAACACTACCAGAGACCTGCAGGAGGGGCAGCTGCATCAGACCACCACACAGCACATGGTGACCAACAGGTCTGCTGTCCCTTCCGACTGTCCCAGCGAAGACAAAGACCTCCTGAATGAAAACGTGCAAGTTGGTCTGTTGTTTGCCTCGAAAGCCACTGTCCAGCTCCTCACCAACCCTTTCATAGGACTGCTGACCAACAGGTAGGGCAGATTACTTTAGTCAAAGAGTTTGATATTTCTGTCAGTCCTAGCTTACATTCTCCCTGGAATTCTGCTTCTTATTAATTGGTGAGAGTCTGGACAATCCGTGGTGGGTGAGCTGGGGAAAACCCAGTCTCTTTCCCCTATATCTCTGTTCCCAGATAACCACAAGTTCCTATTTGTTCCACCTTTCTGTTCTCTCTTCTGTTGCTCAACAAGTAACAAAATATTAAGGAAGACAGAATAAAGAGGACCTCTCCCAGCAAGTGGGAGGACTTTGGCCTGTCTAAATGCCAGGTTTCATAGTGCATTTGTCAGAGTCGCCCCGGGCAGCAGGACCTCTGCAGCCGCCGTGGCCGTCATTTTATTTTATGCGCTGTGTGGCCTCCTCTTGTCTTCTACCTCAGGACATGCACTTCCTTACAGAGAGCCAAGGTGTCTTCTTTTGGAGCTGGCATGCTAAAGACTCTCGTGATGCCAGGTAGGGAGTGTGGGAAAAGGGCAGAAGCTCTGAGCTGATGCCGAGGTCATGGGCTGTGTTCTTCCCTTCTGCTGGTTACATAGTCTTGTCCACATACAAGAAAGAAAGAGAACTGAGGCTATTGTCTGGATAATCCAAGCTGCCCAAACTAGCTTCAGATGAATCAGGCTGTTCTAGATTTTTCTGAACCTATATTGTTTGGAATAACTGTTTACTTCTCCACTGTTGGTGAAGTGTTTGTTCTTCTATAGCTGAGGTGGCCCAGTTCTGCCTGGTCCATGGGTGCTCAAAGCCCAGGAGAAGAGCCTTGTAGCCGAGAGGAGGAGCCAGGCCCCCAAGGTGTCGGTGCAAGGAATGGGAGCTGGAAGTGAGTTGGTGGTGGGCTGCCAAGTGCGCAGTGTAACTACCTAGGTCGAAATTATACATGTGAGGCGTACATATTGTTAAACACCAGAAATGGTAGGGAGGGGTATGCCCACAGTCCTACCTGCAGACCAGGCCCAGAAGCAGGAACAAGACTGGGCTAGAGATGGAAAAGAGGTGGTGGCAGGGAGAGGGGTGAACTAAGGAGGAGGGGAGGATCAGGGCTGGGCTAGGCTATTGGAGGCCCCAGATGTTGGGCTGAGAAAGGATTGGGGTTCTGTTGTGGGGCAGCAGGAAGCCATCAGATATTCTAGAGCCAAAGAGAATGAGTGAGTCAGGCACAATTTCAAGCAGGGTAGGTGGCCAGGGAGCAGGGAGATCTTTTCATTTTCCCTGCCTTTGGCATGGGGAGTGGGGAGGAAGACTGGCTACATAATTTGTGGGGTTCAGTGAAAAATGAAAATGTGGGCCCCACATTCAAATATTTATGAAGCACTTCAAGGTGGCAGCAGAGAATGAAATCAACCAAGCTTTGAGAGCAGAGTCCTTTGCAACTCTAGGGCTAGGGACGGTGAGAGGCAAGGAAGCCTTGGGTGGCAGCTGGGGCTCAGGGAGGGGACGGCAGATCTGGCCTTCCCCCAGCACAAGCTGCCCTTGGACACATGGAGCTTGAGTGGGACAGGAGCACATTCTCAGATCTGCAGTTTGATTTTCTGGATGGAAGGATGCCATTGAATGGATTTTAACCATCTCAAGCCATGCCCAGCCCTCTAGTCTGTGCAGAGCAATATTCTAAGGTTGCTACATAAAATATGCTAAGCAAATGGACCCGTTAAGAAGGTGACGTTCAGTGGCTCCTCTGTTCTCAAGAGAAAAACCAAACAAACCTCTTTAGTTGCAGGATTGTTTTCTTTCTTTTTTCAATACTGAGAATGCTTCTTAAAATGCATCTGGTATAATTACAGAAAACAGCTCAGGATTTTGTATTCTGAGAAAGCAAATAGCTCAAATATTATATGTGAAAATTGAGGACATTATCGTAATAATGCCTTGCCAATCACTTGGGTGGAACGTTACTAGCCGTACAGTGTAATACTTAGAAATTCAGCTGAAATGATGTGAGTACTCCAATCTTCCAAATGCAAATTGCAAATGAAAAGCTTTTTTAAAAAATCCCATTCTTACTGTTAATGCTTTGCTGATGCCATGGGGAAGAAGCTTGTTTAAAACCAGTGAGCCCTTTCCCCTCTTAAATACTCCAAAGGCTTTGAGGTTGTAGCCACACCAGGCTCATGTTTGGGACTTCAAAAAATTATCTTCCATTTTGTGACTTGTGAAATTTAGTCTATTCTCATGGTGAGTAATCTACTTTGGAAATTATCTAGAGCAAAATTGTAATCCCCAACTGTTTTGCCCAGCTACCTCGCAAATTTAAAAATTATTTTCCAATGCTGGCTGGTAATATGGAAGGGCAAACAATTTTTTTTTCTTGTTTTTTTTTGAGACAGAGTCTTGCTCTGTCACCCAGGCTAGAGTGTGAATCTTGGCTCACTGCAACCTCCACCTCCCGGGTTCAAGCAATTCTCATGTCTCAGCCTCCTGAGTAGCTGGGATTACAGGCATGCACCTCTATGCCTAGCTATTTTTTGTATTTTTTGGTAGAGACGAGGTTTCACCATGTTGGTCTGGCTGGTGTTGAACTCCTGACCTCAGGTGATTTGCCCACCTTGGCCTCCCAAAGTTCTGGGATTACAGGAGTGAGCCACCGTGTCCAGCGAGCAAACAAATTTTCATATTGTGGTCCTGATTTGTGATTTGTCTCATAATTTCCAACACTGGTAGATATGAATTTGGAGACTGGGCAGCTCTTCTGGGCACTCCAAGATCCTGCTTCCCACCACAGTTCGGATGAAAGCAGAGAAGGGACAAATGCATTCCATTTGCCTTTAAGAGTCTTCCAAGAGTTAACTTGTGAGCCATTGCAGTCTTTTCATGTAAATTGTGCCAATCACATCCTCCATGAGCAAGATGTGTGACTCACATCTTCAGTATTGTAAACAAATGTGTTTAAAGTCTTTTTAAAATTGATTAATATGTTTCTGATTAAAGAATAGTTAATATGGAGCATCAGAGCTTGCAGAGACTTTTATCGAAAGAGTTTGGGCCAGTCCTCGCATTTTGTAGGCAAAGGAGTTTGCAGTTCAGGAGGAGAAAGCATTTACAACAGTGGCAGGACTTATAGCCACATGTCCCAACTGTCCTGTTTCAAGCTCTGTTCTTCCCCCTTCCTGTTCTTCCCACCTGCTTACAATTATACAGCCTGTACTTTTAGCTACTAGAAATAAAGAATGCAGCTCAAAATCTGCCTTCCTTGTGCTGACTTGGGCTCTTCCTGGTTGTAGCAGGCAGAACTGCTGAAAACCCAGTGAGTTGCTGATTGCTGTTTTTAATTGATGAGCAGAGTTTAGATCAGCCTGATTCCTGTGGAGATGGACCCTCCCTGGTCCCAGAAATACTCAGTCTTTTTCCAATCCCTGATGTGAACTGGTCCAGCTTCATGCGTCTATAAAGATATATGGGGAAAGCTGCCCATAGCCAGAGCCATTCTTTTCCAAGGCTGCTTGTTTTAACTGAAGTGGGACCCATGCTGAATCGAGACGTTCTACAGCGCACCACACCATACCTGAACTCCTGTATTCATGGTCATGATGGTGCCATGTGAGTGGCTTTTGTGGGAGGAAGATACAAAAGGTAGGCCACCTGTCTGTTTATTTATTTATTTAGACAGGGTCTCACTTTGTTGCCCAGGCTGGAGTGCAGTGGGGCAATCTGTGCTCACTGCAACCTCCGCCTCCCAGGTTCAAGCAATTCTTCTGCCTTAGCCTCCCAAGTAGCTAAGACTACAGGCAAATACCACCACGCCCGGCTAATTTTTTTTTTTGTATTTTAGTAGAGATGAGGTTTCACCATTTGGCCAGGCTAATCTCGAACTCCTGACCTCAAGTGATCCTCCTGCCTCAGCCTCCCAAAGTGTTGGGATTACAGGTGTGAGCCACCATGCCCAGCCCTGTTGTTTTTAAATATTCCATAAGTTTTCATAGCAAACCCTGAAAATGCAAAGTAACAATTTTTGGGTTCATTTAGCTGCTAATAGGATACACGTTTTTCATGTTTTATTTATTATTCAGATATTATATTTCTACTGAAAATGTATGACCAGATAGGTGGCAAAATACCTTTGATTTGGGTGTGTGTAGTGATCGCCTGTCCGATAGCACACTTTCCAACAAAGCCTGAAGATGATGGGTTGACCTGATTTCCAATTTCCATGTGGGAGACCCTTGCCTCTTATTTTATAATTCTGGCTGAACTATTCATTTCATGATTGCAGTTGTGTGCAGGTGGGAGCAGAAATTATACTAGTGATGCTTCATCATCATTTGGTCTAAGAATCAAATTTTAGATAAATATGTATGTAAGAGGAATGTTCCAGGCAAATGAACAAGGGGACAACACCTTTACATTCCTCTCTTCCCTCAACCAGGCAAAGATGTGGCATTGTGGTCTTGCTTTGCATAAGGTTTAGATAATAGTTGCATCTTCAGAACCAAAAGATACTCCACACAACTGGCTTGGGAAAGAGTTAACTTCATTGCTGGGGACCGTTTCCCTCGGCTTCCTCCTTAGCTTGTCATTGTCTCAGTGATCTGCTTTTTATCAAGCCAGCGTCAGTGGCTTAATTTATTTCCATAGTTACTTCGTATATTTGAAAGCAGCTCTTTTTCCTCGGAAATCTTAGCTAACATCTGAACGACACAGAGGATGCCACAGCGCCTGAAATCTCTATGAAGTCTACTATGGTTTTATTTTATCTGATTTTTTTTTTTTGCTAGCTTCAGCCAGTGGGTCTGAAGTGGGCTTTGTGGGAATAAGCAGTGACCTTTTCAGCTTCTCCATGGACAGGGAAACCAGCTGGTCTGAGAAGGATCTCCTATCCTGGATGTGGTTAGGATGGGAGGGAGGGTTTAGCGAGTCTTCACTTCTGAAATCAGAAGAAACTGGCCGTGGAATTAGAGCATTCCTAGGGGAAGCAAAGGCTCTGTTGAGCTGTGTGTCAGAGAACAGGGGCCACATCCAGGACAGGGAGAAGTCCGTGCCCCCCGAACTCCCTGACAGCTGAAAAAGACAAGCAGGACATAAAAATTTTGACAGGCGAAATCTAAGGATTTCGTTTTATTTACTAAATGATGGACAAACTTCCTGCTGTATCCAGGCAAATTTAAAACATCATTCCATTTGCTGACATTCACTTTACACCTTTTAGGAGTGTAGGGATCACCGCAGGGGAGCCGTTGCTTCTCCTCTCATCTGGTGATAGTTTCACCCTTCAGGGCTCTGTAGTCTGTGTCCTTTTTGTCATTTGCCATAGTAGAGGCAACTGTGGTCTTAGCAATCCTGAGACTAGAGCTTGCATTAGTCTCTATGTCAAGGATAAGCTAATTATTAATGCTACAGAAGTATTGTCCTCATTGACCATTTAGGGACAGATGTGGTTTCTCCACTGACTATCTAAGTAACTATAATTAACATAACTTTTATTGTTTTACATGTTTTTCGAGGCATTGAATATATGACTTTTAGTCTTACTCGAATTGGATTAACTGCTTCGTGATGCTCTGTAGAGGATGACCATGGGCCAAGATGACTCATAGGGATGATAATGGGGCATTTGGCTGAAGGTTTGCAGAATCGGATCTAGCTCTGCTTAGCAGTGCTTTAATTGAGATGGCACTGAATTGAGACAAGGGGGCCAACTCAGACACAGATTGTGACTAATGTCGATTGAGTTTCTGTCTGTTTAGGAGATACTGTGGGGAAGGAGAAAGGGTGTGGTCCTTCTGCCCACCACTCAATGATTAGGGGCACTGGACAACCCTCCTTCTATGGCAGGCACTCAAGGGACCAGAAGAGTTTGAGGGTGGAGACCCAGGAGCTTCCCAGGCTGTCTTTTTTACCTTGAGGCTGAGCTCTGGGGAAGAATGATGCCCAGCGCTTACCACCAGGCAGCCCCTGCAGTGGCTTGGCTTCTACTGAAAGTTCAGCCACAGGTGTGTCCAGTGCCTAGAAGGCGGCAACATGAGCCTGATTGTATCCGAAGCCATCGGCTTGCTCTGCAGCCATGGGGTAAGCCACTCCGTCTCTGAACCTCAGCTTTCTCATCTAAGGTGAAGATTGGGACTGGCTAGCTTTTGAGTTTCCTTCTAGCTTTGCTATTCCTTTACCCTATATGTGCATTGTTAAAATTCCAAAGAAAATTAAAATGAAAAACAGTAGCTGCAATGCCTCTAAAGAAGACACAGCCCCTCAGATGGTGAAAAGAACCCTCTGTGGGCACAAACCCTGGGGTTTTCAGTGAAACTGCACACCTTCCATCCCACATGCTCCTGTGACCAGTGTCCCCACTCAGGTGCACATCAGGAGGGCCTAGCACATGTTGACACACTCGAGGTATGCCTGTAGCCTTGGATTTGGGGCAAGTAATTCACCTCCCTGAGCCTTGGTGTTGACCATCTGAAAAATGGATATAACCAGCTACCCTCCCTTGGAACCTCAGGCCACCCAGCATGCTGGTTCCCTGTTTACAGTCATGGGAATGTCTGAGTCTTCAGGTAGGGAGGGACCTCAGTGGCTTCCAGCCCCACCTCCCCACCGCTGTGCCCTGATGGGTTACCTTGATTACTGCCCGGACTGTACAGTGGGCACAGTATGGCTGATGGTCTGGGGGCCACAAACGGGTTGTCACATTTTATTGAGTTTTGTCCTGAAACCAGCCGCTGCTTCTGCCTGTAGTCTGGGAAGGGGCCACAGATGTCTTATTTGGCTTCAGGGATGTCCCTGCAACCCAAAGGCTTCCATTTTAGAGCCTGGTAAATAGCCAAAATGAAGAACTGGTGACAGAAGCATGAAGCCCATAGTTCCAACAGTTTTGATGTGTATTGATAATTCAACTACTATATTTTCCAAATATATGCTGAATGGAGAGAAAAGCCTGTGTTTATTCCAGGACAACCAGGAAGATTGCCATATGCCTGTTCTTTCATGGGACAAACTGTAGTTGCTGAAAATAAATTTCCTGGGAGTTCTCTCTCAGCCTCCTGGATATTTCCTGATTCAGTGTCCTGCAGTGCCGTGTGAGCCCCTGGCGTTGGGTTTCTCTTGTCCACATGAATAAGGGGCACAGGGCTCTGGGCAGGCTGAGACAAGAGAAGCTACCACCTGATGGCCCTCTGAACTGCAGGTCAGAATCCTGGTATCTTCCTTGGTTTACCCATTTGCTTGGAGCCCCACTTTGTGAATTACAAGCTCACTTCAGTTCACAGTAAGGGGAAGTTGTGCATGGTTTGTGGGAGGGGACTGAGTGCCTGGGAATCTGTCAAGCTTGTGAATTACTCTTTGTATTTTTGGTATTTGGTTTCTGGATACAGGTGAAGCAGTTAAAAAATATATATGAGTATGGTCAAGAGAACTTTGGGAAAGATTCATTTAAAGCTTCATATGTTGTTTGGGTACGGGAGGAGGTGGTAAAATTTACAAGGAAAAGTCCTAGGCTGGAGGGAATGACCCAAGCGAAATTAGTCTGATGACATATGACAAGTAATGAATAGCTATTATGCCCCAGTTTCCTCATCTGTAACATAGGGAGGTGAAATAGAGCCCTTGTCAAATCATGAGCTGGTGAGTGTAAATGCTTGGAGAACTGAGTGTAAACTTTAAATGAAAACGCTATGATTATGATATTTTTTTTTTTTTTGAGACTGACCCAGGCTAGAATGCAGTGGCTCAATCTCAGCTCACTGCTACTTCCACCTCCCAGGTTAAAGCAATTCTCGTGCCTCAGCTTCCCAGGTAGTTGGGATTATAGGTGTGCACCAGCCCACCCAGCTCATTTTTTTTTTTTTTTTTGGTAGTTGTTTCTTTTCAGTGGAGACAGGGTTTTGCCATGTTGCCCGGGCTAGTCTCGAACTCCTGAGCTCAGGTGATCTGGCTTCCCAAAGTGCTAGGATTACAGGCATGAGCCATTATGCCTGGCTGATTACAATTTTTTGATTAAATCCTGGAAGAGAAGAACCCTTCCAGGTTGTTCCTGGAGCTTGGCCCTTCTGCCTTCCTGGATTCATTTGATTACCCTCTGGGCTCCTGAGGGTCCAGAGCTAGAGAAAGAAGAGACTTAAAGATGTTTCAGGCTCTTCTGGGTTAGAGCAAACCTGGAACTGGGCAAGAGCTCAGCCAGTGTTGGCTTCGTCTTAAGGCAGAGGGGCTGGGAAGCTGCCTGTATCCTCACGCCCCACCCACAGAGCCGGGACCCAGCTGTCTGCTTGATCCAGCAGAAACAGAGAATAAAGAAGAAAGAGAATGAAGGGGAAGATGACATTTCTTAGGCACCTTCTATGCTGTAGGCACTCTGGTTAACAGTTCAACATCCACATCTCTTCCCTTACTGCAGTCCTGGGAGGTGGGTGGTGGTCTCTCCATAGGGCTGAGAGGAGACCTCCCTGGATTAAGTGGCAGGGCCACGTGTCCAGCCAGACATGGTGTGGGGGAATGCCAGGGTCTTTTCCCCAGCCCTGGTGACCTGGCATCAGAGCCCTAGGTGAGCAGTGGTCTCATGGAGCAATTTGGATTTTGAGATTTTACACAGAAAATGAGACTTTGTCTTTCTAGGTTGGCCTCATGGGGTCAACAGGAAGGCAGATCTTAACATCTTGCTTCCTAATGCCTCTTAGACATAGTGCAGTCTGCCAGTTGAATCACCTGATGGTCTTTTACCCGAATCATTTGATTGCAGTGGCTCCTTTGGGAGAGCTCTAGCAAAGACTATAATTTAAAGGAATCATTTTTAAACAAGGATGGAAACAGGGGCTGTGTATTTTAGATGTGTTCTGGGTTACTTGCCAATATTGTGCTAACATTTATTCCAGAGAAATTTCTGTTCACAGTGGCAGTCCTTAAATGTATTCACGTTCCAAGACAGTCAAACACAAAAAGGTCACATAGGAAGCACCAAGTATATGAATTCTCAGAAAAGTCCACCAAATGCTTATCTGTCTGATCCCAAAGGGTAGCCAGGAGAAAATCGACTTAAAGCCTTAAAAAAATAGCCTGCAGTCACCAGATTTGTCTCATGTTTGTGTTTTACAGAATTGGCTATCCAATTCCCATATTTGCGGGATTCTGCATCATGTTTGTCTCAACAATTAGTAAGTATCTGATGCCTGCCTTCTCAGTGTGGGTCTCATCAGGGTGGGCATGGATGCCCATGAGCTGGGAATTAAGAATACAACCTGGGGGCCAAGCACAATGGCTCACGCCTGTAATCCTAGCAACTTGGGAGGTCAAATTGGGCAGATCACTTGAGGTCAGGAGTTTGAGATTAGCCCACCAACACGGTGAAACCCATCTCTACTAAAAATACAAAAGTTAGCGAGGTGTGGTGGCAGGCACCTGTAGTCCCAGCTACTGGGGCGGCAGAGGAATGAGAATCACTTGAACCCAAAGACAGAGGTTGCAGTGAGCCGAGATTATACCACTGCACTCCAGCCTAGGCGACAGAGCAAGACTCTGTCTCACAAAAAAGGAATCCAACCTGGGAGGTTTATGTATTGGCAACAATTGCAGACAGGAATTGATAGAGGTTTTCATGGCACAAAAGCACAAGGTGGCTGACACGGAAATTCTCTGTCAGGTTGAGGGAGGGCTTCCGAAATGTCCCTGTTTGGGATGGTTGCTTCCCAGCAGCGCTGATATGCAGTCTTGGACCCCTCTCTCTGCAGTGTTTGCCTTCTCCAGCAGCTATGCCCTCCTGCTGGTCGCCAGGTCGCTGCAGGGGATCGGCTCATCCTGCTCCTCTGTGGCCGGTAGGTGTGGAATGCCTGAGTGAGTTTGTCAAGGGGCCCCTTGCAGAGTGAGCTGGACTCATTCAGGGAATCCAGGTATTGGTGGTGGTTGGGGTGCTGGGGATTCCTGGAGAAGGTGCCTGCTTTCCTTGTGGGTTCTGCTTGGACTTACATTTTAGTTAACCTGACAGGTTTGGGACAATCACAAGGCTGGCTGGAGAGGGAAAGCGAGTCATGCATTATTTTGCTGTTCCCCGAAGCTGGCCTGTTGACGATTTCTTTCCCTGTGCAGGGATGGGCATGCTTGCCAGTGTCTACACAGATGATGAAGAGAGGGGCAACGTCATGGGAATCGCCTTGGGAGGCCTGGCCATGGGGGTCTTAGGTAGGTAAGGCCTCTGTGTGGGTGAACTGGCGGGAGAGAAATGCCTGGTGCTGGACAGCGGCAATCCTCGCCCAGTGACCCTGGGAAGTTTGCACTGATTGAGAAATCCCCTTTTTATTTCTTCCTTTCCTGCTTTCATGGAGACTGAAAAATGGTAGAAAGAGCTCTGAGCTGGGGGTGGAAGGGATCAGGACCTCCCCTGCCTCTGCTGCAAACCTCCCTGGGCCCAGGTGGAAAACCAAAGGTTGAACAGGATGGTTTGCCCGACCCTTTCCTTGGGAACATTCAGCGAGCTGTGGTGGGGGAAACTTGCCTTCTGTGTCTGCCTCCCCCACCTGCCCTGGCTTACTTCCCAGACCAGGGGACAAACATCTTCCCTGAGAGGGATTCAGACCCTTTCCCTTCCTCTCTCGCATTCCCAGCCTGCTTCTGGGAGCCTGCAGCCTTGCCCATGCTGGTGTACAAGGAGCGAGGTCCCTGTTTACACATTTTCCTGTGCGGCAGAAGCTGCACCGCCCCGAATCTGGATCTTGTTTCTCTTGGGCCTTTGCTTTCAGGGTGACCTTTGTAGACTCTTGCCCATTTCTTAGGTGAAAAGCCACTTGGAGGAAGTTGCCAAGGCAACTGAACTCTTAACTGAATAGAACAATAGGGCAGCTACCCCAAATCTTTATTGGAACAAAGTAGAGACAGAAACACAAGAGTCAAATGGATGGTTCTAGTATGGGGAAAGGGCATGTGTCCCAGGGGTGGCGCCCCCTCTTTCTCTCCCTGCAGTGGGCCCCCCCTTTGGGAGTGTGCTCTACGAGTTTGTGGGGAAGACTGCTCCATTCCTGGTGCTGGCTGCCTTGGTGCTCTTGGATGGAGGTGAGTCCACATGGGCGCCTTGCCATGACCTTGGCATCCGTGCCAGTATGTGCTTGGGCCACACCTGCTTTCTGAAGAAGGGCCTGTTTTTTTAAATTTTTTTTTTATTTTTTAGCTATCCAGCTCTTTGTGCTCCAGCCGTCCCGGGTGCAGCCAGAGGTAAGCAGCAGGGAATGAGGGCCCCAGGGGAGGGGGCGTGGGGATGCTTCTGACCCGTGTTTTTCTTGACAGAGTCAGAAGGGGACACCCCTAACCACGCTGCTGAAGGACCCGTACATCCTCATTGCTGCAGGTGGGGCTCCGGGGGTCTTCTCCGTCAGGCGAATGCGAGGTGATGGCCGCAGGCTGGAGGCGGGGGTGGATGGCCAGGGCTGATTGCGTTTTCTAACAGCAAAGAGGCTACAAGTCCAAGGAAATGGTTTTCTTCCACCCTTGCTCTCTGACACTCAGCCAAGGCCCCTTTTGTTTCTCATTTGGCGCATGCTGGGCTCTGCAGAGCTGCCTGGGCCCCAGGGAGGGTTGTTTGGAGTCAAGCTTGCTCACTGTGTTTGCCTCGAAGGCCGACGTTGTTTGGCCCTGAACTTTTCCAGAAGGAGTCCTTGGTCTAATGGCAAGGGTCTCAGGTGGGGCAGTCTGACTCACCTTGGCATGTATGAATAGAAAGTGACAGCAGAGCCCCACAGGGGCTCCCTTCTTACAGAGAGCATCCCTGCTGAGAAGCAGGGAGGCCACTCAAACACCCCTTGGCTAAAAGGCATGCTTTTGGGTTCTTGGCCTAGAGGGGTTAAAAGAAAGTGCTGGGGTTTTGTGGCTCTTGGGAAGGATAATGGTCTGCATCTATCCAAGGGACTGTCCCCCAAGATTGTCCCAGTGGCAGAAGTTTGCCTGCCCTGCCAGGTCCTGGGCTGCCTAACCAGGCACCAGCCTTGTGTAGGTGCTGCTAGGCCTGAGGACTGAGGTAAACAGGCCCTTGGGGTGAGGCCAGGGGAAGGTCTGGCTGTGTGCTGGTGTGCTGGTCTCTGGGGCAGCCTGCACTGTAGCATTGGATCCAGTTAGGGTTAGATGTGTCTAGGCAGAGCTACCTAACTGGAGCCTAGAGGTAGGCTGGAGCGTGCCTGGGTTAACGGGGCACCAGTAGTTAGGTTCAGCCTTTGTCAACCCCCAGGTTGGTTTTGTTTAACCCTTCTGCTGCTGGATTTGGTTAGGTTAGCAGGTACATAACCCTGGCCAAGACCCTGTCTATCATGCTTGTTGGCCAAAGAGGTGGAGCTGGCATGGTGACTTCTTCATGCAGTGGGAACTCTGCAAGATGTAATGAGTGTCCCAGAGCTGAGATGCCTCTGGAACCCTGGCATCTGAGGTGGGGACAAGGAGGTATTATGAGGGATGGAAGCTCTAGAAATGTGACTCCCTGAGCCTTGGGCATGTCTGGACAGGGCTGTGCAGCCTGGGCCTGTCCTGTCTTGGGCTTTCCTGGAAACTCACTGTCTAGTCTCTGCTCACAGGAGACACAAAGATGCTACCCAGCACTTCCAGACTGTCATCCACACTTCCAGGCAGCCTTGACTGCGGAAGGGAGTTGGGAGCCAAGTGGGTGAGGGGAGTCCTGCCATCAATATGCTCTGCCTTTAAATGTCACGTCGAATGAACAGATCTTTCTTCCTTATGTGTGCACTTTCATCACTGTTACACGATATTCTTTGAATTTGTTGTAGCAAATTAGAGGTTTCAAGAGGCACAACACAGGAAGTTCCCTGTGTTGTGATGATGGAGAATGATGGAGAACGGTCCCATGGGTCTTTTTCCAGATAGTTTTATATTTACAAAGCGTTCTGGTTAACAGAGTGATCATGGATATTTGCATAGATGCCCGATATGCACAGCTGATGTTTAAAACATCCCCCGACGGCATGCCTGTACTGAATGCACTGTGATCCTGCTTGAATTTTCTGGCATTTCAGGGTATCATTAGAAATGCCCATGTTTATTGCACAGTAACACATAGATTCGAGATCCTTAGGTTGCCCCGAGACCGTGTATGGTCCGGAAGTGGCCTGGCTGTTGCATGGCCCCAAGAAAGCTACTTCATTAATAAATTGGACTTCCTTTCTTCATCGATAAAATCATAATTGGGTAGGTTAAACCAAAGGATCTATAGGGCTGCCTCCAGTCCAAATTTGTCTCTGGGATTCTAGTTGTTTAAAATAAGGATGACGACAAGGATGATGATGATGATGATGATGATGATGAACAGCCTTTGCTGTCCCCTTGATATGCTATTTATCCTTTACTTAATGGAAGTAGAAGTTCCGGTTATCTGAGCTGCAGATGCATGGAGTCTAGCTGTGCCCAGAAATGACAGAGGAGGCAGAAGCCACTAAGCCCTTTCCTCCCTTACAGGCTCCATCTGCTTTGCAAACATGGGCATCGCCATGCTGGAGCCAGCCCTGCCCATCTGGATGATGGAGACCATGTGTTCCCGAAAGTGGCAGCTGGGTAAGGACTAGGGTGGGCTCTTCTGATTCAAGAGTGTTTGTCCCCAGGGCATTCCTGCTGAGTTGCCCTTATGGGGATGATCAAGTGATTGCTTCTGTTTAACTCTTAATGGGGTCATTGCTTAGGGCAGCCTTGGTGTCTGTTCTCTGGTTTATCCATCATCTTTGATGGGTGCAGAACTCAGACACATGAGATCTGGGCAGAAATGAGAGGAAAAGTACAGTCAGTATCTTCCCCTGCTTCTGAAGTGGACTAATTGGATAGTCATAAAATTTACATGAAAGAGACTAACAACAAAGTAATTGTTAAAAGCATGAATTCTTAAAAAGAAGTAATACATGCTTATAATAAATGAAAATATGCTGATTTAGGAAGTACAACATTTTTAAATTTCATGCTCATCTTCCCCCACCATCCCATCCCCTGTGATATTAATTGTTAACAGTTCTATGTCTTTTTCTAGATGGTTCTGTATTTACTACCCTATTGTATATATAAAATGCCTAAAAATCCAACCAAGTGGAATTTTGGCATTTAAATCACTGTGTGACCTCTTGTTTTTCCTTTATGCAATTTTGTGGCTGTGTTTCCATGTCAGAACATGTAGATTTACTTTTTAAAATTAAATTTTATATTTTATCAAAGTTACACATGTACATAATTGTAAGTCAAAGATAAAAGAATTATAAGGAAAATCAACTGTCTTTTTCCCATGCCTTCTGATATCCAAAGCCCTTCAGATTCTATCATCTTCAACTCTTCTGGTTCTTTCTTCTGCTAATACCTTTATGTCTCTAAATAACATGTGTATACCCCCTGCATTTTTTTTTTTCAAACAGAGCCTCACTCTGTCACTCAGGCTGGAGTGCAGTGGCACAATCTTGGCTCACTGCAACCTCCGCCTCCTGGGTTCAAGTGATTCTCTTGCCTCAGCCTCCTGAGTAGCTCGGATTACAGGCATGTGCCACATACCTGGCTAATTATACCCCCATTTTAAAAGTTTTCCAATTTCTAACATTGTCCACCAGCTTCCCAACACAGTAGATGGGGATTATTTAATGCTGTTGCGGTGCCATATGAAAATACCAAACAACCAGCTCACACACTTTCTCACCTTCTGTCTTCCCCAAATAATTGCATTATAGCTTTTTGTTAGACTGGCATTCTGCACTGACATTATTGTGACTGTGTGAATATTGTTCGAAGCTGACTGAGCTATGTACAGTACTGTGATGAATTTCCTTTCTTTTTGCAAATTTAATTTTCCTGGAGTTAGTCATTGCCTTGTCTTTTCATTTTCTTAACGTTTTATATAGGGTTTATGAATATATCTGCCAAAGTTTCTGAAAAAGATGAAAAGTCCTCTAAGTGCAGGCAAGTGTTGGCAAACCCGACCTTTCTGTGTATTTGCTCCTTTGTGGACTTCCGTCCTGGGTCTGTGGTCTAGACTTTCTTTCCCCCTCATCCCAGCATCTTCTGTGCCTCTCTTCTGTTTCCCGTATTCCTTGCCCTTGACTGACTTCCTCATTGTGATAGAGCACAGCCTTCCACAGCTTCCTGAGAATGTGTGCATGGCAGGTGAAGGTCTCTGAGGTCCTGCATATTTGCAAATATTTTACCCTCATCCTGCGCTTGTTTGACTTTCTCTGCGTGTATAATTCTTGGTTGGAAATCATTTTCCTTGGGATTGTTGAGGACACTGTTCAATTGTCTTCTAGCATCCAGGGTTGCTGTGGGGGAGGCCAGTGTTACTCTCATTCCACCCCAAAGTAAGATCCTGAGGGACCTTTACTTCTCTAGGTTTTATAAAAGTCACGAGGATGATTCGCACTGGGGTCTGTTTTCCTCCACCGGGCTGAAAACTTGCTTAATCAGTCCTTTCACTTGGGGAACCCCACGTTTCAATTCCAGGGAGACTCTTTGTATTATGACTTTAATGAAATCCTCCTGTTTTCTCTGCTCTTTACTCCAGTTGGCTGAATGTTAGACTCCCTACTTTTATTCTTCTAATTTCTTGCCTTTCTGCTTTTCCATTGATGTATTCCTCTTCATCTTTTAAATTGCCTATTGACTTTTTAAAATTGATGCTGTCGTATCTTAAATTTAAAGAGCCTTTTGTGTATACCCTGAGTGTTTTGGTTTTTTCTGGTGAGGTGGTTGTTATTGGAATAACACCCTCGCACCATTTTCCTAAGAAGACTTTCAGGTCCAGCTTCAGCCTCTCGCGTTGCCCCTGGTTGCCATGCTGCCTGGGGTCCCTGACCATTCGAGTTAATTTCTCTAGAGAAACTGTCTCCTGTCAGGGTGAAGGCTGGAGTGCACCACTGCTCTTAACACAGCCTCTCAGCCTGCTTTCGTGTTGACAGCCTCTGCTCCCAGCCCCACTTTCACAGCTCCTGAACCTTCAGTTCCTTCCTGTATGTGAAGCAGAATGGCTCTTGCCTCTTGCTGGCCTCACCATGTGCAGGTGGAAGGTTCCAACATTCTCTGTGGTGTCCTCTGCTTGCTTCTTCCTTGTACTGTCCCTTCTTTGCCATTCTGTCCTTAGGAAGATATGGGGACAGGAGGAAGGTGGGCTGTGTGTTTAGAATTTTCTTTTATTCCTTTGCTAGCATTTAAATGGACATTGAGGTGGGAGTGAAGAAAAACCTATAGATTTAATCTGCCCTTTTAACTGGAAGCCCGTTATTCTTTTTAATGGTGGCATTTGTTTTATTGTTTAAAACAGAACAACGTACAACTATTGAAACCCTCAGTAAGTCCCTATTATTGGGCATTTGGGCTCATTCTGTTGCCAGAAAAGGGGTCTCAATCCAGACCCCAAGAGAAAGTTTCCAGAAATCATTCAGGAAGGAATTCAAGGCATGTCACAGAATACAGTAGAAGAAGCAAGTTTATTAGAAATGACTCTGTTAGAGCAGGGTGTCCTCAGAAAGCACACAGAGGAATGCCCCGTCTTTAAGTTTTTCTTATATAGGGTGTTGTCTATGTAAAGATGAAGCTAAGCTGTGTCTATGTGCAGGTGAGCAGACAGCATGAAGATTAATAACAGCATCGATTTAAAGAAAACTCTCCTTGACGTGTTATTGTGTGAGGACATCAAAGCATAACTGTAGTTATCTTGAAAGCAGATGTTGTGGGTATTGGGACACTGGACTTTCTGCTGTTGTAGGAGAGTGTCCTTGTACATATCTTTAGGCTGTTTTCTTAACTCTAAATATCTCATGTCTATGGGTTGTGACTGGCAAGGAATGTGCTTTGCTAGTTTTAAGATGGAGCTGAGCTTAAAATGGTGCAACTTCTGCTTACCTAACATTTCCAGTTGCCATTAAAAACCATATGGCAGGCTGGGTGTGGTGGCTTATGTCTGTAATCCCAGCACTTTGGGAGGCTGAGGCAGGTGGAGTTCTTGAGACCAGGAGTTCAAGACCAGCCTGGGCAACATGGCGAGACCATCTTTCCACAAAAAAAAAAAAAACAAAAAAAAACCCCAGAAACAACAAAAAAATACAACAACAGTAGCAACAAAAAAATGAGCCAGGAGTAGTGGTGCACACCTGAAGACCCAGCTACCCAGGAGTTTGAGGTGGGAGTATTGCCTGAGCCCAGAAGGTTGAGGCTGCAGTGAGCCATGGTCATACCACTACACTCCAGCCTGGGTGACAGAGTGAGACCCTGTCTCAAAAAGAAAAAAGAAACCGTACTGTAGAGTATGTCTAACATGCATTCCTGTTCATGTTTGGAAATATATCTATAGGGTGCATTCTTAAAAGTTAGACAAGCCAGGTGTGGTGACTCACGCCTGTAATCCCAGCACTTTGGGAGGCTGACGCGGGTGGATCACCTGAGTCAGAATTTTGAGACCTGGCTGACCAGCATGGTGAAACTCCATCTTTACTAAAAACACAAAAAAATTCACTGGGCGTTGGGAGGCGGGGCACCTGTAATCCAAGCTACTTGGAAGGGGAGGCAGGAGAATCACTTGAACCCAGGAGGTGGAGGTTGTAGTGAGCTGAGATTGCACCATTGCTTTCCAGCCTGGGCAACAAGAGCGAAATTTCATCTCAAAACAAGCAAAAAACAAGCATTTGACTATTTGGTAGCTCTTGCACTAAGACGGGTAATAGCATTCTTTCAGCCTTTGTCTCTTGACTGAGACAGAAAGGGAGTCTCATTTTAATTTATTTTTACAAAAATTTTTTTTTTTGAGACAGAGTCTTATGTTGTCACCTAGGCTGGAGTACAGTGGTGCTAGCTCGGCTCACTGCAACCTCTGCCTCCTGGGCTCAAGCAATTCTCGTGGCCTCAGCCTCCCTAGTAGCTAGGACTATAGGTGTGTGCCACCACATCCGGCTAACTTTTTTATTTTTAGTAGAGATGGGGTTTTGCCATGTTGGCCAGGCTGGTCTCAAACTTCTGACCTCAAGTGATCCACCTGCTTTGGCCTCTCAAATTGTTGCGATTACAGGTGTGAGCCACCACACCCAGCCACAAATTCTTTATGAGCGAAATTGACCATGTTTTCGTATGTGTATTAGCCATGTGTATTTCTTTTACTGTGAATTTCTTATGAATATACTTTGTCCATTTTTCTATGAAGTTATTTGTCCTTTCTTATTGATTTTATGTGTTCTTTGTGTATTTAGATAATAATCTATTACCACATGTTTTACAGATATTGCCCTCACGTTGTTCTATGTCTTTTGACTTTATGGATTTTTCTTGAATGGATTTTTTTTAAGCCACTCAAATATTTAAAATGCCACTAGTCAGGTTTAGCAGGCTTCCCTTTAATGTCATTGTCATATCAAGTCAAGCTCAGAAAGGCCTCATGCCAAGATTATTTTTTAAATCACCCATGTTTTCCCTTAATACATATCTGATTTGTTTTTACATTAAAATCTGGACCTATATGGAATTTGTTTTGTCCCAAGGCATGTATGGGAACCTAGTGATTTTGTTTCCTTTATGGCCAGCCAGTTGTCCTAGGACCATTTCTTCAGTAGTGAATCTGATGCTTCCCATCCTCATCATTTTCTCACAGACCACAAGTTCTTGGCTCTCTGGATTCTCTCTTTCATCCCATTGATGCACTTGCCATTCCTGTTTAGTTACCGTAGCTTTAGAATGTGGTTGCATATCTGGAAGCCTATCTCCCCCGACATGCCTTTTTCTTTAAGAGTTTATCAGTGGTCCTTCCTAGAGATTTATGTTCTTTTTATAGTTCTTTTAAGGTACATGTGGATAGCTTCAGATGGAGACTCTCAGTTCTGAAACAAGCTGGCATTTTCAATGTTCCCAACCCTTCTTAGGTGACCTTATTCTCTCACGGGCATGTAGCCCTGGGGAAGGGAGTGTCTTGCAAGAGGCTGCCCCCTGGCTTAGACTTTCCCTGTTCCACCTGCCTCCCTGCATTTGGCCTGGCCTGAGTACCAGTGTCTTTGGGTTCTGCATTGAGTTGCTGTGCTCCCTCATCAAACAATATCTAAAAAAGTCCCAAATAGTGGGTGGAGAGGGAGTGAGGATGGAGAGAAACTGCTAATAGGGTGTGAAGTTTCTTCGTGGGATGGTGACAATGTTCTGTAATCAGATAGTAATGATGGTTGCACAACTCTGAATGTATTAAACACCACTGAACCGTGCACTGTCAAAGGGTGAATTTTAAACCATGTGAATTGTGTCTTAAGGCAAAACCAAGCATGAATTAAGAAGAGATACTCAGTGAAGGCAGGAAGGATTCTTGGAACTAAACAGGAATGTTTCTTAGGCAGAAATGTAGCTCTGAACATCCTAGCAGTCAAGATGAAAGAGGAAGCCCAAAGACCTTCAGAGCTCCTAAAGAAGGCAGGAGGGGTGGATTTATATCTGACACCAAATTAGCGAACAGCAGATGAGAAGACACCCTCCGGCCTTGTTGCTTATACCTGTGCTGACTCTGGAGAGGCTGTTTCCCAGCTTTTCTTCCCTCTGGTCCTTGAGGTAATGTGGGTCTCTTGGTGTTTTCAGGAGGCGCCTGCTGTCCAGTTGAAGTGTGCACTGCTGAGTTGAGCTGCTGTGTTGACTTTGCATGCACTCTTGAGCTCTTGTTTGTTTAGAGACAGGGTCTCATCCTATCACCCAGGCTGGAGAGCACTGGTGCACTCATAGCTCACTGTAGCCTCAACCTCCTAGGCTCAAGCCGTCCTCCTGCCTCAGCCTCCCAAAGTGTTGTGATTACAGGTTTGCAGGGTCTCCCGGCCACCTAACCGAATTCTCATCCTCTTTGAATGTGTCCCGGCCATGTGCAGGACACTTAAGATGTTTTGTGCTAACCTCTTCAGACAAAGCCTGGAGGGTTTCATTATAAAATCTTTAAAGTCAGCCAGAAGCCCTGGGCCATCAGGGGCAGACAGCAGAGTGCAGGCTGCCTGGATCTCATCAGATTGCCGTGTGGGGCTTATGACCTGTGCCAGACGTTCACTCAGCCAGCTTGCTGCACGTTTCCACCACGGAGGTTCCTCGTTTTGTTTGCCCCAGAGATAGACATGTCTGTCTTCAAGAGAATCGGATTTCTCTATCTGCCTCCTGCATCAGCACCAGCAAAAGGGGAAATATCCTACCTTCCCTAGGTCTCTGTAGCTTTCAGCCCATGGCTCCCTGAGCCTGGGGATGGGCTACTGTGAGTCACCCAGTGCTGAGGGTGGGGAGCTGCCCCTGCAGCCTAGCCTCTGGTGTTTAGGAATCTTCTGTGAGCTCCTTCCAGTCCAGGGTGAAAGGGAGGCCGTTCTGCCTTTACGGTTTCCCTCACTGTTTCTGGAGAAAGACTTTGATATTTGAAGTCAGAGCAAAAAGTCTTATTAGCTGCGTGGGTAATGCAGGATTGCTCTTGCTGAAGACATTGATTTCGGCCACATTTTTTAGGGGAGCTAAATATGGCAGCCCAACCATCTTTCACATCTCCCTTGCCAGCCTGCCCCCCAAATTCCCCATCTGCCACTTGAGGGGAAGCCCTGGGCTTGGGTAGGTGGAGAAAGAATAATTTCATGACGTTTTCTCTATACCTGAGTTCTAGGTCAGATGGCCTCTCCAGACACTTTGAGACTTAGGGACTTACAGTTTGGAGTGAAGCCTACAAACCCCCAAAGGGAAGCTAAAACCCTGGGAAACAGGCCCCAGACAAGGATGGAGCCACACTCTTGTCTTCTGGTTCTTCAGCCCCTTTGTTTTTAATAAGCTGTGGGGATGCAAAGTGGGACAGAGGGAAGGACACGGGCCTGCACCAGAAGACAAGAGGGACTGCCAGCTTTCTGTAGCTCTGGGGTGCCAGGACTCAGCCTCCTCCTAAGCCTTCCATAGGACGGGGCAGACCATTGCCCCTATTCTGGCTCTAAGCTGAGACCTTGGCCTTCAGGGCAGGGTCATCTGGAGCTTGGAGAAAACCCAAGGACTCATTTCCACTATCACTTCTGGGGCTGGGTGGCCAGCTCAGCTCCCCGCAGGCTTCGTGATGGCCACAGCCTCTCCCTCACTGGCCGGCTAAGGCCATGGCTGAAGCCAGGCTGTACCAAAAGCACAAGGGGTGGTAGAAGCTCTCTCTTTGGTGAATTTTCTGGTGTGAGCAGAGATAGGCGAAGAGGCCTTAGGTACTCCCAAGAAGGAGAGCGTTGCCCCGCAAAAGGGAGGGTCCCTGCCGTGGTCCACAGCACTGTCCCAGCCAACACTTTACTCATTGAGTCAGGCGAAGCCCCAGAAAGAATTCTTGCTAAGGCTGGGTTCCTGGCTCATGCCTGTAATCCCAGCACTTTGGGAGACTGAGGCAGGTGGATCACTTGAGCCCAAGAGGTGGAGGTCGCAGTAAGCCAAGATTGTGCCATTGCACTCCAGCCTGGGCAACAGAGTGAGACTCCACCTTAAAAAAACAAACAAGATCTTCCACTACTAGAACTTCAGTCCCCCAGGGGAGTGAATGGCCTCAGAGAGTGGCGTCTGCCTTCTGAGATGGAGTCTGGGCCCTCTGGGTCACCACAGACCTCTCTTGACTCCAGTTTTCATTTTCTTTCTCTGACACTGAGGCTGAATGTCAGTGGCTCTTTATCAGGGTATCTCCACTGTTATTTTTTTCTTGCAATTTACTTGTTTTATTCATTTATACCTACCTGGCCCTCGGGGATTTTATCCTGAGACAAAGGTTGTCATGATATCTTATCCAGACTAACAGTCTCTAGGCTGGTGGCAAGTCCTACGACATAGCTTTTGAGGCCAGGTTTAAATACCATCTGCTCTGCAGAGCGTGGCCAGCTGCAGTTCCAGGTCCCCAGAGCGTGGCACCTGTGTGTTTGTTACGTTCCTCACTTGGCCAGGTCACAGTTTAAACGTCATCTGCTTCTTTCCTTCAAAACACTTGCGTCAGGACGAGAAACACGTTGTCATTGTCTTTGCTGCAGGCCAGTGCTGTGCTGGGCGCATGGCTGTCAGCAAATGTTTGCTCAATCAGATTACACTGAACAATTATTTGCCCACCACATATTGCTAAGTGTGACAGAAATAATTCCCTGGAAAATGAAATGAGATTGCCGTTTATTAGTGTTTCCCAGAACCCCCGTGTCTAGAATGATCTGGTTTTGGATTTAGCTCATGGAGCCATTTATTTTGAAGTCCCTGCTATGTCAAAAGACTCAGCCTTTTTCTGGGTTTGATGGAAGACATTCATGCTTTATCCTAAAGAGACAAGATCACACTTGCCTGTGAGTATGTGGTCAGCTGCTGAGTTGAGAAGGACCTCCGGGCCCTGTGCATTTTGAGTGTAGCAGGTGCTCGGTCATCAGATACCTACCCGTGTGTCTCACTTATGCAGCCCTCTGAGAACAAAGTAACTTTTACCATGTGTAGGCAAGGCTTGGAATTAAGTCTGATATATCTGATTTCAAGAAAAAAATGCTAAAATCATGAGGAGTTTGAAAAGCAGTCTCTTATAAGAGATTTTCCTATAGTTCTAATAATGGATGAGGACCAGATAGAGCTGATGTGCACAATTTCCTGGCAGCCAACCTGAGTCTGATAATGGCTAGGCCTTTCTGTTCAATGCAGAGGACATGTTCAAGGCCACTACTGCCACCACCAGCAGGAAATCACCCTGGGTGCATCAGAACCTAGGAGATGCAGGTACCCTCTATGGTAGAGCATTAAAACTTGGGTAGGAGGCTGGGTATGGTGGCTCACGCTTGTAATCCCAACACTTTGGGAGGCTGATGGGGGTGGATCACCTGAGGTCAGGAGCTTGAGACCAGCCTGGCCAACATGTTGAAACTCAGTCTCCACTAAAAATATAAAAATTAGTTTGGCGTGGTGGCGCCTGCCTATTGTCCCAGCTACTCTACTCGGGAGGCTGAGGCAGGAGAATCACTTGAACCCGGGAGGTGGAGGTTGCAGTGAACTGAGATTGTGACCCTGCACTTCAGCCTGGGCAACAGAGCAAGACTCTGTCTCAAAAATAAAACAACAAAACAAAAAGCAACTTGGATGTGAAAATGCCAGTCATATCTGACGTGGCCACAAAAAGATGACCAGGTAGACATTCGTGTTTCTGACATAGAAAGACGTTCATAAAGCTAACTGAAACAAGCAGGCTCTTGAACAGTAGGTAGAGTATAATCCCTTTGTTTTTTTGAAAATCAAAACATAAATATATTTATATATGTAAATAAACTTACAAGGGAAAATAACTGTGGTGATTATCTGAGTAATAGATGGAGTTTGGGGTAATTTTAACTTTTTTCTTTTTGCTTATCTCATGGTTCCCTAATTCTTTCAATGACTGTGTCTTACTTCTGTGGGATGAAATCACACGTAAGGTTGCAGCTGCTGAGCTCCCAGGCAGGACCTGTTCGTATCGGCCCACGTGTGAAGCCCACCACCAGCCAGAGATGGAGGCCAGATGAAGCAGTTGATAGAGAAAGGACTTTCATTTCTGGAGTGTCTCAGCAGCTTTGCGTGGACGATAAGCCACGTGGGTTCAGAGCAGACCCAGCAGGCGCCGGATATTAGCTGTCAGGGCACGGGCCCTGGGGCTTCATTTAATCTGCTCTAATCAACATTGCAGTGTCTACAGTTATTACTTTTTCTAACATGTGACTGATATCAGCACTGATAAGGTCCCCTTTTCATACATTTACAGGCGTTGCTTTCTTGCCAGCTAGTATCTCTTATCTCATTGGAACCAATATTTTTGGGATACTTGCACACAAAATGGGGAGGTAAGATTATATGAAAACAACACTCATTCTGTTACAATAATGTAGTTCTTTCAAAAAATTCTCAGTTGTTTCTGCCTTTGCTGTTACAAGTAATTGTTTTGATTTCCACTGAAAATTTGGACTAGGAAAAAAGCTAATGATCATTTCTTGGTGGTGCTTTTTATTTTGTAGGTGGCTTTGTGCTCTTCTAGGAATGATAATTGTTGGAGTCAGCATTTTATGTGTGAGTAAAAGATGTCATTCGACAGGTGAAAACAATCTGGGAATAAAACTTTGGCTTGGGGCAGGAATCACCAAGAATCAACATTGGACTTTGTTGATATTTTATTACAGCTTTCATTTTATTCTAATTTTTTTATCACCTTATAAATGTCTGGACAAGACTTTCCAAGGGGTGTATTTTCATTTTATGTCAGAAATTATTTAAAATGTTTTATTACATAGTTTATGTTTAACTTTCTCCTCCATCATCTTGAGCTTGATGGTGTCTTAAACACTTCCGGACAACCAACCTGAAACAATAGCAAGATGTTTTTCTAGAATAAAATATCTTCTACCAATGACCAATATCCATCCCTCATGAAGCCTACTTGTTATTATCAAAACTTGAGTGTGGACTAGGCTGATCTTTCATATAAGCTGGTGACGAGTTTTTCATGGTGGTCATAAAACTTGTTTCAAGCTTCGACTTTTAAAGATTTGGGGGCTCTGGTTCTTCACAAACCCCACCCTTCTTCCTCCTGTTTTCTTCAGAAGGGAACAGGCATAACGTGCCCAGAGAAAGCACAAGTTCAAGACTTTCTGAGATGATTTAAAGCTGAATCTCTTGTTATTTTAGCATAATATTATTTTCTCTTACAGATTCCATTTGCAAAAAACATTTATGGACTCATAGCTCCGAACTTTGGAGTTGGTTTTGCAATTGGTAAGTCACACAAACTTTGTGGTTACATTTTAAACCCCTTTTGCCCTAGGAAGGTTTCTTCTTCCTCTGGTAGACTGTAGTTCTTCAACCTGATTTTCTAGAATCTTGGAAGGTGGCTTGCAGGCAGCTTAGCTAAGTACAGCCTGTCCAATTCTCCATGTAAAGACACCCACTTCTACACACTAGTCATTCACTTCCTGAAAACCAGTATTTTTTAAAAGCTGGTATTTACAGAAGCAAGCTGATGTTCCACAGCTGGGCCGGGCAAACAAGGGAATCCCTTGCTCAGAGCACATATGTGTGGACTCCTCCCTGTGAGCACATCTTCTCCTGAGGCTGGGGGCAAAGGCTTCACATATATATTTTTAAGATGTTTTAGTACAGACAAAGCAGACTGAGGCATTGACCACCTATGCTACAGGAATTTTCATAGGCAAGGAGATGGGTTTTTATAATGTTAAGAATAATGATACGTTAGGAAAAATCTTGTCACTATTTTGAATGAATGGAATACCTTTGTCTCTTATTTATAATATACCAATTTATTGTGATAAAAGTAAGTGCTCAACCCACCCCTTGTAGAGGCAGGAATGTAATCTTTGAGTGGTACAGCGACACAGCACAGCTTTTGTTGAGGACAGATGGTAGAAGGCCGCCAAGGCTGGGGGTAGAACCCAGTGCTGTACTCCAAGTCCTCCTCAGGTGGCCTTTGCCCGTCCTCTGCCTTGACTCCCCTTGTCCTCACTGTCTGGACATCTTTTTGGGGAGGGTGCCCAGTCCCCTGGCAGCTCCCTTGCCATTCTACAGGCCTGGCAGAGTTGCAGGTGACTGAATGTCTGCCCTCCCCCCCGCCTGAGTCCTGACGGTGCTTTCCTGATTTGCTGTTGTCTGGTTCACTCGTCCCTAGCCACTTAGCACACTTGCATGCCTGACCCGCCTCCTGCCGGCCACACCTGGGTCACACACTTAGACTATGGGCGTTTCCAAGGTGGAGAATACTAGGGGGGACCAGAAGGCCCCAGAACTCCAAGAGTCTGAGAGATCATCTGACCCTGCTCAGGAAACTGAAACTGAGTTAGCTAAAACACACACACACATGCCACATACACACACGCATGTGCATATGCATGCACACACACTCATACACATAATACACACATACACCCCCACATAAACACACATACACAAGTATACATACACATACATACAGATACACATACACCTACACATGTACACAAACATACATATACACACACCTACACACATACATATACATACACATACACAAATATACATACACAGACACACAGACACATAGACACATACATATGCAAACATACATACACAGATATATACACATACAGGCACATACATATACATGCACACACATACATACACACATATACATAAACACACTCCAGCAACAATCACAACCAGCACTAGAATCTCGTCTCTTGAGTAGTGGGGAGCAGGTAGTGTAAAGAGGGTGTGTGTTCAGAGTTCCTGACTCGGATTCCCCGGCTCAGTGAGTGTGGTCAAGCCTCGCCTCTCTGAATATTGGTTTCCTCATCTATAAAATGGGGATGCTCATGACTGGCTGCCGTAAGCCAGTGTCTGTGTACACATCGGCAGGGACTCAGATGTTTGGCACCCTCCCCTCCATGTATGTTAGTGGCAGGCAGATGAGGGAAATTTCTTTCACTGAAATGGTGCCAGCTGCTTCCTAATATGTGCAAGATGCTGGGGACACGGGTAAACAAAACCAATGGAGAGTTGGGCATTTAGCAAAGAATTGAAAAATGAATGACAATTGAGACTGATGCTGTGAGAGAACCTCTGTATACGAGGGGAACCTGACCTCCTCTGGGGGTCAGAAAAGGCTTCCTTCGTTCTTTCTACTCAAACATTATTATCACCCCAAGTCTTGCAGGCGGTGATGACAGAAGGGGAAGAGCTGGCAGGGTTGTGAGTTTAGGACACAGTCCCTGATATTCGGCCCATTTTGGGTTTACATCCGTTTCTATACACTGTGTTCCCTAACTGTCCTCAGGAATGGTGGATTCATCAATGATGCCCATCATGGGCTACCTCGTAGACCTGCGGCATGTGTCTGTCTATGGGAGTGTGTACGCTATTGCAGATGTGGCATTTTGTATGGGGTACGCTATAGGTAAGGACACTGGCTTTTCATAACAACCTTTTACCTCAGTGAACAACAGATAATGTCTACTAAAATTATTTAAATCTTTGCATCTTTCAGTCTATAAGACATTTGGAAAAAGCTTTATCTAATTCTCTATTTCCTGAAAGGCCCTTCTGCTGGTGGTGCTATTGCAAAGGCAATTGGATTTCCATGGCTCATGACAATTATCGGAATAATTGATATTCTTTTTGCTCCTCTCTGCTTTTTTCTTCGAAGTCCACCTGCCAAAGAAGAAAAAATGGTAAGAAAATTTTTCTTACCCTTTCTTGATCATTTTAGCATGGCTTTTCTGTTAGCTTCCTCATGGTTTCATTCTAAAGCCTCCAAACATAAATGGTAAGAGTTCTTTTTGGTTTGTACCACATAGAGCAGTTACTTCTTTTATATATATATTTTTATTACCGTTAGAGTTATTTCTTTCAAGCTTATGTTTATAAACTGGGAGAATGAAATTATCTTTGTACATAGATTAGCATCGGTGTTGCTCTTTTGTCAACCAAGAGAGCAACCAAGAGACTACTATAAACCTGTAGTCATTCAATTTGATTTTCTATGGTTTTGAAAACGTTGGATACAATCTTTCTGCCTCTGTACTCACACCCAAGGTTAGCCATTTGTGGTGCTGCTTTTCTCCTAACCCTTACAGCATCCAGTAATGGTTGCTGTCTTGTCCTTACTGTATGTAGAATTTTAGAGATGATTTTAGGATTTTTATGGAAAAATCATTGTATGTGTACTTTGGGGTATATGTGAACACATAGAACTATTTAATTCATCACTTTATGACCAAACTTATAGCCACAGGCAAGATATAGCTTGTCCCTCTTTTGAACAAGCTCAAATTAATTGATTCAAAATTTGAATTTTGAAATGCATGACTCCTTTTAGCCTTTCTAAGGTATCTACCTTACCCAGCAAGGAGAAGCTCAGTGTTTCTGATCACCTTTCTTTTCTGGTGTTGCCAGTTTTTAAAATAGCAAATGCTGATAGTTATTTGTCCAGGTGAAAGGAGAGTGTCTTGGATTAAGGATGAATGAGATGAACAAGGGGACATGGCATTTTTGTGTTTGTGAATAGAAGTGAGGTATGTTTGTAATGTTCTCTTGGAAGTACATCAGAAGCTCTTTCTGACGGTGGAATGGAGTGCGTCTTAATGCTTTGGTATTTCCTGAACTGCCCTTTGATGGCTTTCCCCAAAAGGAGATTTAAAGACAAACTTTAAAATAAGATTATATGCAGCCTATGTTTGTCTCAGGTGTTTTTTACATTCATTAATTCATTCCATATATTTTGAAATATATTAAGCACTGGGCCCTGGCCTTGTGCTCTTTATTTTCAATAGGATTTAACCTAGATACTTTTGAGTAATGCAGACCCATCTGACTCATGGAAAAGGTGTGGAAGGTGCTGTGGAAATAACTCAGACAGAAGCCATCCCCTTGTCCTTAGATGCTTAGATGCTTCCCTAGCTCTGAAAACCACAGCACTTTCTCAGACTTCTCTTAGGAGACACCTGCTTTTCAGCTTGGGTGTGTAAATTCCAGATGTGTCTTTGCTTGGCTGACCCTAGCACAATACCTTGCCCGAATGGAGTCAGAGAATTATCAGCACAACTGAAAACTGCCATTCTGTTGCCACAACAACAGTTTGATTAAGGCTGAATGAAGGTTATGCTCAATGTGTTTGACCAAAAAACGTATATATGTGTGCTTGCGTCTGTGTGCATGTAAAAAATCAGCTACAAATGCTCCTGTAGCCCAGGAGACTGAAGACTCCTGGGAGATAGTTAAGGGCTAGCATGTGAATTAAGGGCTAGCATGGGCATGGGAGCCAAACCGGCCCCACCATGTAGAGGCTTATGAGTCTTGGTTTCCTCCTCTGTTGCATGGAAAAATGATAACATCTACCTCCTAGGGCTGTTGTGAGGATTAAATGAAAGAATTCCAAAGAGTGATTGGCCCTATGGCTCAAAAAATGTGTTCTTACTTCCAATATCATCCCACTCTTTCCTACTTGTCTATCTTCCCCTGTCAGTCCAGCAATACCTGAATTTTCTCTCTTTTTTTCCCCTCTGTGATGTGAGTTTCCTTTTGCTATACAGACCCCAGAACTGCCGAATGGGATCCCCTTGCCAAGCCGGCAAACATTAGTGGCCGTTGTGGTGTCCGTTTGCAAACAGCAGCCTGATGGCTTATCTGCGGCCTTTGGGAAATGAATGAGGTCAGAGGATGACCAGGGAATGTGTTTGCCCAGACAACTACCACTGTGTTCTGCAGAAGGACTAGCAGAAGGCAGGCCTCAGTACCCCTCCCTTTTTCCAATTTAAACGAACACTTTAGTTCATTTTTTTTTTTTTAATGCTGAAGGAAGTGAAAGAGGTGATCTTGAAAGGCAAAACAGTAAGAATTATAGGTTTCCAGAAAGCCACTTTCACTGTGAGATGTTACCACCCTTAATAAGCACCTAGCAAGATAAATCATTAAACACTTGAGAAAGTATGCATCTCAGTGCCCATCAATGATGCCCATAATTGAAGGCATCATGTCGGATGCCATTTGAGGGGCCTAATGGTGACATTTGAGAGTGGCAACCAGCAGCTGCTGCCTACTCATTGTGCAAGCAGAGCAGGAAGCCAGCGGTGGCGGCCGACAGCACCTAATGATAAGGCGGCATGCAGGCAGTACTGCAGTGTGTGAGGGAAGAGGAAGAATCGATGACCGTGCACTTGAGAAACCCCAGAGCAGACAAGTGCTGGCGTTCAGGATGAGCAGTTGCCAAATGCTTGGGGATGTGAGAGCCAGAAGGCATATAACTATTAGCAAATAATTCTTCCATCAGACAGCATCCTGATAACAAGGTGTTTGGACTTAAGCTGTTTTATATTGTAGGATCTAATGCTATTTTCATGTATCACAAGTCATAGAATCATGAACTAGTTTGTGAGCATGTGTTATCTTCCATTTGGTTTATTGGATTTCCATTTTTTATAATCAGTTTTATCAGTATAGGTGGAGGAAAAAACCTGTTATTCAGGTCCCTCTGCTCATATAGGAAATATCAACATTACCATTTGAGGAAAATTGTTGTAAGACATGGTAGTGCTTCACTCTCAAAATTCCCAGTTGAGAATAGCTGTGTTGTGAATTTTTTTTTCCCGGGTTAAATAATTATTTTTAAAGACAGGGCACACTTGTTAATTTTACTCTTGAAGTTTCTAATTGTTGCCCAGACAAGAAACTAGGTGGTTTGAGGATTGCAGCTTCCTTTTTCTGAATGGCTCTGATATTTGTTCCGTAAAGCCCTTGCGGCAACAGCTCTGTTTTCTGGATGCCATTGATGGGGCAAAGATGGGGTGGCCGGAGGCTGCTGAGATAGAATACATTCTGCATATTATAAGTTGTTTATAGAAATTTGTCCCTTTGCAAGTATTTAAATAGTGGATGCAAAACCATCATTGTTTTTCTAGTTACGTTGAAGAGAATAAAACTTTCCTAGTCAGAAGGCCTGGTACCTACCAAAATCCAAGACTGGACCTCTTACCTTTTAATGCTTTTATGGGTTCACTACCCCAGCTTCATATTTGTATTACTTTTACTTTTACTTTGGTCCACCATGTTTTTTTGGTTTGCTTGTTTTTTGCCACTTAGGAGATATTGACTCATGAAAGGGGCATTTGGAGGGGCCAGGGCTCACCTCTTAATAAGTGGGCTTTGCTCTGAATTCAAATGCCAATCCCCTCCCATTGATTTTCTCTTTGGTTGAGAGTTGAATACATCTTCCTCCCCCCAGCAGTGTGTGGAGAGCAGGTTTAATTTACCTGCCTGTACTGCGGCTGTCCGACTTGCCCCCCATGCACCTGACTGACCCTCTTGATGCTGTTTATGCCTCTTTCTTCATGGTGCTTTTGAAACATTACATGCCATCTGGCTTAATCATGTATAACTTTTTTTTAAGTACAATTATTGCGCAATAAATCTTTCTAGAGGTTTGGAAGCCAGTGAGCTAGGTTTTAAAGGCCACAGAACATTTCAAGGAGGAAAATTTTACCTGAAACAGGCTGTTAACAAATATCATTTGGGTGGATTGGCAAATGCTGATCAGTTAAGTCTACATAATGCCAAATAATCAATCTGACTGAACTGCTTTTCCTGCAGTGCAGTTTTTTGTTATGTTCATATCATGTGCCCAGTCCTAGGTTCTGGGGTTCTTAACATGATATATTCACACAATTCAGGTCTAATGTGGATGAGCCAAGAGATGGAAGGCAACTAGGAATAAGATAGTGATGGCCATTCTTTATGAGGTGACCTGGCTGCCTGGGGACCATGCAAGGATCAAGCCCCCATACCCTGTGTTCTGGTTGGGCATCCCAACTGATATCTCACTGTGCTTCCTCGGTAGATCTCTGTGGTGGCCAGGCTGGCTTACTTAGTGTCCTGCATAATAAATAACTCATGTTTTACTCATTGCCACCTCCCTTGCTGTCCAATCTTTCCCATCTTTCAGGGTTTACCTCAACTCCTGCCTCTACAGGATGGCTTTCCCTGGGCACTGAACCAGAAGTGAGCTCTCCACCTGGGACCCTGGAGTCCCTGTCCTTGCTCATGCAGGGAGGTAACTAAGATGCTGTGATAGGGCCTTAAGGGCACTGATATGCCACACCCAATAGGTGTCCCGTCAGCTGCTGTCAGCCAGATGACAGTGCTGCAGTCTTAGATAATGCCATGTAACTAGGGCAGTGTTTCTCAGTTTGTTGACATCACTGTCATGTGAGGACAGGGTCCTGGACTTTCATTTCTTAACCAGCTCCATCTCTCCATCCCTACATTTCCTAGAGGATCATTAATCTGGGGAGCTGAGGCATCCAGTTATTAGGGGGGGTCAAACCTTTGTGTCACATGGGGAGAGTGGACCTGATATACAGTCTAGTGCTGCCATTATTTTATTTTAAAAATTGAGCTCTTTATTGAATCACTTGGCAAGCAGCATAAAAACAAACAGTTAAGTTAGAAGCTGACAGGTTGAGCTGGCAGCCTAACATAGAGGGTCAGGAAGTCCTTATCTTCACATGTTACGCAGATCATTGGAGAATGTCTTGGGAAATGATAAATGGGTTAAGCACTGAGTGGTGTCTTATCAAATCTGGGGACAAGAGCTGGGGGTAACAGCTAACAGACAAGATGGGCTGCAATAGGCCAACATCAGATATATTTTAATCTATTTAGATTTGCAAACTGCAAAAAAATATTAGGGGAGTAGTTCACATGGAGAAAAACTCAAGACATACCTGATAACTCATTTTATAACTTGCCGTCCTCTGTGCTCATCCAACTACCATGGAGTGCTGCAAGTGGCTCCTGTCTGCTCCATTCTAGCTGTACATCCCTTGGTCAAATGCCTTAACTGCTCTGGACCTGTTTTCTCACTTCCCACAAAAGGTTATTCAGAAAACAAAAAACAGCTGTTGCTGGAAGGGCTTTATGGAACAACTATCAGAGCCATCCAGAAAAAGAAAGCTGCCTCTAAAATGCTTAGGATGGTCTTGGCATGATAATGTCAGCTGTGTTATCAAATATAAGCAAATACTTATTTGAGAATCTGGTTTGAAAGAAGAGCAGCATGTTTTTGTCAAAGTTTTTACATTTTCAGTAACAATAAAGGAGGACACAAGAGTTTCATGCTCATCAGATTTTTTTTAAAAATCATGTATTTAAGCTAGAGGACAGCCAGGATTTGAGGAGAGGTAGTCTGGAAATCACATGTGTGAAAAAGTAAAAGCTCTAGCATGTTTTGCCTAAGAAAAAATCTACAGGCCATGACAATGTCTTAAAAGACTGGGGGCTAGGCATGGTCACTTGTACCTGTAATCCCACCACTTTGGGAGGTTGAGGCAGGAAGATCACTTGAGCCTAGGAGTTCAGGCAGCCTGGGCAATATAGTGAGATCTTATCTCTACAAAAATAAATAAATAAATAAATAAAAAAAACTTAGCCAGGCTTGGTGGCACATGCCTGTAGTACCAGCTCCTTGGGAGGCTGTGGTGGGAAGATGGCTTGAGCCCGGGAAGCAGCAGTGAGCTGAGATTGTACTATGGCGTGAGTCAGACTGTGTCTCAAAAAAACAACAAAAGATTGTAAAGGTAGCCTGTGAAGATATCAGAACTGTCTAGGTGCAGTGGCTCATGTCTGTAGTCCCAGCACTTTGGGAAGCTGAGGAGGGCGGATCACATGAGGTCAGGAGTTTGAGACCAGCCTGGCCAACGTGGTGAAACTCCGTCTCTACTAGAGATACAAGAAAATTAGCTGGGCGTGGTGGTACACACCTGTAATCTCAGCTACTTGGGAGGCTGAGGTGGGAGGATTGCTTGAACCCAGAAGGCAGAGGTTGGTGCACTCCAGCCTAGGTGACAAAAGCTTGTTTCAAAAAAGAAAAGAAGATACCAGAACCAGATTCATGAATGCAAACAATGGAAGTGGGTTGTAGTCTAGAATTAGGTACATTTCTCACATATGAGAGTTTCTCTCATTAGGGAGTGAGCACATCCTTTCAAGGCGTGTTGTCATAATGATGTCTGTAAACAGGTGTTGGACTGGGTGACCTCCAGGATTGCCATACAATTCCAAGATTCTAAGTATAACAAACCTAGCCTGCCTCTCCCTTGCTTCATAGAGTATAAGTTCGCAGAGTTGACTTATGGCCCCTGACAGGTATAATGAAAATACTGCAGAGACCACTTCTGCTGTTTCCAATTGCCTAGAAATTTTAGAGTGTAGAACTACAGGTCTTTTAGGCCAGGCGCCTGGTGATTGCTCCAAATAGTAAGTAATAGTACATAGCTTTCAAACTAATAATCCTTAAAAATAGTAGGTTAAAACCATCTTATCTTTATGAAACAAGAAGTTGATATATTTGCACTTTGTTCTCTTTTAGGCTATTCTCATGGATCACAACTGCCCTATTAAAACAAAGATGTACACTCAGAATAATATCCAGTCATATCCAATAGGTGATGATGAAGAATCTGAAAGTGACTGAGATCCTCAAAAGTCATCCAAGTATTTAATTGTATAAAACAGTGTTTCCAGTGACACGACTCATCCAGAACTGTCTTAGTCAAACCATCCATTTCTGGTGAAAGAGTAAAACCAAAGGTTATTATTTCTTTTCCATGGTGATGATCGATTGCCAACAGCCTTATAAAGAAAAAGAAGCTTTTCTAGGGGTTTGTATAAATAGTGTCGAAACTTTATTTTATGTATTTGATTTTATTAAATACCATACAATATATTTTGATGAAATAGGTATTGTGTAAATCTATAAATATTTGAATCCAAACCAAATATAATTTTTTTAACTTACATTAACAAACACTTGGGCAAAAAATCTTTTTTTTTTCTGAATATTGGAAATGAGTGTTTAAAATTAAAGCACATATTATCTCTGAGACTCTTTCAACAAAGAGAAACTAGAATGAAGTGTGAAAAACAGAATCAAGTAAGACAGCATGTTATATAGTGACAATGAATGAGTGTTATTTAACTTGTAGTTACTATCAATACATTTATGAGTTAAAGAGCTAGTTTTCTCAGGTGTAGAGGACAAGAACTTGTGTCAGTTATCTTTTGGAACCATAAATCTTAGCTGGCGTTAGTTTTCTATGTAATCACCTACCTAGAAAGAGAGAGTTATAAATTATGTCTACATGTTATGTGGTTGGCAGCAAACATTAAAGCCAATAAGGGAAAAATAGTAAACGTTCTGAAAGCAGAGCAAAGCAACCAAACATATTGTTATGAACTAAAAGCTGGGAAAGAGGCATACTTGACTATATGAAAGAAAACTGAGGGTATACGTACCTTATACTGACAAGGTTGTTTAAACATGGTAAGGTTCATCGCCATCTACTTCAAGTTTTAGAAAAAGAAACAACAGGCTAGTAACAGCTGCTCTGACTTGAATATCTGACTATTTCTTTGATCTGTTTGCAGATCATCCAAGTGTTTTCTAGGGATCTATTTATTTTAAGTTGTCTGAAACATTTTTTAGACTCGTGAAAATTATTCACATCAATGTTAAGACAAATTTTAAATGAAGATTAGGAATGAAATTATGTCTTTAATCATGTATTAAGAAAAGAAGTAAACATAATATGATCAGGCAGAAAAGAAAAATGAAACACCTAAAAATGTGTTAACTATATTATCTAGTGTGCAGTGTAGTTTTTCTAAGCATGACAACATTGATGTGCCTTTTCAGTATAACAGCAAATACTGTTAGTGAACATAGTCAATTTATGTTGTTTTGTATGAGATATGACTGGGTGTAGTGTGAAATGTCTCTAATACTTGCTAATCTTGCAGTTCTGTAATCATAAACAAAAATTAGTTTTGTTAAGATTGTGTTTGTGTTAACTTGGACATTAAGGAGCAAAGAACTTTAGAACAAAGACTCCTCAATCTTGTGGCTTTCTTATTCTCTAGTAAAGTAGCTAACATTTCCTTTGTTTCATTGTGTTTGAAGCAAACAAGCTTCCAACTCACTTATTTGGCAATGGGCAACTTGGCCAAGTCTGCTACTTTGGAAGATGGCTCTGGAGGAACTCTCATATGGCTAAAAAGGCAGACTAGTTTTTTACTTCTACAGGGCTAGAGCCTTAAAAAAGAACGTGCTACAAATTGGTTCTCTTTGAGAGTTTTTGGTTCTCCCTGACCCCAATACTGTATACTTCATTACGATTTTATTTTCACCTTTAAGGCTCTGTGTCTTTCTGTAAGAATGCCTGGCAAAGGTATACCTGCTATTGATCCCTTGGGGTAAGATAAAATATAAATAAAACCTTCAGAACTGTTTTGGGAGCAAAAGATATGTTGTACTTGGGGAAAACAATTATAAGTTCTTTTATATGACTAATACACTTGGTTAGCAAGACTGAAAAGAGGTGTTTTTTAAAATGTACGTACCAAAACAAACTACAGCTCTCTGAACATTTATTTTTTGAACAGAGGTGGTTTTTATGTTTGTACCTGGTAATACAGATATAAAAACCTTAATGAGGTAGCAATGAATATTCAACTGTTTGACTGCTAAGTGCATCTGTCCATGTTTTAGCAAGTTTACTTAATAAATCTTCTGAACCATGTACTGTGCCTATTAGTATTCCTTTATAAACCAAATGTTGTTGGAATAAAAGATAAAGGTATTTTGACTGTGGATATCTAATTAAATACTATTCTACTGTGCTTGTAGGTATCAGATAAAAGCAACTTCAGGTTAGCTTGACCGTACTCTGACTTTTCAAAATTTATTTTAAATTGAGATCTGTAACTAGCCACATTCAGTGTGGGGAAAAAAACAAGTTATCCTTGCATCTATAAACGACATTGTCCTGATGGTTGTCAATAAATAACTGTATCTGATGAAAATAGCTGTAATATCCAGCCAATTGACATAATCCCTGGGAGTTCCATAAAACCTTTGAAATCAGATACATTTTGAATGGTGTGCACACATGGGTATCTTCCTGGGGTGAAAGTCCATATCTTTAATCAGATCTTAAAAGGGGATCTATGGCCCAAAAGGAATTAGGGGAAACCTCTCCTTTCTTCCCCCCTCCCCCCCATAAGAAAAGCTGTTACCTCAATTTAGAAATTAGGACAATATTTTTTAAAGTATGTATTTAAAATTTATTCACTTTTAGGGGACTTACGATTTTATTATCTATTATTATAAAAGCCAAATATTTCCAAATGCTTTCAAAAAATTCAGCTATACATTTAGAATATGACAGTACCCCTTCAAAATTTTTAGGTTGTATTTTCTCCTCCCAGCATCACAAAATAGCTACATATTTCAAGTAGTTCTGATGTTGAATATAAGGCTTAATATGAAGAAATGTAGCCTATTATGATGCTAATAATGGTATAATGTCGGTCAGTTTGTCTAACCCATTCCTTCAGCTAATACCAATGTAGAAAACCTATTTTAATGTCTAATTACTAATACATAGCCAAAGAAAATCCATAAACTTAATAATCCATAAGGAAACAATAGTTAAAAAAAATCTTTTGGGGCAGTCTGCAAAATAGCAATTTTGTTTAGCAAAAGTGGACTTTGTTATGCTTTTCTGCATGGCCAAATTATACCAGAAGATAATTCCATAGAGATGCAGCAATCACCTTTTTTTTAGATGTCATCAAATGAGGATATTCTTGTTTTCTGTGGTAGTCTTATCTTTATTATTTTTTAGCTATTGATACATAGCATGGCAGCAAGATTACATCAGTAATGTAATATACAGCTTTTTTTCATTGAAGCTTTTTACCTTACTATACTCTAGGCTATTCAGAGTGTTCCCCTGCTTGCACTAAAGTACAACTATGATGTCTCTACTGCCTCTCCCAGTGAAATATAAAAATATTGCACTACATTATAGGTATAGTTTACAAATGTCATTAGCAGCATTACTGAGCTTTCTATAAATGTGGTCTGCGGAGTTACATACTTTTAAAACATGAGTAGATTCTTATGAAACCAGTTTTGCATTATTTCAACAGCTCTTTCAAATGCATCAGTTTCAGCAACATGCTTGAGTATCATTAAAGCTTCCATGGTTTAATCAATAAACACCAGCTACTTACAAGTACTCCACCTTCCAGATTATCAATGGTAAGTTATTTTTATAAAATGTGGTTATACACTGAGCAGATTGCTTCAAGTGTAAGTTATGAAACTATTTTAGCTTTCAGGGAATTTGGTATGTAAAGTATTCTATAGCAGCATTCTTTTAAAATAAGAGATCACACCTAAATAATAAGTATGCTGGAATATGTTTTTGTTATAAACGTGGCTAAGAAAGGTGTTTAATGCCTGAAATTTTTACTTAATAAAGTAACAAAAGGTATGAGAGTTGGCTATTGATTTTTAAAGTGGAATAACTTTTCTTCCCTCAAAAATGTCTTTCTCACTCATATAAATAATGCCTTTTACTTGTATAGCTTTTTACTGTCCAAAGCACTTTTGCAGTTATGCTACTTTCCTCACAATAATCCTGTGAAACAGGTAAAGTATTAATATTCCCATTTTAGAGATGGGTAAACTGTAGGATAGAGTCCATTTGTAACTGCCTATGCTTGCACAGTTCATTAATGGAAGGGCTTGAACTTAAACTCTTTTATGGAGTCCTGGACACCAGACCTGGGCCACAATACCTAATATTACTATGCTTTTCCCTGCTAACAATAAAAGCTGCTCCATCTAGTTTTAAATTCATGTCAGTTTCACTATATAGCAATCATCATAGCAGTTACCGACACAAGGGAAAAACATATACTTGTCTATTTTATAGGTATACAACATACTGAAACTATTAAGGTACCCCAAGAGCAGTCAAGCTTACTCGTTTTCCCTCAGTCAGGGTTACTGGGATCTGTAAAACGGATCCAGTGTAAGTAGACCTTCATTTTCAGAGAACTGGTCCCAATTCCTATGTATGTATACTGTCTATTTTTGTCTTTCTTTTCTTAATGAAGATAGTCTGAACTACAGAAGTATTCAAAATGATTACCATTCCTTTATGCCTGTAAGATGCCAGATAGAGCAATAAATACATTTTGCAGGATTCCTCTCCTTCACAGAATACTCCTACATGAAAATGTTTCTAAAACAAAACCAGCCAAAACTAGTTATCAACACAGTAATTTTAAAGAGTCCCCCAAAACTTTACCCTTTCACATGCTTTATTTCCTATGGGAGAACTGATGAAAAATAATCATAAATGTTTAAACTTTTAATCATAAATTTAAAATTTCTATTTAAAAGGAAAGCATCAATATTTTAAAAGACTGTATTTCAAAATGCTACATTACTGTTTTTCAGTAAGTCTTGCTATCCTCTCTACAAAATTCTTGACTAACTCATTCTACATTTACTTCCTATTACATTGTCTTTCAATGTAAGCTCTTCAAATTAATCACCATATTTTTTACCATACTTCAGCTGCACAAAAGCTTTAGAAAAAAATTTCATAGAAGTATCGAAAGCAAGCAATATATGTAAAAAAAAATTTCTTTTTACTTAATCAGCACAACAGACTAAAGCTGCAGCATCTGCTTTCATGATACATTTGGCAAAAACAAAACAAAAAGTAGCCCCAAACCCTCAAAATAACAAAAATCTCAAGCAAGTAGAGATGATAAACTTCATAACACAAAAGAAAGCTTCAAAACCTGTTCCCTCAATGATTGCTATTGCCAATTTGGGCATGCAGCAAATTTGTTATAACCATGATGGAAATGAAAATATTTCAAGAATCTAGACAGTAGGTATGCTATTTAACACTAATTCAAAAACCAAGAGGAAGGAAAATAACACAAGGGGACACCATACATACATAAACATGAAAAGTTAGCTTACATAATTACATAATTAGAAAAGTTAAAAATAAATTAGTAAAAATAAATTCCCAGTATAAACCCAAAAAGCATAGCTATAAATGCAATCCAAAACAACCATTTAGTAAGCTGGTCATGTTTTTACCAGAAAACAACCTTTTCCTTTTTGTTCTTACACAAGCAAGTAACTGGAGAAGCAGGCCAAAGTGCATAAGAGGATTTAAACATGGTTGTATCTGTGGTACTTTAGATGCAACTTTACCCCATTCATTTGAAAGTTTAAATAGACCTGTCTGTTACACAGACTCGGATGGGCCAAATAAGTCATCTGATATGCTGCTGAATGGCTGAGAGTCTATTAGTTGGCTTATTTCATTATCAAGGTCTTCTTCTGTATCATCTGTGTACTTGCTTATTTTTTTGGAGTGCTGATCTAAAGACAGACTTTCTAAAGTTTCTATATCTTCAATGCCTGCTCTGTAGTGGATCATAAGAAGGGTTAGAGCTTGTAGCCTTTCACCTGATTTAGCTAAGGCAGCAGAAAGAAGTGATTTTTTCCTTGTATCAGTTGTCTCTTTTTCTTCTCTAAGAAGGGAATTATTGTGTTCCAACTCCTGATCAATTTCATTTTGTAGCTTATCCAACATGAACTCTAGTTTCTGGATCCTTTCCTCCGTAGGCAAGCCCCTGTACAGATCACGACCAATTTCCTTAACTGCAATGAACACACTGTCATCCAGACCACCCTCTTTTCTCACTAACTTTATTCCTGTGTTGTTTCCCCGTTTAGAAGGACTGCTTGGACCACAGACCTCTGTGTCACTGCCTTCGTTGTCTGATGTATTGGGTGTGTGTTTCGGTGAAGGTTCCACAAGATCAGTTCCTGGTTCAGAAAGGCGAGTTTTAGAGACTTGACGCAAATTTAATAAACGAGAACTAGTATTGATAATATGCCTTGTCAAACCTGTTGTCTTATTGACTGACTTGCTAGCTTCGGCATCAACACGAGGAGGCAGGCCTAAGAGGGTTTCCTGGCCTTCCAGCCTGAGGTTTTTCAGGGTCCTGTCTATTCGCCTATCAGTTGCTCCACAAACAGAGGTCTCAGCTAGACACTTTTCTTGACATTTTTTATGGCAAACATAAGCACAAAACATACACTGGGAAGCTGCTTTAGTCCAAACTTTTTTCTTACAGTAGTCACACCACGTTGGGTTCTGGAACTGAGTATCCTGAAAACTGTGTTTGTTTTCTGTTAAACCCATCTGTCCAACAAATTGTTCCTCTTTAGTGAGAGCAGAAACTTCTTCAGCTAAATGGGGTTCTTTTTCTTTCTCTATGTTAGTAACTACATGGTGGTCTGATTCTCCTTCTTTCAAATATTTGAAGTGAATAGTAATGTCACCATAGCAAAATTTGTCATTGAATCCCTTTTGCATACTCAGATTGCGCAGTGCCGTTCTAGTGACTATAGCCTTAGGTGAAGGGGCTTCCAGCCTGAATTTGGAAAGGTATTCCATGTTTGATGTAGCTAGGCATCCTAAAGCCACATCTTCAAGTTTTAAACTAACATGTCCCAAACAGATGAGACCTCCCAACTTAAAAGGATCCCTGCACCACAATGCAATGTTTAAGTACCTGTGGCAGGCTTCTATGTCAAACAAACAGGATGCTCTGGTTCTTGTCCATTTTCCCAGCTTATTACGATAAAGAATTTCTGATGATTCCCATGTTTGACGGTCGTCCGAACTATCCTTAGTAGGGCAGGAAGTTTCTGAAGTGACATCTTTGGCCACTTCTTGCTTTGCTAAAAACTGCTTAGATGCAGCTGTATCATCTATGGGATCCACATTTTTTGCTTGCTTTTCAGCAGATTTATCTACAGGAGGAGGAGGCGGTACCTTCTCTGGCTTTTCAACAAGAACATCTGGTTCTGCCTGATTTGGAGCATCAGCGGAAGGCAAAGGAACTTTCACTTGTGGTCGTGGTGGCACAGGTGGTTTGAAAGTGGATCCTTGGTTGGGTTTTGACACTTGTGCTGGGTCTGTAATCTCAGAAGTTTTTAGGGGTGGAGGTTTATTTCCATCTTTGGGTTGAATTTTTGGTGGTAGTGGGTGACTTCCTATAGCTAATTTACGGTTTAAAACTGGTGATATAGCTCCAAGGGGTTTAATAGAAAGTGTTGTTGGAGTACGTTTGGGACTATGACTTAATGATTGTGCCTCATCTTTGAACTCACTTTGTGCTCTGACATCGCTTGCCAAGTCTTCAAATTCAGAATCCAGCTCTCTACTTTCAGCATCTACTGTCAACCCGGCAGCTTCCTCTTCATAACCTGGTTGGCATGAGCTTGACAAAAAGTTTTCTTCCAACTGGCCAAAGTTATCTTGCAGCACTGCACCTTGATTACTCTGGCCAACAGGCCTTTCATAGTACACCAGGACTCGGTCACCAGCCTGCTTGATAAGCTTCAACACTTGCAGTGTTGATGTGATTTTCACACCTAGTTTAAGATTTTAAAAGGGAAAACGTAAATTATTGCAAAACATGTATAATGAAAAATGAATATGCATAAATGAAAAATGAGTCAATCTAATGATCTACAGTAGACAAAAACTTCAATTCAATCTAAATTCATTTTCTATGACTCAAAATCTGCTCTTGTTTCATCTATTCTCCAGTCATCAAGTGTTATGTGGAGATGGCCATTGTACCTCTCTCGTCATTCAAGTCTGGATTTTCCTTTTGGAATATTTCAAACATATTCAAAAGTTGAGGAAACTAAAATGAATTATATTTTGAGCTTCAAATATAACATTTTGCCAATCTTATTTCAACCATCACCAATTCCAAATATTTTAAAAACAATTATATATTCATATAAATGAATCAAAGCTACAGAAAAATGTTTTGAAAAATATCTGTTGACATGGGCAAAATTTATAATATGTTAAAAGAAATAAAGACTATTATAAAAATGCATAGTTTAGAAAGTTCTGTTTCCTAAACAAAAATTGGGAAGGGCATATATTTATGTACAGGGAAAAAAAACAACAGGAAAAGAGACATACAAAAACTTTTCTGTTATGTTCCAAGGTGTTTAAAAAAATAAATAAATAAATGTGTATTGTATCTGCCCCTCATGTTAGTTCCTCATCTGCTCATTATCTAGTCCTAAGTGATGGTGGCAGTAGTGCTAATACTACCAATTTTAGGTTCAGAGTAGCAATGGTGGTAGTCGTAAAGAAAAGTAACCTAACTGTTCATTTGCCCTTACTTTCACATTCAAGAAAAAATATAGTAGTAGAAGGTGGGGAGGGAAGGATTAGAGTGGTTATATAAAAGTGGTCTAAAGATAAAGTATGTTAAAGATTTATGCATTAGAACTAAATGGGACATATATTTTAAATGTATTTTGAAGGCCTCCTTCAAATTTTTATTTATAATAAAGCTTATTACTCTCTTTCCATTATAAAAGTAACATGTGCATATTATAGAAATAAGGAAAAAGGAAGGGAAGAAAAACCTGACACCTACTTTGTAGTTTATCTGTAAAGGTAAAGTATAATGCATATTAGCATAATTACCTCCAATGGCGATAAGTCGATCTCCCCGCTGAAGATCTGCAATTGCAGCAGGTGAGTTTGGTGCCACAGTTTCAATGATGACGTGCCCAGCATACCCATCAGTTGACTGGACAAGACGAAGTGTAAGTCCAACACTTTGTAAATTCCCTTTTATTAATTCAACCTTTGATGAAGGGAAATTAAAAAAAAAAAAAAAAAAACAGATTCAATGGATTCCTAGTAATAGAGGAAGAAAACAGTAACAGACTGTTGTGTCCAGAGAGCACCATGATTGATGCTGACTTTTGTATCATGGTGACTATTATTAAAGACAAATAAAGGAATGAGAAAATCTTTATTGTAACAATACAAATGAACTATCCTTAGCTACACATTTAAATCATCAAAAAAATTACACACTTCATCTTCAATGTGTTTTATTATTACTCCTTGCTCCATGCTCACTGTAGTAAATTGGGAAATAAACAGAAAGGCAAAATCAAAAGAAAACCACTCCTAATTATACAACCTAGAACTATTCTTAGTATTATATATTTTCTGATATATATTTAACACAAAATTGAGACTTGTCTCAATAAAACTGACACATAGTGAATACAACTATAATTGTGAATATAATTCTGAATCGTGCTTTTTTCAAATATAATGCAAATGATCTATGTCATTATATGTGCTTTGCAAACTTTTTTTTTTTTTTTTTTTTTTGAGACAAGATCTCATTCTGTCACCCAGGCTGGAATGCAATGGCACAATCTTGGCTCACTGCAACCTCCACCACCCAGGCTCAAGTGATTCTCTCACCTCAACCTCCCAAGCAGCTGGACTACAGGCATACACCACCATGCCCAGCACATTTTTGTATATTTTTGGTGTAGAGATGGGTTTCACCATTGTTGTCCAGGCTGGTCTCAAACTCCTGGGCTCAAGCGATCTGTGTACCTCAGCTTCCCAAAGTGCTAGGATTACAGGAGTGAGCCACCACACTCAGCAGGTGTGTTCTTAAAGTTTCTTTTTTGGGAAGAGGCAAAGGAAAAAAGTTCACATTTATACTTTATTAAGAGTTATCATGTGCTGGGCATGGTGGTGGATGCCTGTAATCCCAGCTACTCAGGAGTGCTGAGGTGGCAGGACCAGAAGTTCAAGACCAACCTGGGCAACATAGTGAGACCCCATCTTGATTTTCAGAAAAAGTTACATTGTTAATGAGATACCCTGTTCTAACCCATCAAGATTATTTTGTTTTCTAAATAAACCTGCCATCCAATTTTGAGGAATCTGGATACCAGATTAACATCATCTGTGAATTAACAACACCACCATCAATGCTATTTGTCCTCATTCAAACCACTGATTAAAAAAAAAAAAAAAGGCAGAGTACTACATATCAGCTGATGACAAAATTCAGTTAGTGTTTATTGTGCTGAATTACAAATCAGTCTAATTGTATTATTCTCCAGTCCACATTTCTTAAGTCCCATTCTTCAAGAATATCTCATGAGGGACTCTGCCAAATACTCTAATATCCAAATATATCACTGGCTACACTGCTTTAATACATAATCCAACTTGGACAGAAATTCAATTTTCCTACCTAATGATATTGGCTGGTAAATGAACCCTCACTGGAAGTTGTTCTTTAATTTGGGTGTTAACAGGTTTTATAAAATTGTTATTTTAAGGAAAATCTTAATCACATTGTACTCAAGAAATGGGATATGTGGTCAAGTTCTGAAATACCTAAAGGTTTACAAAACACAAAGCCCCTCCAAAACACATAATATGTGTTTAAATCTCCCAAAACATGTGTTCAATTCCTGCCTTATGATACAGGAATTAATCACCTTACAATGTAAAGTGCTGTACACAATTAAGGCTTTTAACAAAACCCTTAAGAACATATTCTCTCAAGGTGGAGGTTAGAGTAAGCCATGATTGCACCAGTGTACTCCAGCCTGGGCAACAGAGCTAGACCTTGCCTCAAGAACAAACAAATAAACAAAACCACCACCACCAACAAAACCCAAAAAGACTGAGACTTTGAATGCCCCTTTATCAATTATAGACATTAAATTCATAATTATAAGCCTTCCTTCCCAATACACAAAAAACCCCCTCCCTGTTGGGAGCTAGACTGCTTCATCAGTGAATTCTTAAAGAAAAAATAAAACAAGGCAAACATAAAACAAGAAAATAGAAGTACAGACTAATCTATAACTCTCTAATGTTCAAAAATAGATATAAAATTTAACAAAATTTTAGGAAATTCAACCCAGCGATGTATTAAAAAATATAATAATCATAACCAAGTGAAAATGATTTGAGGAATTCAAGGTTGGTTTACCAGTCAGGAATCAACCAATGTAATTTACCATATTAACAAAACAATGGAGAAAGCCATATTTCCATAGCTGCAAAAAAATTAACAAAATCCAACATTCATTAATGATAAAAACCCCCAGCAAACTAAAAGTATAAGAGAACTTCCTAAACCTGATTACACATCTACAAAAATCTATAAATAACACAAAATTCAAAGATTAAAGATTATGTTTTGTAACTCAGATCAGTAACAAAGCAAGGATTTCTGCTCTTACCACTTCAACACTGTACTGGAAGTTAAAATCAGTAATGAAAAAAAAAAAAGGGGGGGGAAGTGTAAAGATTGCAAAGGAAGAAAAAACACTCTCTTTATTTGTAGATATGATCCTATACATAGAAAATTCCAAGAAATCTACAAAACAACGATAGCTATTAAGTGAAATTAAGTCACAAACTACAAGGTCAATATTCAAAAGTCAAATGAGTGTCCATATATCAGAAAATTACTACAATTAGTATTATAAATTATACAGAATTATAAATAATTTAAAAAAATTTTAAAACCCCAAATCTATTAAAATAGTATTAAAAATATTTTAGATTAAGTTTAATGAAAGCTGTGTAAGATCTATATACTGCAACTTATACTGCATTATCATGAGAATTTTAAGGGAAATTAAAGGAGACAAATATATGGAGAAGACACCATGGTTCATGCATAAGAAGATCATTATTGTTAAGATGACAATTCTCCCCAAATTTATCTACAGACTCAACACAATCTCAGTTGAAATCCTTGCAGGCGTTTGGAGAAGCAAAGACCAAGAACAGCCAAAACACTCCTTAAATATAACAAGGTTGAAGGTCTTACATTATCTGACTTCAAGGCTTGCTATATGTTAGATAAATCAAGACAGCATGCTATTGGTCTAATGACAGACAGATGGATTAATGGAACAAGATAGTCCACAAATAGACCAACACTTATACGGTCAATTTATTTTTGACACAGGTGCTAGATTAAGTAATAGGAAAAAGGTATTCTGAGACAAGCAGATGTCTGATTAGGAAAATGAACTTCAACTCACACAGTACATACAGACTCACAGCAGATCTCTCAGCAGAAACCCTACAAGCCAGAAGACAGTAGGGGCCAATATTCAACATCTTTAAAGAAAAGAACTTTCAACACAGAATTTATATCCAGCCAAACTAAGCTTCATAAGTGAAGGAAAAATAAAATCCTTTATGAACAAGCAAGTACTCAGAGATTTCATCAACACCAGGCCTGCTTTACAAGAGCTCCTGAAAGAGGCACTAAACATAGAAAGAAACAACCAGTACCAACCACTCCAAAAACATACTAAATGGTAAAGAGCATCAACACAATGAAGAAACTGCATCAATTAATGGGCAAAACAGCCAGCTAGCATCAAAATGGCAAGATCAAATTTACACATAACAATATTAACCCTAAATGTAAATGGGCTAAATGTCCCAATCAAAAGACACAGACTGGCAAATTGGATAAAAAGCCAAAACCCATCGGTGTGCTGTATCCAGGAAACCCATTTCACATGCAAGGATACACAAAGGCTCAAATAAAGGGATGGAGGAAGATTTACCAAGCAGATGGAGAGCAAAAAAAAAGCAGCAGTTGCAATGATCATCTCAGATAAAATAGGCTTTTAACCAACAAAGATCACAAGAGACAAAGAAGGACATTATATAATGGTAAAAGGATCAATGCAACAAGAAAAGCTAATGATCCTAAATATATATACACCCAATACAGGAGCACCCAGATACATAAAGCAAGTTCTTAATGACTTACAAAGAGACTTAGACTCCCACACAATAGTGGGAGACTTTAACACTCCGCTGTCAATATTAGATCAACGAGACAGAAAATTAACAAGGATATCCAGGACTTGAACTCAGATCTGGACCAAGCAAACCTAATAGACATTTACAGAACTCTCCACCCCAAATCCACAGAATATACATCCTTCTCAGCATCACATCACACCTACTCTAAAATTGACCACATAATTGGAAGTAAATCACTCCTCAGCAAATGCAAAAGAATGGAAATCACGACAAACAGTCTCTCAGACCACAGTGCAATCAAGTTAGAACTCAGAATTGAGAAACTAACTCAGAACCGCACAGCTTCATGGAAACTGAGCAACTGGCTCTTGAATGTTGACTGGATAAACAATGAAATGAAGGCAGAAATAAAGATGTTCTTCGAAACCAGCGAGAATGAAGACATAACATACCAGAATCTCTAAGATACATTTAAAGCAGTGTCTAGAGGAAAATGTACAGCAATAATGAGAAGCAAAGAAAGATCTAAAATCGACACCCTATCATGAAAATTGAAAGAGCTAGAGGAGCAAGACCAAAAAAAACTCAAAACCTAGCAGAAGACAAGAAATAACTAAAATCAGAGCAGAACTGAAGGAGATAGAGACACCAAAAAACCCTTCAAAAAATCAATAAATGCAGGAGCTGGTTTTTTGAAAAGATCAACAAAACACACCACCAGCCAGATTAATAAAAAAAGAAGAGGGAGAATGGTCAAATAGATGCAATAATAATAATAATAAAAAAAAGATAATGGGGTTATCACCACAGATTCCACAGAAATACAAACCATCGTCAGAGATTATTACAAACATCTCTGTGCACATAAACTAGTAAACCTGGAAGAAATGGATAAATTCCCAGACACTTGCATCCTCCCAAGCCTAAACCAGGAAGAAGCTGAAACCCTGAATAGACCAATAACAAGGGCTGAAGTTGAGGCAGCAATTAAGAGCCTACCACCCAAAAAAAGCCCAGGTCCAGACGAGTTCACAGCCGAATTCTACCAGACATACAAAGAGGGGCTGGTACCATTCCTTCTGAAACTATTCCAAACAATCCAAAAAGAAGGAATCCTTCCCAAATCATTTTATGAGACCAACATCATCCTGATACCAAAGCCTGACAGAGACTCAACAAGAAAAGAAAACTTCAGGCCAATATCCATGATGAACATAGATGCAAATATCTTCAATAAAATACTGGCAAACCGATTGCAACAGCACATCAAAAAGCTTATCCACCATGATCAAGTAGGCTTCATCCCGGGGATGCAAGGCTGGTTCAACATACGCAAGTCTATAAACCTAATTCACCACAAAACAGAACCAAAGACACAAACCACATGATTATCTCAATTGATGCAGGGAAGGCCTTTGAGAAAATTCAACAGCCCTTTATGCTAAAAACCCTCAATAAACTAGGTATTGGCAGAATGTATCTCAAAATAATAAAAGCCTTTTTGACAGACCAACAGCCAATATCATACTGAATGGGCAAAAACTGGAAGCATTCCCTTTGAAATCTGGCACTAGATAAGAATGCCCTCTTTCACCACTCCTATTCAATATAGTATTGGAAGTTCTAACCAGAGCAATCAGGCAAGAAAAAGAAATAAAGGGTATTCAATTAGGAAAGGAGGAAGTCAAATTGTCTCTATTTGCAGATGACATGATTGTATATCTAGAAGACCCAATCATCTCAGTCCCAAATCTCCTGACACTGATAAGCAACTTGCGCAAAGTCTCAGGATACAAAATCAATGTGCAAAAATCACAAGCATTCCTATATATCAATAACAGACTTAAAGAGAGCCACATCAAGAATGAACTGCCAGCCGGGTGCAGTGGCTCACACCTGTAATCCCAGAACTTTGGGAGGCTGAGGCAGGTGGATCATGAGGTCAAGAGATCGAGACCATCCTGGTCAACATGGTGAAACCCCGTCTCTACTAAAAATACAAAAAATTAGCTGGGCATGGTGGCGCGTGCCTGTAATCCCAGCTACTCAGGAGGCTGAGGCAGGAGAATTGCCTGAACCCAGAAGGCGGAGGTTGTGGTGAGCCAAGATGGCTCCATGGCACTCCAGCCTGGGTAACAAAAGCGAAACTCTGTCTCCAAAAAAAAAAAAAAAAAAAAAAAAGAACAAACTGCCATTTGCAATTGCTACAAAGAGAATAAAATACCTGGGAATACAACTAACAAAGGATGTAAAGGACCTCTTCAAGGAGAACTACAAACCACTGTTCAACGAAATAAGAGAGGACACAGATGGAGAAACATTCCATGTTCATGGTTAGGAAGAGTCACTATCGTGAAAATGGCCATACTGCCCAAAGTAATTTACAGATTCAATGCTATCCCCATCAAGCTACCAATGACCTTCACAGAACTGGAAAAATCCACCTTAAACTTCATATGGAACCATAAGAAAGCCCAAATAGCCAAGTCAATTCTAAGCAAAAAAACAAACAAACAAACAAACAAACAAAACAAAGCAGGAGGCATCACACTACCGAACTTCAAACTATACTACAAGGCTACAGTGATCAAAACAGCATGGTACTGGTACCAAAACAGAGATATAGACTAATGGAACAGAACAGAGGCCTTGGAGGCAACACCACACATCTACAACCATCTGATCTTTGACAAACCTCACAAAAACAAGCAATGGGGAAAGGATTCCCTGTTTAATAAATGGTGTTGGGAAAACTGACTAGCCATGTGCAGAAAGCAGAAACTGGACCCCTTCCTGACACCTTACACTAAAATTAACTCCAGATGGATTAAAGACTTAAACGTAAGACCTAATACCATAAAAACCCTAGAAGAAAACCTAGGCAAAACCATTCAGGACATAGGCATAGGCAAGGACTTCATGACCAAAACACCAAAAGCACTGGCAACAAAAGCCAAAATAGACAAATAGGACCTAATCAAACTCCACAGCTTCTGTACAGCAAAAGAAACAGTCATTAGAGTGAATCAGCAACCAACAGAATGGGAAAAAATTTTTGCAATCTACCCATCTCACAAAGGGCTGATATCCAGAATCTACAAAGAACAAAAACAGATTTACAAGAAAAAAACAAGCCCATTCAAAAGTGGGCGAAGGATATGAACAGGCACTTTACAAATGAAGACATACATACATGAGGCCAACAAACATATGAAAAAATGCTCAACATCACTGGTCGTTAGAGAAATGCAAATCAAAACTACATTGAGATACCACCTCACGCCAGTTAGAATGGCGATCATTAAAAAATCTGGAGACAACTGATGCTGGAGAGGATGTGGAGAAATAGGAACACTTTTACACTGTTGGTGGGAGTGTAAATTAGTTCAACCATTGTGGAAGACAGTGTGGCGATTCCTCAAGGACCTAGAAATAGAAATTCCATTTGATGCAGCAATCCCATTACTGGGGATATATCCAAAGGATTATGAATCATTCTAGTATAAAGTCACATGCATATGAATGTTCATTGCAGCACTGTTTATAATAGCAAAGACCTGGAACCAACCCAAATGCCCATCGATGATAGACTGGACAGGGAAAATGTGGCACATATACACCATGGAATACTATGAACCCATAAAAAATGATGAGTTTGTGTCCTTTGTAGGGACATGGATGAACCTGGAAACCATCATTCTTAGCAAACTGACACAAGAACAAAAAATCAAACACCCCATGTTCTCACTCATAGGTGGGTATTGAACAATGAGAACACATGGACACAGGGAGGGGAGCATCACACACTGGGGTCTGTAGGGGGGAAATAAGGGAGGGACAGCAGGCGGTGGGGAGTTGAGGAGAGATATCATGGGGAGAAATGCCAGATATAGGTGATGAGGAGGAAGATAGCACATCACACTGCCATGTGTGTACCTATGCAACAATCTTGCATGTTCTTCACATGTACCCCAAAACCTAAAATGTAATAAAAAAAAAAAAGAGAAAATGCCAAGGTAAGCAACAGATTAGGAGAAAATATTTGAAAAACATTCAACTGAGAAAAGACTTGATACATGAATATGTAACTCTTATAACTAATTAAGAAAAAGACAGACCAATAAAAAGTGGACAAAATATTTGAGCAGATATTTCACAAAAGAAGATATGCAAATGGCCAACAAGCATATTAAAAGATGTTCAATTAGTCATTAGGAAAATACAAATTGAAACCACGAGATGCTACATACCTGCTAGAATGGCTAAATTAAAGGTGGACAATACCAAGTGTTGCTGAGGATGTAAAGCAAATGAAACTCTCACATATTGCTGGTTGGAATCTAAAATGGTACAGCTACTTTGGAAAGCAGTTTGGCAGTTTTCAAGTTAAATATATACTCAGTATATGACCCAGCAATCTTACTTTTAGATATTTACCAAAGAGAAATGAAAACATGTCCACACACAGACTTGCATGCCAATATTCACAGAGCATTATTCATAAGAGCCAAGAACTGGTCAATTGATGAACTGAATTGAATAATCAAACTGTTGCATATACATATAAAGATTACTACCCAAAAAGTTACAACTCAGCAGCAAAAGAAATATTAATACACACAACAACATGGATAAATCTCAACAACATGCTAAGTGAAAAGGGCCAAACACAAAAGACGAGGATTCAATTTGCATGAAATTCTAGGAAAGGCAAAATTATATTGACAGAGGGCAGATTAGTATTTGCCTAGAACCAGGGGTTGAGGGATAGAGATTCAGAGCAGGTAACACAAATAGCAGATGGTCTCTAACTTATGATGGTTAGACTCAGGATTTTCTGACTTTACACACAGTTTCAGTGTGCTCCTCAATTCATAACAGGGGATACATCCGGATAAGCCCTTAAGTTGAAAATATTGTTAAGTAAAAAACGCACTATATTCAATTTACAACAATGGGTTTATCTGGATGTAACTCCAATGTAAGTTGAGGAACATCTGTAATAGATGAGGTGATAAAATTATTCTCTTTCTTGATTGGGGGAGAGGTTACATAAACTGTGTACAATTACCAACATTCACCACACTGTACACTTAGTGAATTTTATTTAAATTATACCTCAATAAAGCTATTAAAAGTAAAGCAAAAACAAAATCTTAAATATGCCAATTTTTGTCCTAAGATGCTTAAATATACAGATCACTAATTCAGATAACCTTTAGTTTTCCAATTTGCCTAATTTAATAAAGACAACTTAGTATGAATTTAGATTATCCTTAAGTTAATCAGGAAGCAGAACAATATTTATATGGTTTTTTTCATTCAACTTAATCAAATGCATACTGACTGAACTATACATAGCTGGAATTACTAGACTGTAGATACAGAATGAAACCACATATAAGAAGCAAGAACAGTGTGTCTGAAAGAAAAAAAAAAATGTAACTCAAGTTTTTATTACTGTTTAAAAGAATTAGAATTAACTTGTAATTTTCAAGTATTTGCATGTGGTTAAAAAAATCAAATATATAAAAATAACATAAGAAAGAGCAATTGTCCTGTCTCCTCAAGTTCCCTTTACTCCATCCCCACACCACAGCAAATGCTTTTAAACTTTGTTTTTAGTTGTTTCGGGGGTTACCTTTTTTTCTCTAGATAGTATGCATACATTACCATTTCTTCATATATCAAATTTTAGACAGTGTTGAAGTCCTACAATCATAGACAAGGAGCCTATTCACCTTTCCCTCAAATAATAGCAATTACAGCACTGTTTTTAGTTCTTCTACATAACTTCATTGTAACTATCATCAATACAGTTATACCCCTATATTTCTTGTTTATCAATGTTAGACAATCTCTATCTAATATCAGGACTTCATATTTTTCCCTCAATCTCTTCTCTTTCTAAACTCTACAATCAAAGTTGCTAACTATTATATTCCTTTGGTAACTATAGTGAAGCCACAAGGTTGACTGATTCTAAAACTAAAATTCAGCAAATAATGTTTACAATATTGTGACTACTTATTGTTTACTGCAAAGCTGGGCAGCATTACATTTTGTCTTGTTCAGCGTTTTTCTTGAATGTCTTTTTTCTTTCAACATAGCTTTAACAGTCAGCCCTCCATATCCACAAGGGTTCCAGGACCCCACTTGAGGATACCAAAACTGGTGTATGCTCAGATACATACACAATGAGGCACATAATGAGGCCTTACACAAAATGAGGCAGTACAATTAGCCTTCCATATCCATCATAGTCCTCATAGTCCTAATCCCCAGTTGGTTTCAGTCTGTAGCTGGCTGAATCCCGTGATGCAAATCCAGGTGCTTCCCTATTCCAAAAGGTAAGCTACAATTAAGGAAAGGTTAATATCTATAGAAATTCTCACTCAAAATCTTTATAGATGGTGAAAGTTTGCCACCATCTACAAATTTAATAATTTTAGTTCTTTTTCAGAAAACAAAGAAAACCTGATCACTCACCATCCACAGCTGGGTTTCAATCCACAGTTGGTTGAATCTGGGGATATAAATTCATGGATACAGAGGGCTGACCGTACTTTAATTGTAGAATTTATTTAAGTATTGCTTTTATGATTAGCTAGTAAATGAATCTATTCATTCATTTGCATATTATTTAGCACCCAATTGAAGGGAAGTTTTATTTTACCTTCACTCCTGCTAAAAATATGCCATTTAACAAATGCAGAAGGAATGATAAAAAAAATTAGTACACCCCACCCCTCCCAAAAGGTAAAGGGGTTATGCATTTTAGATTTTAAAAAAACAAGACAGATGTAGTAATTCAAGGTACCTTTTTTGTTATTGTTAAAGACAGAGTCTCGTTCTCAGGTTGGAGTACAGTGGCATGATCTTGGCTCACTGCAACCTCTGCCTCCTGGGTTCAAGTGATTCTCCCACCTCAGCCTCCTGAGTAGCTGGGGTTACAGGCATGCACCACCACACCTGGCTAATTTTTTGTATTTTTAGTAGAGACAGGGTTTCACCATGTTGGCCAGGCTGCTCTCAAAGTCCTGACCTCTAGTGATCCACCTGCCTCCACTTCCCAATGTGCTGGGATAAAAGGCGTGAGCCACCGTGCCCAGCCAGTAACATATGAATCTTGATCAGATCCTAGGGGGGATGGATGGGTGTGTGTGTGTGTGCGTGTGTGTTTTAAGTACAAAAAAATTTAGGGGCATTTAAAAATGGCTGAAAATGAGGTGAAATTAAGGAATTATTGGGTTTTTTTGGTCTTATAATTGTTATTTTGAGTATGTAAAATGTTATTTTCAGAAGTTTCAAACTGAAATATTTAGGGTGAAATATCATGATGTCTACAAGAATGCTTTCCTATGACTTTAGGCAAATGATAACCTCTCTGAACTTCATTTGTGAAATGGAATAATATCTATCTCAGATGGGGAGGGTATGAAAAGGCTCAATACTTACTGTTATTAGTAGGATTTAGCACTACTAGTAAAAAATGGGACTGCAAAAGGAAATTTAAAAAAATCAGTCTGCTGTGAATAAATTAATCTGGCTGTGGAAACAAGGCAAACATACTATGAAACAGATATCAATTAAAGTCATTAGAATTTTCAGACTGTGTTACATTATTCAAAGATTATTTTTATAGATTCAAGATTCCAAAACTAAAACAATGTTACAATTATTTGATTTTTAAAAATCTGTCTTATTAGACAAAGATGGTGACTGAAATGTTAATATTTAATAAGGGGAAAAACAACCCATTAGAAATAATGTATTTCCAAAGTGTAGAAATGACACTGATCATAGTAGATACCTACTTTTTCACAACATTGTAAATTTCATCCCATCAAAAAGTTTCCTCTATGCAGGAGACTAAAGACATATCATAGTTACATATAAATGAAAGAAGGAAGGGGGAAATGAAATAGGAAGAAAAAAATTCTATTTCTTACAGCCGTTTATCCAAATAAAGCAGAGGGAAGAAAAAAATGAACACAGAACAATATAATACTGTCCCTTAAACTGCTGATCAGAATATCTTTATTTAAAAACAGCAAAGAGTGAGAATGTAGAGAGAAAATATCTGTGATATGAATACAAATACAGATTACAGAAGAGACCCTTGGTTAATTCCAACCATCATCACTAATAGCTTTTCCTTTCTTACAGGAAGCCAATCGGCTGTTTCTAAGTTTCATAAAAATCTGGGTGCTTCTCTCTTCCAAAAGATAAGCCACAATTAAAGAAAAGTTAACATCTATAGAACTTCTCACTCAAAATCTTTATAGATGGCAAAAGTTTGCTGTGTTTCTTTCAGAAAACAAGGAAAACCTGATTCCTCACAGTCAAGATTTCTGTGATAAGGGAGGTAATAAATGGGGTCATGGCACTTCTCCCCTTTGAAATAGTCATCTGGTTACATCCATGGAATTTGTCTAGAAGTTTCAGGACAAACCCTGCAAGTCCAAACCTGTGGTGATGTAACCCACATATAAACTCCAAGGTCCTGAGGCTGTTCAGATCACAAAAACTGAATCTTTTGAGACCAGTATCTAAATATTGACTAGCAAGATTTTAGAAAGTAGATCTAAGCTATACTTCTAAGACTGAAGCATGCTGTGCCACAAGACATATATGGATAAGGTACAATGGGAATTCAGGAGAGGCAAACATTGCCTCTGGGTGAGTGGTCTGGGGAAGCCTTCCTATACGTGTATGGCATTTAGGTTATGTCTTAAAGCATGAGAAGAATTTGAACAAATAAGTCTAGGAGTTGGGATCGGAGGCATGGGATGAATTGAGAGGCTATCATTCTGGGCCACAGTAGCATTGTTAGAGCAAAGACATAGAGGCACATCAGGAAATTAAGGCTGCTCATGGTCTAATCCCAGAGCATTAGGAAGCTGAGATTGAGGGGATGGCTTGAGGCCAGGATTTGGAGACCAGACTGGCCAATACGGCAAGGCCTTGTCTGCACAAAAAAAATTTTGTTGGTTGTGCTGGCATTTGCCTGCAGTCCCAGCTATGTGTGGCGCTGAGGTGTGAGGATAGCTTGAGCCCAGGAGAAGTCTGAGGCTGCACTGAGCTATGATCACACCACTGCACTCCACCCTCAACAACAAAGTGAAACCTTACCTCAAAAAAAAAAAAAAAAAAAAAAGAAAAAGGAAAAAAAAGAAAGAAATTCAAACCATCTTGATGATATAGGGTAAGATTTAGTAGAAGAGAAAACTCTTACCCGAGTTAGAACATATTTTCCTAAGAAAAAGCAGCAGCATTTCATATAACATATCACAAAATCCTACATATTCTGATTATCTAATAAATAAAAGGTCCTATAATGTTATCTTGCAATAAATATATATAAAATTTACAAGACCTATTAATATCTATTTGCTAAAACATGTTCTTGAAACCTATACTTTGTGGCATGACTCGCACTTTGTAAGAAAAAGAAGAAATAAAATTAACAATGCTTATTAAATACGTACTATGTGCTCAGTAAAATAGACACCAATGTTTGCTAAGCCCATTCCCAGCTTTGGGACTATTTCTGTAACCCTCTAATCCCATATATGGTAATAGTGGAAACAGCCAAGCTTATATAACATGGTTCTACTGCTCTACCTCATTAGATAGTCCAGGGGTACACATCAGACCCAAGCAGGACTAGACTTCCTTCCTTGATGTTTGGAATTCAGATTCAGAGGTTTCTTGAATCAAACGAACATACTGTAGCTGAGCTGTCTTGTGTGTGTACTTATGGACTGGGAAATGGAGACTGCCAGTCTTCAGAGTGAAGAATAAAGGAGGAGCAGAGAGGAGACAGAGGGACTAGCCTAACAATGGTTTAGTTTCATTCTAGATTGTTTCTAAGGCCTGGTTGTACTCCTGCTTAAAGTTGTGCAGAGGCTAACCCACACAACCATGAATAGTGGCCCTGATGCCTGCCTGCCCTTGGGGTCCAGTAAACAACCTAATATCCTTAAAATAAGTACCCTTTTTTGGCTTAACTTTAGTGAGTATCTGTTTCTAACAAGTTCTAGCTTACCAGGCATTGTGCTAAAGACTCATATATTATATTCAATATTTCATTAAGCTCAAAGTGCCATATTTATATTACAAATATATTATAAAGGTAGGCTGTACTTTCTGTGATTTATCCCGTATCAACTGGCTTGAATTATGTTGAAATCAAAAAGTAGATGTCTGTGGGAAGAAAAATACTGTTTCTATGACATAAAAAAGTTTTTATCAATTGTCAACAGTTGCTGACAAGCCAGGTATGGCAGCACATGCTTGTAGTCTCAGCTACTTGGGAGGCTGAGGTGCGAGGAATACTTGGAGCCCAAGAGTTCAAGGCCAGCCTGGGTAAGAGAGTTAGACCCCATTTCAAAAAGAGGAAAAAAAAAAAAGAAAAAAAAAAGAAAAAAAAGAAAAAGAATTGCAGACACATGCTAACAGCAATTACATGAGCTGAATCACAGGAGTCAATACATACAAGATTGTAGACAGCCTACATTTAACTTCACCAATAATGTCAGTCACAGGTTAAAAAAATTCTAGCTGTATGTGCATCTCCCTCATAGAGAACAATTTAGTAACAATATCAGGACAGTCTTTAAGACTGAGACACATTTTCTCCTGGGGGGAAATGCTGATTTTTAATCCCTTCTTAACATGGACATAATTTTATCTAATAGAGACGAACAAGTTATATTTAAATAATATCAATATAACCCATTTATTTTACAAACTCTTCTTTCCTATACAAGCTTCTAACGTCGAGTGAAACCCCTAAATCTAAAAGTAAAAAGATCACTAAGTGAAGACCCTAAATTACTATGACAGGTATATTTTGAACATTCTTCCATCAATTGGTTTTCTGAAAAAGATATAATGAGAACTAGTTCCAGCTTTTTTGGTGGAGTTGTGGGGCAGGGAAGAGAGAAATGTGAGATAAGACACAATAATCAGCACATGTATGTACATGATACTGGTAAAAAAACTGAACTTTTTTTGTGTGTGTGCTAGAGTGAAGTGGCGTAATCTTGGCTTACTGCAACCTCTGACTCCTGGGCTCAAGCCTTCTTTTCATCTCAGCCTCCTGAGCAGCTGGGAACAGAGGCAGATGTCACCATGCCTGGCTAATTTTTTTTTTTGTATTTTTTGTAGAGACAGGGTCTCCCTATGTCACCCAGGTTGGTTTCACACTCCTAGGCTCAAATGATCCACCTGCCTCGGCCTCCCAAGTGCTGGGATTAGAGATGTGAGCCACCATGCACAGCCTAACACTGAACCTTGAACAGCAGGCTTTTAAATGGAGATAACCATTCATAGTCCTGGCCCATACTGTAAACCAATACCTATTCTAACAGAAATCTCACTCTATTACAATAAAAAAAGATACTCACAATCTTCAGAAATATCAGTGTATTACTCTATAACTCTCTAAGTGGAAATAGAGGTAATTATTTTTCAGAAAAATCACTAATGTTATCCTAAGAAACATATGTTTAACAAAACCTTTAGCAAACCTACTAAGAAAGTAAAGCAATGGAAAGAAATGCACTAGTTAGAAGATGGTAGACAGGAAACAGGGCTGTAGCTCCCACATGCATGGACAAAACAGTGTGAACAGACTCACATTGTGACCTTTTGCTTCAAGAACCACTGCAAGAACGTTCCAGGAAAACTGAAAGAGTTCACAGATCCACTGAAAGAAGTTCTCAAAGTGTGAGGGGGGAAAACCTACCTCTGAACACACATCTCTACCGAGGAATCTGAAAATCCAGATCACAGGAGAAGGATTTAACCTTCCCTATGGGTGAAATGGGTTTAGGGAGTTACGAGAAATATAAAAGTGCAAGTAGCAGTGGGAAGTACCTAGAAAGCACTCTGAGTCTCCAGCCTGAGCCCCAGGAAGCTATCCCTGACTTTATCTCACAGGGTACCTCAGGGAAGGCAGCCAGATGAACTGGGGAGGGGTCATGTGGCTAAGGAAGCTCTCAACTGAAATTGGTAGTGGTTTCAACTGGGGACAAATTTTCTCAGAGTCTGGAAGATGAGCAGGAGCTGCTTACTCACTTACAAGTGAGTAAGCAAGGGCAGGAGTGCAGAAGCTCCCACCAAACCAGTGGGCAGATGAGGAGGGCTGAGGTCCAAAAGCGGTAGCAGGGTAGCTCATGGCCTGTGGCAAGGTCTGAGCAGGGCACTGCAGTAGTGAGACTGGCTTCACCAACTGCCTGAGAGCTGGGTGAGGCCTCTTACTACTGGCTATCTGCCACTTCCCTGGCAAACTATATAACACAGGAGAGGCGGTGAGGTTCCCCACTGGAACATAACCCCACTGGCCTGAGAACCACCACCTGCCCCCTACAGTGGCTGTGGCAAACCCCACCTAAGGAAAGTCTGAGCCCAGACCCACCTAAAGCAGACCCACCTGATGGTATTTCCCTACCCGCCCTGGTAGCCAAACACAAACATAGAAACTCTTAGGAGCTTTATGACCCCACTCATCACCTGAGAAACCAAAATACTTACCCTAGGCATCTTAGGGCAAGCTTAGAGCCCCCTACTAGTACCACAGCTGGTGCTCTCCTCAAAGTGCCACTTCCTGGCTGGAAGCCAGTACATCAGCTCAGGACAGATTAACCCTGATCCCAGGAAGAAGACAACACTCAATTCCACTGCCTGCAACATCCTGGCTAACTAGAGGTCCTGAGGGTGTCCAAGTGACAACTTCATTGCTAGCATAACTAGCATTCAAGAAAGCCAGCACATTAAACATATCTGCAACCAAGGACTCTTACAGAGTTTACTTCACTGCCACCTCTACCAGAGGAGGTGCTGGTATCCGTGGCTGGGAGACCTGAGGATGGATTACATCACAGGATTCTTTTCAGACATCCACCAGCACCAGCCTGGAGCCTGTTAGCCCCACAGGGTGGCTAGACCCAGAAAAGCAATAACCCACTGCAGTCCAGCTTCAGGAAGCCCCATCCCTGGGGAAGAGGGAGAGTGCCAAATCAAGAGATCACCCCATGGGACAAGAGAATCTGAACAGCAGACCTTGAGTTTCAGACCTCTGAAGTAGTCTACCCAAATGAGAAGGAACCAGAAAAGTACTTTTGGTAATAGGACAAAAGAAGGTTCTATAATGTCTCCAAAAGATCATACCAGCAATGGATCCCCAGCAATGGATCCAAACTAAGAAAAAAATCTCTGAATTGCCAGATAAAGAATTCAGGGGGTTGATTATTAAGCTACTCAAGGAGATAGCAAGAAAGGTGAAAATCAATGAAAAGAAATAATAATAATAAAAAAATCAGGATAGGTATAAAAAATTCTCCAGAGAAATAGATATCATAAAGAAAAAGCAATCACATATTCTGGAAATGAAAGGCATGCTTAGATAAATACAAAACATAGGGGAAACTTTCAACAGACTATAACAAGTAGAAGAAAGAACTTCAGAGCGGAAGACAAGGCTTTTGAATTAATCCAATCAGACAAAGACAAAACAAAACAAAAAAAAAGAATAAAACAAAATAAACAGAGCTTCTAAAAAATTTGGGATTACATTGAATGGCCAAACCTACAAATAACTGGTGTTCCTGATGACGAAGAGAAATCTGAAAGTTTGAAAAACTTATTTGAGGGAATAATTGAGGAAAACTTCCCTGGCCTTGCTAGAGATCTAGGCATCAAAATACAAGAAGTTCAAAGAACACCTGGGAAATTCTTTGCAAAACACAGTCATCAGGTTATCTAAATGCAAGACAAGGGAAAGAATCTTAAGAGCTGTCAGAAGAAAGCACCAGATAACCTATAAAGGAAAATCAATCAGATTAACAGCAGACTCCTTAGCAGAAACCTTATAAGCCAGAAGGGACTGGGCCCCATCTTTAGCCCCCTGAAACAAAATAATTGTCAGCCAAGACTTTTGTATCCCTGAAAAACTAAGCAAAACTAAGCTTAATAAATGATGGAGAGATAAAAGTCTCTTTCAGACAAACAAATGCTGAGAGAATTTGCTACTACTAAGCCAGCACTACAAGAAATGCTAAAAGTTCTAAGTCTCTAAAGAAAACCTTGAAATACACCAAGACAGAACATCTTTAAAGTATAAATCTTACAGAGCCTATAAAACAATAACAAAACAGAAAACAAAAAACAAAAAAACCAAAGTATTAAGGTAACAACTAACATGATAGACCAGTATCTCACATCTCAATGCTCATGTTGGATGTAAATGGCCTAAATGCTCCACTTAAAAGAATGGTACAATGAATAAAATTCCACCAACCAAGTATGGGTCCTCAAGAGACCCATCTATCACATAAGGACTCACATAAACTTAAAGTAAAGGGGTGAAGAAAGATATTCCACACAAATAGAAATCAAAAATGAGCAGGAGTAGCTATTCTTATATCAGAAAAAACAAACTGTAAAGCAACAACAGCAAAAAAAAAGACAAAGAGGGACATAATACAATGATAAAAGGATTAACCCAACAGGAAAATATCACAATCCTAAATATATATGCATCCAACATTGGGGACCTCAAATTTATGAAAGGATTACTAGTAGACCTAAGAAATGAGATAGATAGCAATACAATAATAGTGGGGGACTTAAAAACTCCACTAGACAGTTCATCAAGACAGAAGGTCAACAAAGAAACAATTAACTTTAAACCCTAGAATAAATGAACTTAACAGACATTTCCAGAAAATTCTACCCAACCACTGCAGAATGTACATCCTTTTCTTCAGCACATGGAACATCCTTCAAGATAGACCATATGCTATACCATAAAACAAGTCTCAATAAATTTAAGAAAATCAAAATTATATCAAGTATCCTCTCAGATCACAGTAGATGAGTTCAGTCTATGTGATGAGGGAGATAATTTTGGTTCACCTGACTAAAAGACCTTTCAAAATAAAGAAGCATAACACTCCACCACTAATGTCATGCCTGAGACGATCAAAGTTAATATATGGTAACCCATAGCCAGGCATGGTGGCATGCTACCTGTAGTCTTAGCTACTCAGGAGGCTGAGGCAGGAGGATCACTTGAGCCCAGGAGTTTGAGGCTGCAGTGAGCTAGAATCATGCCACTGCACTTCAGCCTGGGCAACAGAGCAAGATCCTATCTCAAAACACACAGCACACACAGACACACACAGACACACACACACACACACACACACCCACCCATGGCAAAAGCAGTATTTTAGTATGTTAATGCTTTAATGTGGCTGGAAACTTGAATGCAAATATTTAATTCACACTGATCTATTCAAGCTTTTTATTTAAAAAAAAATCTCAATTTCATTAATATCAGCATATAAGAAGGAGTTTTCCCTTAAAAAAAAAACAACACTAAAAAGTCAAATTTAAAACTGTGTTTCAAATTACTTCAAAATTTGATTCATGGTAGTATATGCCATTTACCAGAAAGTTTCATAAGTGATACATGTTTTTATAAGCCAATAAATGCTTCTTCTTTCATGAGCCACTTCTACATTATCCATATTCAGATAGCTCAATTACTGTAAACCAAATCTCTAAATGAAGGCCGAGGCCCTAAAAATATAGTTATAAAGTTTTTGCTTTTCTCAGGGGAATCTGTAGTTGAGATGAGGACCCTTGTGATACTTTAGGGCAGCAATGGCCTGGAACAATTGGAAAGCTTCCTGCAGGAGGTTTCTTTTTTGAGAAGCATGGTGATAAAAGATGGCAGACAAAGGGCATCTGGCTGTAGAGGAGGGGAACCTTGGGGAAGACATTTCTTAGTGCAAGACTCCTATTTTATTCAATTACTATTGCACTTGTGTGCAGTGATCTTGTTGCCTGTGTTTTAAAAATAACAGAACCATCTCTTTAATCTATTATATGGATTTTATAGACTGGCCAGGGAACCTGTATGTTAGCACAGGTTATATGGGAAACCCCAACACATTTCTGTCAAATCAACACCTCTACATTCTCCTCCTCCAGGTCTCTTTTCAGTACCAGGCCAGTTCTCTACTTTCACCTGTTTTCTCTCACAGGTTAAAAAAAACCTGGCTTGCTTTTGCCTCATTTTCAAACTGCCACCACTTAGGGTTTGCTCTGGCTTCCTAATTCCTATTATTCCAGAGAAGTGCACTATTTTTGTTTCATGGCCCTCTGGCTGGATAAACATCCTAAATAAGCAGGGGTAGAATTAGACTAAAATTATATAGACTCTAAAAAAATTTGCTTATATAAATCGAACTTTTGGAAAACATATGTCTGAAAGTAGAAATATTTGTTAATACCAATCAAATACTGTTAATATTCTGGGATTATTCAAATTTTAAAATGGTCTTAAAAGCCATTCTATAATGTAGCATCTAAATATTTCTGTCAGAAAGCCTCTTTAAGTTTATAAAATTTAGTCCTTCTGCTCATGAGAATATAAAAAAGCTCCTTTGGTCAAAGGAACCAAAACTCTACATGCTACAGATCTTCCAAAGGCGACTGCTGTTAACTAAATATATGTTTCCCCCTCCCCAACTTTCTACCAATTTATATGTTGAAATCTCAACCCCCAAACATGATGGTATTCGGAGATGGAGACTTTGGGAGATGATTAGTTCATCAGGGTGGAGCCCTCTTTTATTTATACACTTATAAAAGAAGTCTGAGAACATCCTTGTCCCTTCTGCCATGTGAGGACATAGGGAAAAAACAGCCAGCTATGAATCACAAGAAGGAAGCCTTCAGCTGACAGTGAATCTACTGGTGCTCTGATCTTGGACTTCCCAGCCTCCAGAAGTGTGAGGAATACATTTCTGTTGTTTATGAGCCACTCAGTTTATGTTATTTTTGTTAAAGCAGTACAAATGGACATCACTAAAAATCTTTTTTTTTTTTTTTTCTTTTTTGAGACAGTCTTGCTCTGTCATCTAGGCTGGAGTACAGTTGCATGATCTTGGCTCACTGCAACTTCTGCCTCCCAGGTTCAAACAATTCTCATGCCATCAGAGTAACTGGGATTACAGGCGTGCACCACTATGCCTGGCTAATTTTTGTATTTTTAGTAGAGACAGAAGAGAGTTTCACCATGTTGGCCAGACTAGTCTTGAACTGGCCTCAAGTAATCCGCTTGCCACAGCCTCCCAAAGTGCTGGGATTACAGGTGTGAGCACTGCGCCTGGCCAAAAATTATCATTTTTGAGGGACCAGTGCACAAATCACCTTTGTTTGGCTTGCTTTTGGGACTTGCAACTGAATTCTGAATGTCAGGAACTTGGGCCCTTATGATTAAAGTATAAAAGAATTATTTTCAAATTTTGAATTACAATTGAGAGGTCAAAATTTCTAAAACTAAAACAACTTTTTAATATTAAATAAGTTACTGAGCTGTTTGCAAGGTGAACTTTGTTTACAACATAGTTGGCAGAAAATATGTTAGAAATGTAACTTTGGTTACAGTCTCTGAATGAGTAACTCTGGTTATTTCAGTAAATACAAGATGTCAGATCAATTTGTTTATGGTTAAAGGATACAAATTACTACCAGGCGAGGGACTAACAGTTTACTGTAAATCCCAATTACAGGTGGCAAGAAGGCTGCTGAAGATCTATGGCTAAATTTCCTATTTTATCATATATCACTTTTAAAAATCATAACCATAACTGATGATCCCATCTAACTCCATTAGTATGTAAATACTTGCAAAGAGACACATATGCTCTTGTTCATTTTCGTTCTCTCCTTCTTCCCTTTTTCCTCTAATTCCCTCTTCTCTCCCTTCTCCCACAGTCCCCACAAACATCCTTGAGTGTAAGGTAACGCAAGTAACATTTGGTTCAATTTAGAAGTGACTAAGTTAGAACTAGAATACTATTCCTTAATTCTGTTTATAAAGCATATTTCAGTAAATCATAATTCTTTTAAAAAGTTCATAAAACAATTTCTATGTTCTAGAACAACAACAACAACAAAACACAACACATGAAAAGAAATAAAACACTGAGCTTCTGAAGGGTCCTGCTGGTATCAATCTAATTTACTTCTAACCCAGGCAGTTTTAACAGAACAAAAGATATAAACTGAAATACTTAATAGGACCCTCAACTACTTGGAAATTATATACTTTGCTCCAAGGAACCCACTATATTCTCAATCATTTTCCATTTAGTTCCATCACTTTAATAGAAAAAAAATGAGATATCACATTGTCATCTTTAAAACTGTCTTACTAGCAAAGAGGATTCACAATTTGGATGCACACAATCACACCTTTTTTTTTTTTTTGAGATGGAGTTTTGCTCTTGTTGCCCAGGCTGGAAGGCAATGGCAGGATCTAGGCTCACCACAACCTCCACCTCCTGGGTTCAAGCAATTCTCCTGCCTCAGCCTCTCGAGTAGCCGGGATTATAGTCATTCGCCACCTCGCCCAGCTAATTTTGTATTTTTAGTAGAGATGGGGTTTCTCCATGTTGGTCGGGCTGGTCTCGAGCTCCTGACCTCAGGTGATCTGCCTGCCTTGGCCTCCCAAAGTGCTGGGATTACAGTCACAAACCACCACACCCAGCCCACAACATCTTTTTCAAAGAAAGTATAACTCTTTGAAACAGACATATGGCAAATGTCTTGTTTTTATCTCTTGGCATAAAAATTACTATCAATTCCCACAGAACTTTCCAAAAGACCTGTCATTAAGTTTAAACAATTCATAAAGGTATAAAATCAGAAAAGTTCTTAAACTCATAAGCTAGATAAATGAAAAAGAATCTCTCAACTAAGGGGAACGTAACTGAATCATGTGGGCCAGTCTTTCCCATGCGATTCTCGTGATAGTAAATTAAGTCTCATGAGATCGGATGGTTTTATCAGGAGTTTCTGCTTCTGCTTCTTCCTCATTTTTCTCTTGCCACTGCCATGTTAAGAAGGTCCTTTTGCCTTCCACCGTGATTCTGAGGCCTCCCCAGCCGTGTGGAACTGTTAGTCCCATGAAACCTCTTTTTTTCTAAAATGCCCAGTCTCAGGTATGTCTTTATCAGAAGCATGAAAAGGACTAATACAGTAAATTGGTACCAGTAGAGTGGGGTCTTGCTGAAAAGAAACCCAAAAATGTGGAAGTGACTTTGTGACTGGGTAACAGGCAGAGGTTGGAACAGTTTGGAGGCCTCAGAAGAAGACAGGAACATGTGGGAAAGTTTGGAACTTCCTAGGAATTTGTTGAATGGCTTTGCCCAAAATGCTGATAGCAACATGGACAATAAGGTCCAGGCTGAGGTGGTCTCAGATGGAGATGAGAAACTTTTTGGGAACTGGAATAAAAGGTGACTCTTGTTATATTTTAGCAAAGAGACTGGCAGCATTTTACCCATGCCCTAGAGATTTGTGGAACTTTGAACTTGAGAAAGACGATTTAGGGTATCTGGTGGAAGAAATTTCTAAGCATTCAAGAGGTGACTTGTGTGCCGTTAAGGGCATTCAGTTTTATAAGGGAAGCAGAGCATAAAAGTTTAAAAAATTTGCAGCCTGCGTATGCGATAGAAAAGAAAAACCCATTTTCTGGGGAGAAATTCAAGCCAGCTTCAGAAATTTTCCTAAGTAGCAAAGAACCTAATATTAACCCTTAAGACCATGGAGAAAATGTCTCCAGGCCATATTGAGACCTTCAGGGCAGCCCCTCCCATCGCAGACCTGGAGGCCCAGGAGGAAAAAAGTGGTTTCGTGGGCTGGGCCCAGGGTCCCCGTGCTGTGTGCAGCCTAGGGACTTGGTGCCCTGTGCCCTAGCTCCTCCAGTTGTGGATAAAAGGGGACAATGTACAGATTGGGCTGTGGCTTCAGAGGGTGGAAGCCCCAATCCTTGTTGAGCCTGTGGGTGCATGGAAGTCAAGAACTGAGGTTTGGGAACCTCTGTCTACATTTCAGAAGATGTATGGAAATGCCTGGATGCCCAGGTAAAAGTTTGCTGCAGGAGTGGGGCCCTCATGGAAAATCTCTGCCAGGGCAGTGTGGAAAGGAAATGTGGGGTCAGAGTCCCTACAGAGTCCCTACCAGGGCACTGCCTAGTGGAGCTGTGAGAAGAGGGCCACCATCCTCTAAACCCCAGAATGGTAGATCCACCAACATCTTGCACCATCTTGCCTCAGATGCTCAATGACAGCCCGTGAAAGCAGCCAGGAGGGAGGCTGTATCCGGCAAAGCCACAGGGATGGAGCTGCCTAAGACCATGGGAACTCACCTCTTGCAGCAGTGTGACCTGGATGTGAGACCTGGGGTCAAAGGAGATCATTTTGGAGCTTTAAAATTTGACTGTCCTGCTGGATTTCAGACTTGCATGGGCCCTGTAATTCCTTTGTTTTGGCCAATTTCTCTTATTTGGAATGGCTGTATTTACCCAATACCTGTCCCCCAATCTAGAAAGTAACTAGCTTGCTTTGGATTTTACAGGCTCACAGGCGGAAGGGATTTGCCTTGTCTCAGATGAAACTTTGGACTGTGGACTTTTGAGTTAATGCTGAAATGAGTTAAGACTTTTGGGGGACTGTTGGGAAGGCATGACTGGTTTTGAAATGTGAGGACATGGGATTTGGAGGGGCCAGTGGCAAATGATATAGTTTGGCACTGTCTCCACCCAATTCTCATCTTGAATTGCATCTCCAAGAATTTCCATGTGTTGTGGGAGGGACCCAGGGGGAGGTAATTGAATCACAGGGGCTAGTCTTTCCCATGCCATTCTCATGACAGTGAATTGTCTAAGGATATCTGATGGGTTTAACGGGGGCTTCTGCTTTTGCTTATTCCTCATTTTTCTCTTGCTACCACCATGTAAGAAATGCCTTTCACCTCTTGCCATGATTTTGAGGACTCCCCAGCCATGTGGAACTTGTAAGTCCAATTAAATCTCTTTTTGTTCCCAGTTTCAGGTACATCTTTATCAGCAGTGTGAAAATATACTAACGCAGTATCTGTAAAGAATTGATTCCAGGACCCCGTGGACGTCAAAATCTGCTGGTGCTCAAGTCCTAGAGTCAGTCCTATGGAACTCATAGATATAAAACATCCATGTCTGTGGATTCTATATCCCACAAATACTGTATTTTCCATCTGCTGCTGACAGAATACAAAGATGCAGAACCCTGAGATATAGGGTGTCAACTATATATTTTAAAAATATTCTCGGCCAGGTGCGGTGGCTCATGCCTGTAATCCCAGCCCTTTGGGAGGCTGAGGTGGGCGGATCACCTGAGGTCAGGAGTTTGAGACCAGCCTGGCCAACATAGTGAAATCCCATCTCTACTAAAAATACTGTAATTAGCCAGGCATCGTGGTATGCGTCTCTAATCCCAGCTACTCAGGAGGCTGAGACATGAGAATTGCTTGAACCCAGGAGGCAGAAGTTGCAGTGAACTGACATTGCACCACTGCACTCCAGCCTGGACAACAGAGCAAGACTCTGTCTCAAAAAAAATAAGGAGGGGGGTACATGTGAATAGTATAAGGAATGAATCCTAAATTATCTCACAAGTTAAAGATCCCAAATCTGGAAATCTAAAATCTGAAAATGAGCATTTCCTTTGAGTGTCATGTCAGTGATAAAAAATTTCAGATTTCAGAGTGTTTCAGGTATCTGGATTTGGAATGCTCAACTTGAATAATGCCTAAATTTTCACAAATTAACATTTAATGGATAGATAAGAAGCTGCTGAAGTCGGCCTCTCCTGAGAACTAAGGCAGATTTAAAATTATTCGTTGAAGAAAAACTTCAATGTCACCTTGCATGGCTTTGTTCTAAGAGTTGGGTTTGTGTTCTGGCTCTAACATTTACTAGTTTTGTCAACTCAGGCAAGTGATTTAGCCCTGTGAGTCTTAATCATAAAACAGTGACACCCGATATCTACCATACTGGGTTGTTGTCAACATTAAATGAAACTATGGGCATAAACATCTGGCGCAATCTAGGTACAGGTACTTCTGTTATCTCCCCTTAGGAAGATTTCCTTCTGGATGAAAATACAAATGACTCCCCTCAATCATCAAAATGGAATGCCAGCTTAGCCATTTGATAACTTGGTTTCTAAAGCAACTGGGTAGTAAATTAGGACTGCATCCATTGGTTATTTCATCTAAGAGAAAAGAAAGATCTAAAAGTATAATATGAAAAAGTAAACTCCATTATATAAATACAACCAATCTAAGAGATCTAAGGAATAAAAACGGTCCTCTGCTCAGGTTCAAAAGGCTGTTAGGAAAATAATTACATTTTAATGATTATCTTGCAATATACTTAGGTTTCTTATTTTCTCTTTTAAAATATGATTGATGTTTTGATTGGAAATAAAATTTTATACGACCATTCCAGTGAAATAAAAAGTTCAGAAAAATATGCAGAGGCCTAGGTTGTTAGGTGAACAATACAGTAGAACCTTCTTGCCCTTTTTAATTCCTTTGTCAAACAGAAACAGCTCTTATTTTAAAAATGAATCACCAGGTCAGGCTTCAGCCTCATATAGTATCACTCTATTTCTGCAGGTGATTTACATCTTACTAAGGAAGTGTAAGAGCCTTAGGTACAGATAGTTTTTTTTTTTTTTAAAAAGTTTTTTTTTTAATAAATAAGGTTTCTTTTTTAAAAAAATAACTTTTTAATCTTGAAATAATTTCAACCTTACAGAAAAATTGCAAAACTAGTAAAGAATTCCAGTAAAGAATTCCCATTTATCCTAAACCCAGATTTTCCAATTGTTAACATTTTGCCACATTTGTTTCTCTTTGCATATTATTTTTCTGAGCCATTTGAAAATAAATTAGACAAATGATATCCTTAACCTCTAAATACTTAAGCACGTATTTCCTAACAAAGACATTCTCTCACATAACCACAGTACGATTATCAGAGTCAGAAAGTTAACATTGGGATAATACTATCATCTAATCTATAGACTTTATTCCAGCTGGAATGTAATTCTGAAATATGAACCAATAGCCTTTTATCTTTGCATAATCTTTGACCAATGGATTACTTATATCAATAGTAAACTATTGCCTATTGGCTACTTATATTTTAAGAACACACAAGCATATTTTGTATGTGAATAATGGGTGTTTGCGTATGTTTACCAAGTTTGCCTAAAAGGTTAACAGTGGTCTCTCCAAGCAGTGGAATTATGGTTGACTTTTGTAGTCTTCTTTATAGCTTTCTATTTTTTTTTAAATGAGGAAAAACTGCCGATACTAATTTCTAAACATACATGTATATATATAATTTTTATCTTATACAGGTTGATTTTGGTAAAATATGCACGTTTCTACAAATTTCACAAATGAGTATGTCACCATGAAAATTTAAAATCTGCTTCATGATAATCCCTTTTGCTTACTGGCTTCCTACTTCTGACAACATTCTCATTATTGATCAACTTATAAAAGATAATTTACACACCATTCATCTAGGAAAAAAGTCATCTGCCCATGCTCTAACAATTACTAGATAACCTTAAAATAAAATAACCAATTATCCAGAAGTACTCTTATTTACAGTGATTAACAAAACATCCTTATCTCTTCCAACATAAGGCATATTGTTTACACATAAACAACTTTCAAATATAACCATCTATTTCTCTAGTACAATCCAATACCAGGGTAAACCAACATGCTTACAAATGGGAAACACAGCTGTCAAACCAGCTTTAAACTCTACACCTGTTCAATATTTTTGAGAAATACATAACTTATGAAAATACTACCAAGACGGGTTTAATAGGACATATGAATTAAGCATCGCTATTGCCACTCCTTTCCACTTACGTGTTTGAAGGCAAAAACAAAAATTTTAACCTAGTTTTACTTTAGCTTATTCCTTTTAAAGTACCTTCAATTAGTATATTATAGAACTTCACATTTTTTTTTTTTTTTGAGACGGAGTTTCGCTCTTGTTACCCAGGCTGGAGTGCAATGGCACGATCTTGGCTCACCGCAACCTCCGCCTCCTGGGTTCAGGCAATTCTCCTGCCTCAGCCTCCTGAGTAGCTGGGACTACAGACACGTGCCACCATGCCCGGCTAATTTTTTGTATTTTTAGTAGAGACGGGGTTTCACCATGTTGACCAGGATGGTCTCGATCTCTTGACCTCGTGATCCACCCACCTCGGCCTCCCAAAGTGCTGGGATTACAGGCTTGAGCCACCGCGCCTGGCCTGAACTTCACATTTATAGCAAAAATGCAAACAGGTGAAAGCTAGACATCTCAAACAGTGAAGTATCATGAACTACTTCCTAAATGTTTGAAAACTTCGTTATTAACTATAATTATCTACAAGCACTAATGTCCATGCTATGACATTAAGATTCTTTATTCCTAAAAAGTTCTTAATTTCTTATCTTACACATTCCTGAAATTTAAATGTTTGTCCATGTTTTAATCTGTTGAGATGGGCAGCAGCTATTGATCTCCATCCTCCTTACAACAGCCCCTAATAAACTTGCTGATATCCTCAAGTCATTATTTGAGAACATTATCTTAAAAAACAACAATAACACTATCTTGTGATTGAGAAGGATACTCTCCCTGCTCTCCTCACCTTGTTACAGGAAGGATTTAAAAGGGTCTTATAAACTTGTTCAAGAAAAAATAAATAAATAAAATAAAAGGGACTGGGAGTAGGGGATTTGTAAGGACATACAAAATATATGCACCAAAAACCATAGGAGCAAAATAGGTCAAGTTCAATTATAATATTATGTGCCAGGTATTATGCTAAGTATTTTTCATACATTTAACCCTTTATACCCTGTAAGGCAGTTACTAATACCTCTACTGTAGAGATTATGAAATACCTTGCTCATAGTCATAAAGCTAGAGTGAAAAAAGCTAGATTTCAACCCAGGTATATAGGACACCATTTGTGGAAATGATATAGTACTAGTTAAGAACATCAGCAGTGGGGTCATACTGCCTGGGTTTGCAGACTGTCTTGACTGCCATCTACCTGGGTGATATCGATAAATTACTTCTGTCTTTGCATCTTAATTTTCTCATATATAAAACAGAGATAATAATAGTGCCTATTATCATGGTATTGTTCAATGAGGATTAAATGTTTAATGCATGTAAAATCTTAAAACTAAGACTGACACAGAAAAATTGTGGAAACTTGTAATTGCTAATTATCACTGGACTGAATATATGTGGACAGGGAGCTGAATACTACTGCAAGATCTCTCATTACATCTCTCTAATACTTTAGGAAAGTGTTTATCTCTTAGTTTTGCATCTGTGTATGACTCAGAAAATCAGCTACTTGGCTAAGTGGATTTTTATAGGAAGGTGCTACTGTGCCTTGAAAAGGATGTTTTAGCTAGTGAGACTGTATAGACTGTGTGAATCAATTTTAGTTGAATTAGAGTAAACTGCAGGATTCTGAGAAACGGAACCTGAAAATAATGTTTAAGTTTTATGAATGTTACCTCCTTTAACTTGCTCTTTCAAAATATTTAGATTCTTACTACAATACTGTGAAACTACTTTGCTGTTCTTTATCCTATATGAAAAAAAGAGATCTTAAAAACATAGCATAAACCTCAAATAAAGCATTCAACTTACTAGTTAAGATACTAGAAGGTGAAATCACAGCAGTAATTTTTTTTTTTTTAAAAAACCATAGATCAAAGCACCACATGAAAAACATTCCATCTCTACACTGACCTTTGATAACAGCTTGTACAGAATGAGATCCTCTTTCTCCTTTCCTTCTCCCTCCTTATAGCTCATCTTTCTGGCTTCCTTGCTCACTCCAAAACCTCCTCCATTCCCTGTGGTATCCAAGCCACACAGACTCTATTTTCCATTTCCACTGCCACCTTTCTGGTTCAGACTTTCATTACCCCTCACCTCTACTTTTCAGGTCTTTATGCTATCAAATCATCCTTGATTTTATCCATTGCTGCCAGGTTCAATAAACATATTATTGACTATTATGTGCTAAATATTGTGCTAGACATTTTAATATATAGAATCTCATTTAACCTTCATACAACCATATGAAACATCAGTCTCATTTTATAGAATAAAGTACTTGTGGATGAAACGGGTTTAGGGACTCTGAGTAAGGTCATGCTGGAAAAAGTGGCCTAGCTGAGACTGAAATCCAGCTCTAAGTTTGCGTGAAGAAAGATTCTGATAACATTTTCATTCTAAAAGCCTCCAGAGGCCCAACAGTCTTGGAAAGTAACAGTCAAACTTCCCAAAGTGGTATTTAAAGTACTCTGTAATGTGGTTCAACCTTTTTATTTTTGTTTTGCATAACTTCCTATGCTGCCATATTGTTTAGCCAACTTGAACAACTGACTCTATCCCAACGATATTCAAATAGTCTTACTCTTAGCTGGGAATTTTGCTATGTCCTCATTTTGAAATGGCCTCTCTGCCATCTCAAAATCCTATATATAATATGAGGTTTGGTTCAAATGTTACCTCCTTAATATATTTTCTAGTTTTCCCAAAGAATGTTACTTCTCCCTCATTGGAACCTCACAGTACTACCGATACTCATAGCACTGATGATCTTATTTCCTTACTACTTATTTCATTGAAGGGAAAGATGATACAATGCCTTACACCTCATATTCAGTTTCTTGTTTTCATATTCACAGTGCTTACCATTAATTTGATTGGAGAGTTTATGTTTGTATATTTTGACATAACTTCCTATTCTTTTCCCAGCATCTTAAAATCATATAAACATACTTAGAAAACCTAAGACAGAGAACTACATCCTCATTTTTAATCAAGATGAACTTTAAGAGTAGAAATGTTACATAGGATTTACTATTAAAGCTTGAAGGCATTTAGTTTATTTAAAGAAGCCAAACTATAGAACATTATAGATGGCTAAAATTTCATTGAGTCCCTACTGTATTCACAAGTATTATCAAATTGAACTAAACCTGGGTTTTCATAAAAACTGACATTTTGAAAAAAGCTTTATTTGCTTTAATCTTTCTCTTCCTTTTGATAAGATTAAGACTGTAAATGGCAAATGGTTAAACAGGAGCACCAAAATGTTATCTGCAAGGCATCTGGCCTTAAAAAAAACACCAAAATGCTAACTCTGAGGCATCTGGCTTAACGTATTTATAAGTTTGTCTGTCTCAGATACTCTTGAGTATCTGAAATCACAGTTGTTTAAGAAGCTCTTTTATACTCTTTATATGTACATTCAACAATACACGACAGAGGTGGACTTTGTAGATGCACTGAATTTCATTCGGCAAGACTTCTAAACTCTCCAAAACTGAAAGGGAAGTAAGGCATGTAAAATTTTAGATTATACCTCATCATTTTATTTAGGCTACATTAAACTATACACATAGAGTAAGAAATATTTTTGATGTTTTCAATAATGTCAGAAATAATTTATACGCCACATCTGTAAACCAAAATCCTCACTCTAAAAATCAGGCTTTTCACAAAATTAATATTGAGCAGTAAAGCTCTCATTTTGTGGACTTCCTTACCCTAAACATTTTTATTTGGTTAAAACATACAAGGAATAGCCTTGAAGATGGAAAGGAAATAGAAATGTGACTAAAAGTCATGCTAAAACTCTGAAGGTCTGGAAGAAAAAGGGTTGTGGTTGAATAAAGGCTCTTGGTCAGGCAGCCAGCCTTAGTCATACCAAAAACATTTCCTAACAAAGTCATACAAAAACCTTTCCTAACCAACTGAATGCCATGTGCTAAGAGCAAAACATCATAGTACCTGCTGATATGGAAGATATTGCTGGAGACAATACTGATAACATTATCATAGAAATATAAATGTGAAATCCCAAGTGTGATAAGCATTACCAAGGAGTTTCATGATGGTTAGGAAAGGTTTCCCAGAGGAAATGATTATTAGTGTTTTATTAATAGGTTCTAAGAGAACACAAAACTGAGTATTTAATAAGAAAGACCTTTAAAACAGAGGATGGCTACTTGGTGACAGAATAGCTGAGTACCAAACAGGAGACATTGAGTAAACGCAGATATTAGTAATAGTAAGAAGTTACTATCAATCTTTGGCTGGAAGGAAGAAGGGTGAGGAAGAAGAGGTGGTATTACTAGAGGCCAGGGGCTAGAGTATCAAGTAGAAGCTGGAAGTATGGTGGGCCTGTCCTGTCAGAAGCATGAAGCCACGAAGGAGAAAGAATGGCTGTCAGATACACTGTCCAATGCAAAGGGAAAGAAGAAAACTCTGGCTTTCCCAGTTCACTCCCATTCCCATCAGTGCTTTACATTGGTCAAATCCAGCTGAAATACAGTCTGCTAAGGTCAGCCCTCTCACAGCATATAGCAGTGAAGGGCAGAAAAATGTATCTGAGGGCAAACAAGCTAAGGTCAAACACAAGCAGAGATCAGATGAATGAGTTAACCACAGCTTTGTATGGGCAGAAATGAGCTGGGGGAAGGGGGCACATGTACCATGGCTGTGTAGTAGACAGAGAGTATGGCAAGTATGGAGGAGTGAAAGACAGCCAGCATGGTTAAATTGGAGAATGGCAGGGGAGAAAGGAGGGCTGGAGAAATACATAGGGACCAGGCCTGCGAGGACTGGAATTTATCATCCTATAATATGCAATCAGAAACCACAGAGGCAGGCAACTGACAGAATCAGATTTGTATCTCAAAAGTTCACTGATCCTCCCCTTTTCCTCCCAGGAAATTCACTAAACTGCAACATGTCAGAAATTCTACTAGGTGCAGGATACATAGCCTAAAAACAATATAGCATATTTGTGTCTCTGTGAAGTCTACTAGCAAGTGCCTAGCATGCTGGATTATGTAAGACCTTTTAGGTATTCTTTCAGCATAAATCATCTGATTATCATCACGACATGACATTTATCTTTATTATACCACAGATTTAGTTCCAGTAAATTTGCTGATTATCCTCCTGTTTACTTTTTGTATTTATATGCTTCCATTAGTCACTCACCCATCTTTGTCTTTTCAGCTGAAGAACACTAATTTTTTTCCCATCCATTTATCTTTATATGGCTATCTCATTTCCGTGTTAATTTTAATTATTTGTCCTCACCCTATCCAGTTCTGTTTTAAAATCCTTGTATTATAGCAACCATAAATGCACAAATAATTTATTCCCAGAGAATTTCATAGTTTTAAAATAAGTGTATAAAAAGATTTCGTTTTGTGACATTTCTCATGAAAAGTCAAATTCCTTGTTTTGGAAGCACAGTGACATATTACCTATTTCTTTAAGAATCCTAGATCTCATATAAGTATAGTTTGGATTTCTTTCTTACATACTTGTCCTGAGAGCTCTTCCTTCATATTCTACCTCTTAACTTGGTGCTTCTTAGCTTAGTGCTATGTGTAAATCTAAAGATTATACTGTACATTCCTTCTTCGAGATCTGTGCTGTCCAATATGGTACCCACTAGTCACATGCAGCTTCGGAGCACCTGGAATGTAGCTGAAATTCAACCTATGCTGTAACTGTAAAATATATACCAGATTTCAAAGACTTTTTATAAGGATGTAAAATATCTCATTGATTTTTATGTTGATTACATGTCAAAATGACCAGGTTTGAGATATATATGGGTCAAATAAAACATTACTAAAATTAATTTCACCTGCTTATTTTTGTTTTTTACAGTGTCCACTAGAAAATCAAAAATTACATAAGTGCCACATACTATATTTCTGTTAGTGCTGTTTTAAATCATTTATGAAAATTTATCAAAGTCTTGGACTCAAGCATTCAGGATACTATACCTGGTCATCCTTATCCTGTTTCCCACATCTTTAAGCCAGATCTACTTGTAACAAAATATTCTCCTAGGAATTAGATGTTCCAGGAAACTTTGGTATGGATCTTCTTCAAAAGCTTTCGGAAAGTTCAAAATGCATTTGCTGTTATCATTTCTTCTGTATGCTCATTTACCATCTTCATATTAGATAGGAATGATTTCCCTAAATGCTGTTTTTTCTCCCAACTGATTATTTTTTCCTTTACACTAAGTCTTTACTGTATTCAATTGCCCTAATAATTACTTTGGAAGTAAACGAAGACTCACTGGGCTCTATAAGAAGCCAGACTGTGTCTGAATCAGGCTTAATCTTAGGCAAGTGAACATGGGTGAGGGTATTTTGAAGCCCCTTGTATTCAAATCCCATCTCCCCATAATTTCAGATCTCTCCTGAAGTCTGTTCTAAAATGATTCAATTATCACTACTAATTATTACAACAACATTCATAGTCTAGTTTTTGTTAGAGGTAGTGAGATTTAATCAAACAGGTATAGATCCTATAGTCAGAAGATTTTGGCTCTTTGTATATGGGAAAAGTATTTCATAGATTCTAAAGTGCTACATATTTAGATATTTTGTTTGCATATCTTGTTTCTTACCCTGGCAGTGGTTCTTAGAAAATAGGTATCATCTCCTCATCTCTTTAATTGTATGGGTGTGTTTAAAAATTGATGGGAGCCTGATATCAATTATTTACCTTTCCAAATCGGATTCTTGAGAAAAATTAGGCTTTGATGAGAAAACAATAGCTTTCTTTTCTAGAGAAGAAAAAAATACCACTCAAGTCAAACAGAAAGAAAACATCCGAAATCTAGGAGGTGAATTCTTCAGACTTTACAATTTTAGATAAGGAGGACCTTATCTAAAGCCCTACTTATAACAGTTGCCAGTTAATACCACATAACACTCTAAAAGAATATACTGTTCTGATTAAGAGCTCCAATATGTCACTTATGGATTCTCCCCATTAGCTGAGTGCTTTTCAGGGATTCATTATTCCTCGTTTTTCAGGTAGATCTGAAGTAGAATGTCATCTCCTAATGCCTTTAACCGCAGTTCCCTCTGGAACCTGCATACTGGGGTACAAAAGGTATGAAGTACTTCTACTCTTTTATTTATACCGACAAATGATTATACTCTCTTCTGCCCATCTGTTCTAAATTAAGAGACCCAAAAGCTTCTTTTAGAATTTCCCCTCCATTTCAAAACAGGAAAAAATTCATATTCATCCTTCCTTTCTGATAGTGACACATTTATATACCAATATTGTTTGGGTTTTCAACCTCGTGTCTCTACTTGCAGAAGGAAATACTTGGTCTCTTATGAAAGACAATTGCTATCAAGTATATGAAGGCAGAGGGTGGTAGGTTGAAGGAAAATGGAGAGTCAGGTTAGTATCAGAAAATGTACATAAAAGCTTGTTTCTAAAACCAGAATTCCTTACATTCTTTTATTCAGAATGAAAGAATAGGTGGGTGTTTGTAGTAGCCCCTACTACCTTTTCCTTTACCTCAGAATTCCCAGATTCAGAGGTTCCAGAGCCCATTTTCATGGTGCCTTCTCTGCTACCCAATGGCCTCAAACATCCCAAGTTGAAGGAATAGAGTTGGAATAGAACAATCTATGAGAAGAATCAAGTGCGTCAGGGTGGACAAATGATTAAAAGTAGATACAGAGGGCACAGGCAGACTAGCTAAAATAGGAAGACAGGAGGAAAGAGAACAAAACTTTTATTAATAATCTATTTTTTGTCTGAGGCTGGGCGTGGTGGCTCATGCCTGTAATTCCAGCACTTTGGGAGGTTGAGGGTGGGTCACCAGAGACCTGGAGTTCGAGACCAGCCTGGCCAACATGGTGAAACTCTGTCTCTACTAAAAATACAAAAATTAGCCGGGTGTAGTGGTGCATGCCTGTAGTCCCAGCTACTTGGGAGGCTGAGGCAGGAGAATTGCTTGAACCCAGGAGGTGGAGGTTACAGTGAGCCGAGACTGCACCACTGCACGCCAGCCTGGGTGACAGAGCTAGACTGTCTCAAAAACAAAAACAAAAAAAATAATTTATTACCTGTCTGGAACCAGGGGTAAAGCAAGTGAGTGGTCAGTGGCAAGGAAACTCAAATTCTGGGAAGGTAAAACTCAGGATCTCTCTCTTTCAAATAATGTGTGCTAATGTGGCATTTATATGGTCTGTGTGGCTAACAAGGCACACAATAATGATTCATATGTGTCTTAATATATGTCAGATTAATTTATCGTGAATTTTATTTGTAAGCACTATATATTCTACAGACATTTATAGATAGATTTTATAGTTGACTACTAAAATATCATGGCCTGAAACTTTTTAAAATCTGAAAACTCCTTAAATTTCTTTCTTAGTGAAAGTTAAGCAAACTATGATCACCAAACCTGAATACTGCAATAGACTGAAATAAATCACAAATTGAATTGTCTTTTTCTGGTGTGGTAAAGAAATTTTTAATATTTACTCTGTCATCTCTAATTTTTGTTTAAGTCTAATATCTAATTTACTTGTATCTCAGCTATCTTGGTTTATAGGATTCTCATGATAAATCTTCATTATTTTCAAATATGAACAATTTTCAAATATGATTGTTCAAAAATGAACAATCATAAGGCACCTCATTTACTCTACAAGCTCTTTTATTGTATGTATGAGCTAAGCAGGGCACTGCTCTGTGCTTGCTCCAAACTTTTCTTGGGTTTCTAATAACGTATTTCTAAAATAGGCTTTATGCAGGCTATTTGCTAAATTACTCTGCAATTTCTCCCTTATATCCCAATTTATAAAAAATTCCCTTAAAAAGTCATGGCCAGGTTCAATCATTGTGGTAGACAGTGTGGCGATTCCTCAAGGACATAGAAATAGAAATTCCATTTGACTCGGCAACCCCATTACTGGGTATATATCCAAAGGATTATAAATCGTTCTATTATAAGGACACATGCACACGAATGTTCATTGCAGCACTGTTTACAATAGCAAAGACCTGGAACCAACCCAAATGCCCATCGACGATAGACTGGACAGGGAAAATGTGACACATATACACCATGGAATACTATACAGCCATCAAAAACGATCAGTTCATGTCCTTTGTAGGGACATGGATGAACCTGGAAACCATCATTCTCAGCAAACTGACACAAGAACAGAAAATCAAACACTGCATGTTCTCATTCATAGGTGGGTGTTGAACAATGAGAACACATGGACACAGGGAGGGGAGCATCACACACTGGGGTCTGTAGGGGGGAAATAAGGGAGGGACAGTGGGGGGTGGGGAGCTGGGGAGAGATATCATGGGGAGAAATGCCAGATATAGGTGATGGGGAGGAAGGCAGCACATCACACTGCCATGTGTGTACCTATGCAACAATCTTGCATGTTTTTCACATGTACCCCAAAACCTAAAATGCAATTAAAAAAAAAAAAAAGTCATGGCCAGGTGTGATGGCTAGTTCCTTTATACCCAGAACCTTGGAAGGCTGGCGGGGGAGGACTGCTTGAGGACAGGAGCTCAAGACCAGCTTGGGCAACACAGCAACACCCTGTCTCTACCCAAAAATAAATAAATAAATAAAAATAAATAAAAGATGAGTGTAATGGCATACACCTGCAGTCCCAGCTACTCCAGAGGTGGAAGTTGAGGTGGGAGGATTACTTGATCCCAGGAGTTGGAGGCTGCAGTGAGCCATTATTGTGCTGCTGCACTCTAACCTGGGTGACAGGGCAAGACCCTGTCTCTAAAAAAATAAAAAATGAAAAGGTCATCAAATAGATTTGAGTTGTTTTCTTGTGGACTGGCTACATGAAAGTCAGTCATAACTCCTGTTTTTCCCTTGCATTCTCCTTCTACAAAGGCAGAAAAGTTAAAATGGCTTCTCATAGTGTACTTCCTTGCTGCTGAGGAAGCCATATGACTCATTTCTGGTCAGTGAGATGTTAGTAGAAATCCCTGGGAGGAAATTCCAGGAAAGTTTTAAAAAGGACATGGCTGACATGTGCTTTTGGCCAGCTTTAGACCACACCCCTTTTCTTGAAAGGTAAAATCCTAAGGGTGTCTTAGACATCTTGCAACCATGAGAGCAAAAAACCCATGCTAAGAAAGATGAAGGAGGAAGCCATGTTCTTCAATTACAGTGTTATGCTCCTTTAAAAACTCAAGGCACATTTAAAGTATGGCAGGAATTAAGTTTCTTTTATTCTGCATATTCATTATAATTAGTGACTAACTTCAATGAAGAATTCCAACATAAAGACTGATTTAAACCTAGAGATTGTATTTATACAAAGAGAGCATCCTAAACTCATCAAATAATTTAGCATAATTGTTTTTTTAACAATGTTCTATTTTCTACCCATACTTGTAATATATTACAAATTATCAAAATCTACTCCCTGATGTTTTATGTTGTCTTAAAGAACATGCTAATTCTCCTCCCTAGGAATATTAAATTCAGACATAGGTAATTTAATGCCTGTAGACACTGTTGCTGACATTTTCAACATCAGATCTAATTAATAACCTAGAATTCTTTCCTCAAAACTACTTATGACATATTAAGAAGTAAAATAATGAAAAGATTAATGTCTTACCAACCTTTGCTATAAAATATTAGAACCATCTAATCTCATATCTTTGCAAATATAATAAAGGATATTGAAAATGCCAATAGCAATGGCAAGTTATGACAATTCAAAGTAAAGCCAAAAATTTAGCTGGACAAAAACAATAATGCTTCTTCATGCAGTTATGTATTTCAGAATAAATTCTAATGCCAGTTGTTTCATTCTTCTGAGGAATTGCTTCAAATTGTTTGAGATACTAACATAAAGAAAGTTGGGGCAAGATCAGCCACCAAAAAAAGGGGAAATTTCCCATGAAACCTCTATTTTGACCATGTCATTACCATGCTCAAAATCTTCAACAGCTCCCCACGGCTTTCATAAATCCAAACTCTATGGGCCAACCACCCTCCCTTTCCAGTTTTACTTGTCCCTACCTCTCCACTCTGATCCAAATTACCCTATTTCTCTCAAAATAATTTCAAACTGCCCAATGTTTATATAAGGATGTTCACAATTAATACATAAGTAAATTAGAAACAATTTAAAAGTCAAAGGAATTTCCATAAAAATGCTACATAGTAGTCCAATAAAGATTTAGCAGGATTTTGACTATTACCCTGTACTACTGGGAACATGCTTCTACTAAAAATAATTATTGTTTACCTGAAATTCAGATTTAACTGGGTGTCCTCTATTTTCTCTGGTAAGCCTGCTCCAGTGTCATCTCTCTAGAGTCCTATTATCACCAGATCTAAAGAATGTCCTTTAGGATGCTCTCTTTGTATAAATACAATCTCTAGGTTTAAATCAGTCTTTATGTTGGAATTCTTCATTGAAGTTAGTCACTAATTATAATGACTAACTTATAATTCCTCTGTCATATCCCTTCATAGCACTTGTCAATCTTTGGGAATAGCTTTGTTCAGTTTTTTTGTTTACCATTGTAGATCACTTCCTCCCTCTTCTAATTAATCCCCACATCACAATTCTACCTCATGTTAGTATCACAGAATAGGGTTTTTTTTTTTTTTGTCTTGAACAGTTTCTCTCACATCTAAAACAGTACCCAGCACAAAGTAAGTGTTCATAAAATATCTGTCCAATGAATGAATAATGAATACTCTGAATTCACATCTTCAAAAGTGTTTAGTTAAAATTATTTCCTTCTAATTTCATAACTGCAGCAATCTTAAAAGTTCTAAAAGGAAAACTAGTTGGACTAGGTTTCTTATGCAGGTAATATGAATACTAACTATAGTTTCATGTGATTTACTTTATCACTGAGGTTGTATTGTAACAAGACAAATAAATAAGAACTGTTCATAACTATTTGCACATGACCAAAAATAACTCTAAGAATATAGAAACAGTAATAAAAGCACACTTATAAAATAGACCTTTATACAGATATAAATCACTGCAAATCCATTTTACCGTCTTAATAGAGCTCCTTTGTTTTTCTTCCCAAACACTACTGCTTAATTCAAGTGTACAATGAACATTTGCCTCTCTGTCATAGGATCCAAAAATGAGTAACCTGCAGAATAAAACAAAACAAGGGAGAATATTATGCTTGTTATATTCATTAAAATTTTTCTTTCTGATCATTATAACAAGAAGCAATACATTACTCCATTACTATTACAGCTTTAGTAAGAGAAAAAAAAATTAAGTCAAATATTTTATACACCCTCTAGTGGAAACATGAAGTAAAGCTAAAATCTGGTGAGATTCCAGGATATGCTGTTTTCCAGCAGCTAAGTTAAGCAAATACAAAGTATTATCTACTCATTAAGTAAAGAAATTGACCAAATATTTATATGTAGCAGCAACAGCTATACATCTTCAAAACAGGCTATGGAATTAAAAAAAAAAAGATGCAGAATAATGCATCTAGTATACCATCAACTGTAAAACACACACACACAAAAGTGTGATACAATTTCTTATAAACACACACACACACACACACACACACACACACACACGACACAGACACTCTTCATCTACGAATATGACCTCAGGAAAATGATTTAACTTTTCTAAGGCCCCTCTTCTAGAAACTCTGGGCAAAAATAGTACTTACCTCTGAGAACTATTTTAAGTAAAAGACAATGCACACAAGGCATTTAGCATAGTGCCTAGTAAACAGTAAGTGCTCAATAAATGTTATTTCTATTACTATCTTGAAAACAATTGTCAAGGAATATTGGCGTCACATAATTTTACTGTTTAACATTTGGATCTAAAAAAGACATATGAGGTCCAATCACAAGATTATATAAAATAATTGTTATTATTGAAGAAAAAGCTCACGTGTCCAACTTCTGTATTATCTGTCCTCAAAATCAGAATGTAAATCTGCCAACTTGTTTCAGCAGTAAGCTTGAGAATAGCTTTAACACTAACAAACATGTTAGCTGTTACTCTATTATTTTATCTCTCTATGAAGATCATGAGGCAGTAGTGAATAATGAAAAAGTGGGTAAAACACATGAGAGCAATTTGAAAAAAACTGTGTCTACAGGTTAAAGACCTCAAGCAAATCATGTCCATACTCCACAAACTAGAGTCACAAACAAAAGCCTGAATAAACTCATGGTGAAAAATCAAACCAAAACAAAAACAAACCTCTAAAATTCTAAGTTCTAGACAATTCTTAAAGAATCTTAAAAGGAACTTTAAACTTAGTGCTTAACAACCTATTACCAAAAACACGGCAGTCCAAATACAAGGAGGATTCTTAATTATAAAACGCTAGGTTTAGGAAAAAAATGAGAATTTACATTCATTAAAGCTCTGCTGCCACCATCTGTTCAAAGAGTAAACTACCTAAGCGCCTTTACTACCATGCAGAGAAAACTGCACAAGCTAGTGTCCCCAAATTCCTGGCAGGTATTAATCTTCAGAATTCAGGAATGAGAAAGCAAAATTCTCAGAAATTCTCCCCTGTAATTGTAAGTTATTCTGTATTTTTCACAACACTTTAGAAATATTTTTAGAAAGATTAATAAAAAATTTAACAAAAATTAACTCAACATGGGTCACTGACCTGAATATAAAAGCTAAAACTACAAAACCCTTAAAGAAAACATAAAAGCAAATGTTTTTGACCTTGAACTAGGCAATGGTTTCTTAAATATAACGCCAAAAACATAAGCACCAAAAGAAAAATAGATAAATTGGACTTCAACAAAATTAAAAATTTTTTAAAAGTAAATGAAAAGACAACTCAGAATGGGAGAAAATGTTTGCAAATCAAGCATTTGATAAGGGCCTAGTATTCAGAAAAAAATATGAATTCTTACAGCTCAACAATAAAAAGACAAATACTGCAATTTAAAAATGGGCAAGGAATTTGAATAGGCACATCTCCAAAGATGCACAAATGGTCAACAAGCACATGAAAAGATACTCAACATCATTAGCCACTGAAGCAGCACAAATCAAAATGATTTTATACCCATTAGATTGACTATAATAAAAGAGACAATAACAAGTATTGGTGAGGAGATAGAGAAACTAGAATCCTCATATATCGCTGATGGGAATGTAAAGTGGTACAGCTACGTTAGAAAACAATTTGGCAGTTACCTAAAAAGTTAACACAGAGGCCGGGCGCGGTGGCTCAAGCCTGTAATCCCAGCACTTTGGGAGGCCGAGGCGGGTGGATCACAAGGTCAAGAGATCGAGACCATCCTGGTCAACACGGTGAAACCCCGTCTCTACTAAAAATGCAAAAAATTAGCTGGGCATGGTGGCGCGTGCCTGTAATCCCAGCTACTCAGGAGGCTGAGGCAGGAGAATTGCCTGAACCCAGGAGGCGGAGGTTGCGGTGAGCCGAGATCGCGCCATTGCACTCCAGCCTGGGTAACAAGAGCAAAACTCCGTCTCAAAAAAAAAAAAAAAAAAAAGTTAACACAGAATTTAACACATAGTTCAGTAATTCCACTCCTGGGTAGGTAAGCAAGAGAAATGAAAGCATACATTCACACAACATGCACACAAATGTTCACAGCTGCATTATTCATACATAATGGCCAAAAAGTGGAAACGAGCCAAATGTCCATCAAATGATGAGTGGGATAGTGTCATATCCATATAATGAAATATTATTTGGCAATAAATGAAAGGAAGTCCTAATACATGCTACATACACTATGAATGAACCTTGAAAAAATTCTAAGTGAAATAAGCCAGCCACAAAAGACTGCATATTGTAGATTCTATTCACATAAAATATCTTGAATAGGCAAATTTAAACAGGTAGTTATTTAGGGTTATGGGAGGAGTACTAGAGGAAAATGGGGATTACTGGTAATAGATACGGGGCTTCTTTGAGGGGGATGAAAATATTCTAAAATTAAACTCTGACAGTGGTTATAAAACCCTGTAAATATATTAAAAAACAGTGATTTGTATACTTTAAATGGATGAATTGCATGATGTATCAATTATATCTCAACAAAACAATTTAAAGAAAAAAATGAGGGATCGTAACAATAAATAATAATCATTTTTCTGTGATACAGTTCTGTTCAAAGTTTCAAAGAATTGTTTTAAAAAAGATGTAATAATAAATGCTTAGTTTATTGTGGTTATAAATCAATATATTGTGACAAGATTATAAACTTCAATAAAATGTAAAACTGCTCTTTATTTGATACAGATATTTGATAACAGAAAACATTAAAAGAGCACCTTGAAACCAAATAAATTCAAAAAATCATTAATTGTGAAAAATAACCACACATATTTGTTAATAACATTCTTTGCTAAAAATTTAAAGCATACAAAGCATTATTTGACCTATTCAAAGTCTTGATCTTTGTTTTGTGACAAATATCCCAGAAAATGTTTTTGTTTTGCATTGTTATTGATTGGTCCAATTGTAATGATTATTTCCAAAAACCTCTCCAGGTTGGGTGCACCGAATAAAAATTATGGAAGGCTATTGTTTGTACTGAGCTCCTTGCACTACATCCTAGTAAGAACAGACCAAATAAGGAGATAAATCCCCAAACAGACCAGTTTTCCCCAAAAGCAGGAGTCATCATAACAATAAAGTCCCCTTTACTTTAACTTTTACAAAAAAGTAATCTGAAGTTACCTTATGTTACCTAATTTCTCCCCTATTGTTCTGTTTGTTTCCACCTTATAAAACTCACGGTTCTGTCATTACCCAATAGGAGCTTTTATTCTATTTTGTTAGATTGGAGGCTGTCCTGATTCAGAATTGCAAATAAAAGCCAATCAGATTTAGAACTAAATTTGTTGTAGTTTTGTCTTTTGACAGTTCTGGCGGCCATATGAAGGGACATAAAGGAGATTTCTGATGATCCATGACCCAGAGACCTCTTGAGGAACACAGAAAAGGTGCTGCTGAGCCCCCTTTTGAGTCTTCTGTCTTCCTCAGGAAACCCTGAAAATGGTTAAGTTCCTCTGAAGTCTGAAGCTTTGCTTTCTTTTGCATTGAGTTCCCTGATGTCTGTGGTTTTGGGTTAATCTGTGCTGTGAGAGGGCACTTGACTTTTGGATTTGCAGTGGCTGAGGAGCCACTGGCAAGAGCTGCAGTTTTAAAGGTTACTGACAGTGGTTAAACTAAGTGGTTATTACAGTAGGGGGCATAAACTCTAGTTTTCAAAATTTGCAGTTATGTAGGTTCTGTATTCTTCATTTTTCTTGTGCACTCAGGTAAGAGAGGCCTCAGGTGTCTGGGTCAGAGAGAAACTGGAAAATAATTGGCTAGGTTGGTCAGTGGAATGTCAGAGCCAAAGCCATAACCTGTCTGGTGGACATGGGTGAGGCACTTAAGCGCTACCCACCACTAAAAAATAAGACTACCATGAGAAGATAAGCTGGTCAGGAAATGGGACAGTTAACATTAAGTTGCCCACCAGCCACAAGAAAATGTCCATGCAATGAGGTACAATGTAGAAGCATTATAGGACTCAAACTCATGGCATCTCCTTCTTAGGTGTTTATCTTGGCTCTGGGAGAACCAAGACTCAATGTCAAAATAGGATCCTTTATTTCTGAAGAGCTGAGTACTCAGCCTCCTACCGATGCCTGACTTTCACATGTATGAGTATTAAGCCTAAAAACTGCATATACTTTAACAAGTGGCAAAATCTTATTAAAGATAATTTAGAATTATAAAGGTCATATGAAGACTGTTCCAGAACAATGCCATTCATCTAACAAGTATACTTGAATCCAAAGTCTCCCAATTAGTTAGAGAGAATGGGATTCTCTTTTTAACTGGCATTCAGAAGTAAAGAAACAACAGGATTCAAAAATAGCTGTTATAAAAAAATCATTGCAAAAAGCTAATGAAAAGCTAAAAATGCAAGATAACCCTCATATACCAAGGACAATAAGACTGACCTGACTACTGCTGCTCTTCTCTATCCTACTTTGACTGGATATTCAGTCTACTAACTCTGAACTACCTTTCTTCTCTGAAAAAGCAGTTAAATAGCTTTTTTTTTTTAAATGAAATAAAAACACCTGAAAATTCCAAAATGATCACCCAGTAAACTTATATTTCCTGGACAAAAGCACAAAGAATTTCCTAAATCCAGAAAAGAACGCCAAAATTTTTCTGAAGAATTCATGGTCTTAATTGGAACCTATGACCTGGTATTACTGACCTCTACCAATGAATACACTTTGTTGAAGGGACCCTGGGGAAGTACAAAAATGAATATAAGAGGCAGAATGGTATTCTCCTGAGAATGGTATCAGTGACCCAACAAGCCCTACCTGTGTCTACTTATGGGCAAGGCTAAGCCCCCAAAATTGCATATGACTTCCAGAAAGCCATTCCTAAAGTGTTTCTTCAATCCAAAGTATGTGGTCTATCATCCAGACCTGCATGCTAAAGAAATATGAAGCTGTTACTGATTTGAAAATTCACTTGAAAGCCCTTTTGGTAAGACATTCCAGCTTGCCCCAACTTGATGCAGGCTCATAAAAAAGAAAAAAGACAGGCCAGGCATGGTGGCTCTTTGCTATAATCCCAGAACTTTGGGAACCTGAGGAAGGCAGATCACTTGAGCCCAGGAGTTTGAGATCAGCCTGGCCAGCATGGTGAAACCCCGTGTCTACTAAAAATATAAAAATTGGTTGGACGTGGTGGCACACACCTGTAATCTCAGCCACTTAGGAGGCTGAGACGGAACTGCTAGAATGTGGGAGGCGGGGGTTGCACTGAGCCAAGATACTCCAACGTGGGCGTCTCCAAAAAAAAAAAAAAAAAAAAAAAGACAAAAGACAGGATGAGAGGCTACAGGACTAAGTTAAACTAGGAGTCACAGCAGAACATTTGAAGAGGACCTTAGAGCAAAATAAGAAACAAATGACTTCCAAATTATGGCCTTCCAATTACAGGAGCGCCACGGCAAACAACAAATTACAATGACCTTTGAGCCTGCCCTTAGGGTGCTTCTGCAATAAGGAAACCCTATGCAGCTGTTTCCAAAGAACTGTTGCCACTTACTTGTGCAAACAACCAAGACAATGGAAAAAGGACTGCCCAAAAAAATTTCTAAGGAAGTCCCTAAGAACAAGCTTCTTAATTTTCTCCTAGGCTCATCTGTGTAATTCCTTGTAAAATCCTGTAGTGAATTACTATGATTTGCCCTCTACATCTCATCTACCTGGCACACTTGAACCAGTCTAGGCTCTCCTAGAGAGTGCCTATTTTGATAAGCCTGTCAGGGTAGGGCTAGAGTTCAGTGCCACTCTTCAGAGAAATCTCAAGACCAAGTTGGAGGAAAATGCAACAAATCCAGTTTTGGCAGATATATACTTTGTTCATCCAGATGTGATTTGGAGATATTCAGATCTAAAACATAGTTCTTCTGACAAAATTGACCTCTGATAATAGGCAACATGCTCTAATATCGTTCTTGTAAAAACCTGCACTTTCTCCATGCCTTTGAGGTAAAAATTTTCTACATTGTTTTACCTAAGAATCATCCCTTCGAAGTGCAAATTTAGGGTTGCCAAGTTAATAACTGTTTAGGGGAATAGAACAGGTAACTAAAAGACTAACAGTTTACAGGGGGAAAAGAAACTATGTGGAAATTGTCAAATGAAAAATTTTGAAAGCTGTGGAATCTGCAAGAAACAAGTGATATGTGTTTTTGGTAAGAAAAGTTATAAAATGTTCTTGGAGGACTGATCTGCTAATAGGAAATAGTGAAAGATTTTTCTTTGCTTTTTAAGTAACTGGCCTAGGAAACAAAGATTTTCAGTTTCACCAAGATAATCATTAGTGCTTGACATTATCTGTTATTAGGTCTTTAATTACTCAAGTGAGTCTTCCCAATATTAAAAGAGTTAAGTTTTTGTCAACTGTATAACCTGTACTTGCCTTTAAAATCTTTTCTGATTAAATAGATAAGATCATATTTAATCAAGGTTTAAAACCTTTTGATATTTTTTACAACCTTACCAAATCAAATTCTAAATTAAGTCTCTTTGACCTTAATTTAACTTTGGAATTTTCTAGTTGGGCCCCTGAAAAGCCCAAAGGCTGTGTTTCTCACCTTGTGAAACAGAGATAACTAATTAGGCTTATGTAACGTTAAATTATATGAAAGCATTGTCAAATAATAAGTGATACTAAACATTCTTTACATTATATAAATGGGTATGTTACTGATATGAGTATTCCAAAATTTGTATGAGATTCCTAGAAATCTAATCGTTATCAGTCATAATTTTTGGTTATTATGTTAAATGTCATAATGCCATAGCAATAACCAAATTTCTTTGTCAATTGCTGATTATAATGAACTCTCATCAGATTTTTAACCACGGCCACTCTAAGTCTTGGTCATCCACAGACAGCGGTTTTGATTATTCCCTAAAAATATGTGGAGTAAGTTACAGTCCAAAATTGCTTCAAGATTAATTACAAGTATTCTGGAATACAAGTTTCTGATAACTTTAAGATCATACCATTGGCTTGGATAAGAATTTATAAAACTCTAGTGAAGAAACTGATGGCTTCATGAAACTGCTAACGAAGATCTGCCAGAACAAGAATAAACTACATGGAACTATATAAACTGATGAGAATAATTTCTTATGACTTTTTATGTGAAATATTTCTGATACTTTGGTGTTTTGTTTTCCAGATTTAAAGAAACTTTTTTTTTTTCTTTTAATCTATAGCTTACAGTAGCTTGGCAAAGTTCACTTTTGTGAGTAAAATTTGAAATCTTTACTTTTTTGTCCCATCTGATCTTTCCAGATTTTGAAAACTATTAGTGAGTATCCTTACTTTTATGGCAATATAATCATTTACATAAGCTTCTTAAGAGTCTGTTCTCCTTGTAAAAGGACACAGTGGGAAACAATGGTCATATTACCAAGGCTTTGACTAGAATCTCTATTTTCAGATATGACCAAACAACTTCAAGGAATTAAAGTTGACTTTATGGAGCCATTAACACCTCTGTCACCCCTCTCCCCTACTGCCACCATGGAAAAACTGGCCTGGTACCTAAAATACAATAGTCCAGCTGGTGGTCTTATAGGGGGTTAAAGAATGTCACTCCCTGACAGGCCCAGGAAACTCAGGATATTTTCAGGACCTCAAGAAGAGAGGAATTCACCACAATCTATTAGGTACTATAGGTGATGTTTAATGGTGAGTACTTGGTTTCGCTTCAAAGCCTTGAGAGTCTTTTAAAAGTCTTATTTGAGATTACCTATCAAAAGTTCCAGAAAAGCAAACTTTTTTTTTTCTGAGACAGAGTCTAGCTCTGTCACCCAGGTTGGAGTGCAATCTCAGCTCCCTGCAACTTCCACCTCCCAGGTTCAAGTAATTCTTGTGCCTCAGCCTCTCAAGTAGCTGGGATTAACAGGCATGTGCCACCATGTCTAGCTAATTTTTGTACTTTTAGTAGAGACGGGGTTTCATCACATTGGCCAGCTGGTCTTAAACTCCTGGCCTCAAGTGATCTGCCCGCCTCCACCTCCCAAAGTGTTGAGATTACAGGCGTCAGCCACTACACCCAGCCAAAACTATGAAAAAAAGCCACAGTATATCTGTTAGATAGTAGCCCAGTTTATTGTTTGTAAATTTTTATTATCTTCCTATAGACTGAACTGGATCCTGGATTCTTCTGGTTTCTTCCTCATATGGTTTGGCTCTGTTTCCCCACCCAAATCTCACGTGGAACTGTAATCCCCATAATCCCCATGTGTCAAGGGTGGGACCAGGTGGAGGTAATTGGATCATGGGTGCAGTTTCCCCCATGCTATTCTTGTGATAGTGAGTCTCACAAGATGTAATGGTTTTACAAGTATCTGGCATTTTCCCTGCTCACACTGAATCTCTCCTTGTTGCCTTGTGAAGAAGTTGCCTGCTTCTTCTTCCCCTTCCGCCATGATTGTAAGTTTCCTGAGGTCTTCCCAACCATGCAGAACAATGAGTCAATTAAACCTCTTTTCTTTATATATTACCCAGTCTTGGGTATTTCTTTATAGCAGCATGAGAACAGACTAATATACCTCCAATATCTGGCTCCATACAACTCTATAACTAAGAATAATAACTGCTCTGTTCTTTAATCCCTATAAGGTGAAGCTGGACAAATCAATATTGTTCAAGAGACAAGTTACAGGCCTAATGTGTGGGCCACACACAGTTTAGCAAATAACCCTATGCCATAACTAGAGACATTTAAAAAAGGGAACCAGGACAAGAGGTTGACAGCATTGTGCTGTCTTTATGCTGTAGACAACTTTTCCCAAGACTTTGGAACAAGCCTCCTCATCATAATAAGAGTCTTGCCTCTCTTAATGCCTTGCTTAAGTCTACCATTTTTGCTTTGCAGGATAATGCTGTAATCAAAATTTCATGATCAACAGCTTCTGTCGGTAACTTGATGAGGTGCTGGATTTGTCATGTCAAACTCAAATCTTTACATGACCTAAGAGATCCTTTAGTATACCTAGTGGTTAACTTTAACATCTCTAACATAACTGTTTGTTCAAATTGAACTACTGATCCCTTGTATAGGGCTGGACTTCCAGAACCACTTGTTCTCACTCCTTGTTTTAAATGAGCACAGTCATAGGAAGCTGGATAATAGAATTTCTACCTACTAGCTGAACAGGAAAGAATCTGTGCAATTGCAGACTTCTTGTTACACAGGAATAAATACATCTGGTATTATAGAGACTCAGGTACAAAAAAATTAACAAAAGGCTACTTGGTTAAAATGGGTAGACTTCTAATACAGCTCATTCATTGATCTATCTGATTTGACTGGTTTGGCCCATGGGGATCCTGTTTAGGGAACATGCTCTAAACTCTTTATACTATCCTTCTGATAGTAGTAGTCTCCCTATGCACTGTATTCTCTCAAATGCTTTGAATGTTTATATGCAAATGGTCCCTCTCGGCTGGAACAACAAAAATTAAAAGAAATGAATGACCATGAAGACACTGTAATGTATGAATGGCATGTGGAGACTGGAAATGCAGAATGACAGAAACTGAAAGTAGCACTAATGCCCTAAGTTTTGGTCACACTCTCACCTAGGGGTACTAAAGGATCTCACCTAGGTGAGAGTATGTCAAACAAAAATTATGGTAGGGGAATGTCAAACAAAAATTATGGGAAGCCGTTGTTTTGGACTAAGCTTCTGCATTAGGCCCTAACAAAACAGACCAAACCAAAATAGAATCATTAATGTTAAATGCCATATAAGCAAATAGATCCAAACAGACTAGTTTTTCCTGAAAACAGATGAGTCCAGTCTACCTGAGTTAGCATAAGTCAGTCTCCTGTGCGTTAACCTTTACCAAGAAGTAACTTATGTTAACCAACAAGGTTTTTCTCCTATTGTTCTGTTTTCTTCTTTCCACCTTACCAAACCTACTGTTCTTTCTGCCATTGCCCAGTGGGAGTTTTCATTCTATTTGCAGAACAGAGGCTATCCTGATTCATGAATCATGAATAAAAGCCAATTTGAGCTATAATTAAATGTCATAATTGTCTTTTGACAGGTGTTAGGGTACCTGTTGCTTCATGTAAGTTTACTTTTTTCCATGATAAAAATATTTTGTCCAGTTATTCTGAATTTGGTTTTGCCTTTGAAATGGATATGGCTTTTACTAATTCTGATTTTAGATGAATTTTTGATTCTATGTCACAGAATTATACAGCATTCATATCTCCTCTTCACATTTCCTTTGTTGAAGTATATATAAAGAACTGTAGCCTATAGTAGATATTCAAATACTGGAAAACACCAGCACATTATTACCACTCTAATAAAACAGTATTAGTGTCTTCTATAAAGCCTAGCTTCACTACACAGAAACATCTGTCAAATCTGCCAATTTAATGATTTGTTTTGCTCCAAACCTTATTTCTTTGGGAAAAAAAAAAAAGGGATTATTTCTTAGGATTTACAGAAAGTATAATATGTACACAAACTTATTTATTTTGTTTGCAAGAATGACTCCCATAACCAAAGTTATACTCCAGACGAACTATTCAGAATGTGACTGTTTTTCTCCTGCAAGTTCCAGATTTGATTTCTGGAACCTAATTCCCTATGTCAGTGCTTCTTGTGCCTGCTTTTGACCTGCCATCAATGGATTCCTTCCACCAGCAGTGACTCTATGTTAACTATCAAGCTTTAATTCTCAGAAGAATTATATAATATTCGTCCCTCACCCACATTTTCCTGATTTCTTGATTAAGATCTCTTTCTTTCTTTCTTTTTTTTTTTTTTTGGAAATAGGGTCTTGCTCTGTTGCCCAGGCTAGAGTGCAGCATTGTGATCATGACTCACTGCTGCCTTGACTTTCCAGACTTAAGCAGTCCTCTCACCTCAGCCTCTGGAATAGCTAGGACTACAGGCACGAGCTACCATGCCCAGCTAATTTTTTTTCTTTTCTTTTTTTTTTTTTTTTTTGTAGAGAGAAGGTCTCACTATGTTGCCTCAACTCTCTACCAAAAAGCAACTTAACCAATCAGTTTTTTTTCCCTATTGTTCTGTTTCCTTGTTTCCACCTTACCAAACCCACTGCACTGCCATTGCCCAGTGGGAGTTGTCATTCTATTTGCAGAACAGAAGCTGTCTTAATTTATGAATCATGAATAAAAGCCAATTAGAGCTATAATTAAATACAGTCTTCCTTTCTCAGCCTCCCAAACTGTTGGGATTATAAGCGTGGGCCACAGCACCAGGCCTTGACTGGTACCTCCTTTTGACATTTGAAAAACATGGAAATTTCTGAAGAAATGTCAGAAAGGAGTTCCCACTGGAAAGAGGAGTACCAGCCAGTTAGGTGAATATAGAAGACACCTGCTTTAGCTTAAGATGAACTATAATGTCTACATTTAAACAACAGGATCAATTTTCATTTCACATTTCTTACAGTTCAATCTTAAACAAAGACAGGCTTTCCATTCAAATTATATACTGACCAGAAGCAAGTGGTAACAATCACTGGCTAATAAATATTTTGCATAAATATAAACAACATGTGTTAAATAAGCAAGAAATGAGAAAAAAAAATTTCTACTATTACTGCTTCCAAAAGGAAGCAAAACAAAAAAGCAAAACAAATTGCATTTTATCTCCACTAAATTTCCCTCTATCTCCTGAAAGAGCTATTACCTCTGTGAAATTTCTTAACAAGTTCAAAGTATTCTTTTAAAGGTAAAGGTACATTTAAAATACACCAAAGTGGTGTATTTTAGAGATGGATTAAACACAAATATACTACCATTAAACACAAATATACTACCTAGAAACATGTTAATATTGTTTACATGATTAACCCATTTATGCTGGAGGTGGCAAATTATTTTTGTGAAAAATCAGACCTTGGCAATGACCTTGAGCAGTAGGATATAAACAACTCCCAGAAGCTTAGCATTCCAATAATGGAACACTGGGCATAAATGGATTAAAGATCAAGCCACTGAAAAAAGGAAAGTTAATTCCCAATGTTCCCACTATAAGAAAGTTATTTCTACAAAGAAAAGTACAAACAGCCAGGTGCGGTGGCTCATGCCTGTAATCCCAGCACTTTGAGAGGCCAAGGTAGGTGGTATAATATATTGGGACCAGGAATTCAAGAGGAGCCTGGGCAACATGGCAAAACGCCATCTCTACAAAAAATACAAAAAGTAGTTGGGCGTGGTGGTGCATGCCTGTAGTCCTAGCTACTGGTGGGAGGACTGCTTGAGCCTGGCAGGTAGAGGTTGCAGTGAGGCATGATTGAGACACTACACTACAACCTGGGTGACAGAATGAGATCCTGTCTCAAGGAAGGAGGGAGGGAAGGAGATAGAAGGGAGAAAGGAAAAGAGGAATGGAGGGAGAGAAAAAAAAACAAAAATCTGTTTGTTTTTTTTTCAGAGGGAGTCTTGTTCTGTTGCCCAGGCTGGAGTGCAGTGGTACAATCTCTGCTCACTGCAACCTCTGCCTCCTGGGTTCAAGCAATTCTCCTGCCTCTGCCTCTCAAGTAGTTGGGATTAGAGGCACACACTGCCATGCCCGGCTAATTTTTTATCTTTTAGTAGAGACAGGGTTTCACCATGTTGCCCAGGCTGGTCACAAACTCCTGAGCTCAGGCAATCTGCCTGCCTTGGCCTCCCAAAGTGCCGGGATTACAGGTGTGAGCCACTGTGCCTGGCCAAATGTGTTTTTTCCCCACTTTGGTGATTAAACTTAACTGGAAAGGAAAACCCTGCACCTGAAGGGGGTCAAATACCACTTTACCTGTTGTTAAAAGAATCAGGCTTGGCTGACCTTTTATACATGCTTGCCTCCTCACTCTATTCCCCACCGCCCCTCTCAGGGCAGAACTCAATTTTCCGGGCTCTGACGGACCTCCAAATCTAATCTACAGTCCTCATTTCCCCCTGGTACGTCTAAAACCCCAAAAGTTTGCAGAACACTCCCACGGGAATCTAACCATGCCTTACTACTTAAGATATGTAAAATCAAATTCATCTGCCTTTGAAACAAGTACCTCTATTTCCCTCTCTAGTCCTGGAAGGCAACTGTGTTTTGTTCTTCCTATCTACAGCATGCAGAAAATAATCAGTACTTGCAAACCAAATCAATGTCAATGGATACATAACTCTCCTACACTCAAATCCTTATGAGTTCCTTTGCGCCTCCCCTGCCTATTAACTCATCCATATATTCATTTACTCACTAAACCCTGTCCTAGTTATCCCGGGTGTCCTTTCCTTCCTGTTCCTATTAACACATATCTATGAGGCATTTACCTCCTCACTTTTAAACCATAACACCTCTTAAATTTGTCTCTGGGGCTTCAATATTTATATATACAATCTACTCCATGAATAAGCAGATTTTTCTTAATATCAACTTCAATAACTTTTCTCTGATTAAAGGATCACTATTGTAACTTCTTTTGCCAGCAAATTTGGCCCTGAGACATCTACACTTCATTCAGACAGGTCCTGGAAAATACAATTCTAATTCTCTTATCTTATGGCTCTTACCCATGTATCTTATCCATGAAGTTTACCATGGTAGTCTCAATTCAAAATACTTTCTCCTTGTATTAAGTTTCTATACTACCTATCATCTAAGCCTCAATTCAAATTAGCCTCATATATTTAGTTGACTTATTTATGCATTTGTTTTTGTCTGTTAGCCCTAACTACATTTTAAGTTTCTAGAGGGCAGACATTGAGCTCCACATTTTTTGTATTCATCATAGTACTTAGACAAAATGCATTCATTATTGATGTTAGAACGATCAGTGGTAGTGTGATAGAAATCGTAGTGGTGGTGGTAGTGGCAGTAATAGTTGAAGCAGCTAACGTTACTGTAGGGACAATTCTAAGAGCTTTACATTTATTATCTCATTTAATTTTCATGATTACTGTAGGAAATAAGTATTACCCCTAATTTACACATTAGAAAACTGAACACAGTGAGGTTGGGTAACATGACAGACATTACACAGCTAATAAACAAAATATCTGGACTACCTAAGTTGAGACAATTGAGTTGAAAAAATTTTGACCGAAAAAGAAAATAAAGGCAGTTGTCTTTTGGTTAAAATAATAAATGCTATCTGCAAATAAAATACATTAAAAGCTCTGATTAACAGTTATGGCATAACAGTGCAAAGAGAAAAAAAAATCCAAAGACACAATCTTATTTTCTGACAACAGTTCATTTTTGCTGAAGATATTTTATGAGTAAGTACAAATCAATAAGGCATTGAAAACATTTTGGAGTATGGCATTTTTAAAAAGAGCACCAGTGTTATGTCAACAGTGTTCCTAGTTTTCTTAACTTCTTTTACAATTCAGACATCAGAAGAATTAAAACAGCTATGTTTTGTAGTATGAAACAGTACTAGAGGTATACAAATTACAAAAGAAACAAGGCTATTTTCCAGAATCACAACTTTAAAGAAAAGGAGATAAGGAAGAAAAGAGAACCTACATAAACATAGGAGAGAAAAATTTCAATTTTGGAATCGTTTGAAAAGTCTGCATTTAGTCAAAAGCAACCTAATTATAGGGAAGATTCTTTATATCAGAGGGAAATTTATAAAAACTAATGGAAAACATCATTCAACTTTTATTTAACTGCATAGAGAATGTTAAGTAATTAATGCAAACACGGTCTCAAGATCTTTACAGGAATTTGATTCATCTGGTAGAGTTATGTCTAAATTTACACAGAATTACATAGGTTTAAAGACCTCAAGGAATATTCAGCAACAATTCCAAGTAATTTCTTCTATTTTTCAAAAGCATTCATTTTGAGTGCAACTTTTCCTTTATACAAATTTAAATGTCTCATGTTTGAGCTAATTTCCTCTTATCGCTCCCTCCAAGAAAAAAAAACAGAACTTCAGCCTCCAACGAAAAAATACTTCATTATTATACACATTTCTGTATCCCTTGATCTTCCTGAAAAGGTAATTTATTTTTAAAAATAATGCCCTGCCCTAAAAAATGTTAAAATTTTCCAAAACCTACACTTTTAATATAAAAGTTTTCAGAACTAAAATAATTTTTATTCTGTAAGATTTGTTTTGAGACGGAGTTTTGCTCTTGTTGCCCAGGCTGGGGTACAATGGTGCGATCTTGACTCACCGAAGCCTCCGTCTCCCAGGTTCAAGCTATTCTCCTGCCTCAGCCTCTGGAGTAGCCGGGATTACAGGCATGTGCCACCATGTCCAGCTAATTTTTGTATTTTTAGTAGAGATGGGGTTTCTCCATGTTGGTCAGGCTGGTCTCGAACTCCTGACCTTAGGTGATATGCCCGCCTTGGCCTCCCAAAGTGCTGGGATTACAGGTGTGAGTCACCGTTCTCAGTTTCTGTGAGTTTTTTTTAAAAAGGATATGGGCCAGGCGGGTTGGCTTATGCCTGTAATACCAGCGCTTTGGGAAGCCAAAGTGGGTGGATCACTTGAGGTCAGGAGTTCAAGACCAGCCTGGCCAACATGGTGAAATCCCATCTCTACTAAAAATACAAAAATAAGATAATAGAAAGGCTGAGGGACTCTGGAGTTAGACAAAACTAGATTCAAATTCCAGTGGTACTGAGCAAGTAACTTGTGGATCTCAGTTCTTCATCTATAAAATAGATACAATAATTCTAATCTTGTAAAGATGCTCTGAGAACTGGAAATAATAAATGCACTAAAGTGCCTATATATTGTAGACAATAAATAAATACAACTAATAATAAAATTATTTGTGTAGAGTCATGCCCCAAATATCTTCAGATTTAGCTAGATATTTTCCTTAAAAAATGTCAAAACACTAAAATAAATGCAGATAATATAAGAAGTACCCACATACCAACTACTCAGGCAAAAAAGCAAATGTTATTATTTAGCCTCATTTGTTTCAGAAGGATTTTAAGTTATACTCAAGCCAAAATAACCAAATAAATTTAATCAAACTCAATGCTAAAATAAACGGGATTCATAAACAAATGCAAACTGGAAATATTTTGAAGTTATAACTCCTAAAAAAGCTCCTCCTGTAAATGAATTTCAAAATTTCATAATATTAACAGCCTTCCTTCCCTACAGAACTGAACATTTCACTTTAAAATATGAACATAATGCTATTTAAAGGATTAATTCCTTATTTCTCCCTTCTGTCAAACTTCTACCTTGAAAATGCTTTGCCTAAAATGTAAAACAAGACCAGGTGACAGCACTAAAAAATAATTTAACACATAATTAAATGATTTCCTTTGCCTTAAAAGATCAAAATAAAACTATGTATTCCTGGTTCTAGAAGGATGTCAAGAGCAGTGGCATAGTTTTGAGTTTCCCTAAACCCCTCCCTCCAAAAAGGACAAAAAGCAATGAGGAAAACAAATGCAAAATTTATCAACATGTACAACAAAATGAGGTGGCCAGTACTTTAACTAACAGTAGTGCAGTAGTCACTCAAATTCTTCCACAGATTGTAATTATAAAAATTGGATAAAAAGAATTTTAAAATAACATTTAAAGACAATGAAAACCGTCCAAACACAGACAGAAGCCTGCTTGGAGATTAAGATTTCAATTGTCAAAAAATTACAGCCATAGGTCGGGCACAGTAGTTTATGCCTGTAATCCCAGCACTTTGGGAGGTTGAGGTGGGTGGACTGCTTGAGCCCAGGAGTTTGAGACTAGCCTAGGCAACAGGAAGAAACCCTGTCTCTTTACTAAAAATACAAAAAATTAGCCAGGTGTTGGTGGCACATGCCTGTAGTCCCAGCTTCTTGGGAGGCTGAGGCAGGAGGATTACTTGAGCCCAGGAGGTCAAGGCTGTGGTGAGACATGATCATGTAACTGCACTCCAGCCTGGGTGACAGAGCAAGTCCGTGTCTCAAAACAAAACAAAACAAAACCTCTAATATGCTCAGATGTTGGATTTAGCAGATTGAGACTTCCATTCATCAATTATATATATACACGTATATTGTTCAAAAAACTGACAGAACAAATGTTCAAAGAATTAAAGAAAAACATAATGAGTAAACAGATAGGAAATATCAACATAGAAATGAGAACTATACAAAACAGAAATTCTAGAGCCAAAAAGTATAATAATTGAGATAAAAAATTCACTAGATGAGCTCAACAGAAAACTGGAGATAGCAGAAGACTCAGTGAACTTGAAAACAGATCATGTGTAATTACTCAATCCAAAGTATACAGAGAAAAACAATTTAAAGAAACAAACAAGCAAGCAAACAAACCAAACCTCAGGACCTATAGGAAAATGAAACAGCCCAACATAATGGTAATTTAGAATAAGAGAGGTATAAAAAAAGGCCAAAATAATTGAAAAAAAAATAATGGCCCAGACTCCCAAATTTGGTAGTAAACATTAATTCACACATCCAAGAAGCTAACTGAAATGGAAGCAGGAAAAAATACAAATAAATCTCCCCTAGGCATAATAAAAGTGCTGAAAGCCAAAGATAAAGTAAAAGATTGGAAAGCAGCCAGAGAAAAACAACATGTTATATATGGAGGAGGAATATGGTAAGTCGCTGACTTCTCATCAGAATATCAGAACATAGACAAAGTGCTGAAGGAACAGATGTAAAAAAAAATTTCCAGGTAAGCAAAAAATGACATAATTTGTTGCCAGCAGACCTACATAGCAAGAAGTGCTACAGGAAGTTCTGCAGGGTAAAGGGAAGGAATACCAGATGACAATTTTGATACAAAAGAAGAAATAAAAGGGCAACAGAAACAGTAAATACACAGTAAACGTAAAAACAACCCACCACTACCAAAGTTTGTTCTTCTTTTAATTTCTTTAAAAGATAGATAACAGTTTAAGGCAAAATAACACCACTGACGGTTTAATAACCTATATACCATCTGTATATCTTTTTGTACAGTTCTGGATTTGGGGAAGCATATTTAAAAGTAAAAATCAATAAGGATAAAGAAAAGTCGAGTGGGGGAGACTAAAACTGAAAGCAATCTGAAATAAATAAACCCAACTATATTTTAAATGAACATCATAATCACACCAAAGAGGAAAAATGAATCTAACTAATTTAAGAACACAGTACGTGACCCTGCATTCCCTTAATCTTGGTCAGGGAGTATTACAAATGAATCCTAAACTCTAATGACCTTAATTAGAATCTCCTTCTACTACAATAAGTACAAGTGAGCCTAAATGTACTACTCTGGAGTATAGTACTCTCACACAACAAAACTTTATAGCACTTGCCTTCACTGACTATAATCTTATTTGTTTTTTAAAATTGTAACTGGTTGATAAAATCAGCTGCCAAAAAAGTATCCACTACATTATTCAATGTCTTTTCATAAAGATCTATGAAAAATCCCTCTTAGAATTTGGTGCCAAAATTTTTCTCCTAAATAATATGTACAATTTATCACAAAATAAGACCTAAGTATATGTGAAGTGATGCATATGTTAATTAGCTTGATTTAGCCATTCCACAATGTATACATATTTAAGTTTTTAAAACAAATTTAATTGTTTAAGAAATGAAAGAGCTAACTAATACATCAGATTTCCTTTGCTGCCTTAGCTGCCAGAAAACTGATCTCCCTTCCATGTTTTTGATCTAATATATCTTTCACTTAACTACACGTGGGTACATGTTTTCTTTGCAAAATACCTCAAATATCTCCTATCTTTATTTTATTGGAATAAAAGTGCTTAGTTTACAGAACTATGTCCTCTTTAGTTTGAATGAAGTTTATATGAAGTAATAAATAGAAGATAGACTATATATTTTAAAATAATCATCTTAACAATACAATTGCAACACGAATGTGAAATAATTTCAACTAGTAGTAGTACTACAAACAACTACTGAATTCACCTGCGGTAAAAAAACAAAAGCAAAAACAAAAAAACCGCGTTCATCAACTCAAAAAAACATGCAATTGTTCAGAATGGCTGCTTTTAAATAAATACTTGACAAAAGCAAAATATGAAAAACAATTTTTACAATACTGCCTTTAAAATTTTGTATATGAATTTCATAATTTTTATGTGCTGTGAAATATTCTATTAGCAAGAACACAAATGTATTCAATATAAAATATAACCTCTATACTCAATTACTTAATTGTATTATAGGTTAGAAATTTTAAAAAAGTCACATGTACCAAGTTAAGTGGTACAAACAAGTGTCTTAAAAATGGAGCCTGAGGCTAGTACACTTATACTTGGAATGATCAGGAGAGACATTAAGGAGGTAGCTTTTGAGCCAAACCAAGAAAGGCTGGTATCATGGAGCAGAGAATAGGGCCAAGACAGCAGCAGCTAGCTAGTCAACACAATGGGCTTGGTGCTTTAAAATATTTAAGTAGGAAATGGCAGACTACAGCTCACGGTCTAAATTCAGTCCACTGACTGTTTTGTATAACTTGCTGGCTACAAATGGTTTTTATGTTTTTAAATGATTGAAAAGTATCAAAAGAATATTTCACAACACATGAAAATTATGAAATTCATATACAAAATTTTACTGGCACACAGCCACACTCATTCTGTGACTGCTTTTGTACTGCAAGGCAGAGCTGTATAGTTGCAACAGTGACCGTGTGAATCACAGCCTAAAATTTACTATCTGGCTCTTCAGAGAAAAAGACTGCCAACACCTTCCCTTGGGAAGGCCTACACAGCTGAAGCACTACGAATGAGGAGGGGCTGGGCAGAGGATAGTGAGACTGAAGCTGGAGAGCTAAGAGGAACCTGCAGGTCATGGTGAGGATTTGGGTCCACATCTTAAGAGTAATGAGGAAGCTGTTAGAGTTTTAAGTAGGAGACTGACAATTCACTTGGCATTTTGAAAAGATCATTCTGGTTGTTATATTGGGGACCAGAGGACAAGGAGATATGAAGGCTACTATAGTAAGTAGTTCAAGCAAGATATGAATATAGTTTTAACTTTGGTGCTGCCAAAGTAAAACAAGGAGACTAGGCAAGATTATTTCTGAGATCTCTTCCAGTTCTAAAATGCTAAAAAGCCACAGTGGTTGCAACTTTCCTTGGTATTTCCAATTATCACAAACAATTTGCAAAACTGTTTTGCTAGGTGACAAAGATTCTTTGCTGGGCCAAACTTTATTGAGGTTTCTCAATCTTCTGCTATGCCCATCTGTGTACTTCCTATAAATTCCAGTTTTAGCAAAGTACTCTCCTAAGTCAGTTTAGCAAGAAACCCCTATCTTTGACATCTGATTGTCCTTTACCATCCCACTTGATATCTGATCACCCAGGACTGTTTTCAGCAAGAATTCTGTTTTTAGTCAAAATCCCCTTATCCTTGATGTTTCCTCTTAGTAAGTTCCCATCCATTGATCCCATTGCTTCTTGGCTATAAATTCCCACCTGCCCATCCTGTATTCAGAGTTAAGCCCAATCTTTCCCTGATTTCAAGACCTTGCTGCAGTGGCTGCTACACTTATCATGATGGTCTTGAATAAAGACTTCCTTACTATGCTTTAACAAGTATCACTGAGTAATTTTCTCTTTAACATAGGAGTATAGTACTCTCACACAACAAAACTTTATAGCCCTTGCCTTCGCTGGCTATAATCTTATTTGTTTTTATGCATCTAAAGAGTGTCGTAATGATTATAGAATAATGTCCCTCCTCCATTAAAGCACTTTCTAAAATATGATTTATATTTGTTATAAGTTAGAAAGGACTACTTTTATGATATTAAATTTACAATTAAGAAATTACAGATAAATAATACAATTTAAATTAACACACAACACAAATACTGCTTAGCAACATTTTCACTGAACTTCCGTAACTTAGTAATGATAAAACAAAGAACATACCTGCTACATTCTAACAATGTAACTTTAAAACGGCCTTCAGTAAGTGCCCATTGTTGTATATGGATATGCTCTTCATCTTCTTCAAATCCTTGCAAGGTTTGGTATGGAAAAAACGGCTTAAACCTGACAAAAGTAAAGATAAATCTAAATGTTTGAATAATAAACACCACAGTTTAAAGCATAATAACAAAAGCCACCTGTACAAAAACACAAAACAAACACCTCATATTATGTGTGCTCTACAAAACCAAAGTTTAACACACTCCCCCATAACTAGCAGCAAATGGTGCCCATAAGTCTTGGATTTTTTTTGGTATGACCCCATTGATAAAGCAAGAGAGAATAAAGAAAAGAAAAATCGAGAGAGGCAGCAAGTAGGACATGAAGTTTAGGTATGAAGTTTAGGTGGGGTAGGAGAGACACTCTTTGTGAACCAGATGGGAAGAGTATTCCTACAGTACAAGATTAAAATTCAGAATGCATGTTCCATGGAAATAATGTACAGTCCCCTTGGTATCCATAGGGGATTGATTCCAGGACTTCCCAAGGATACCAAAATCCGAGGATGCTCAAGACTCTCACATAAAAAATGGCACAGTATTTGCATTATGCACATTCTCCCATATGCTTTGAGTCATCTCTAGATTACTTATAATACCTTATACAGTGTAAATACTATGTGAATAGCTGTTAGACTGTATTGTTCAGAGAATAATGACAAGGAAAAAAAGTCTACATGTTCAGTGCAGATGTAATTTTTAATAAATATTTTCAATCCACAGTTGTTTGAATCCATGGATGCAGAATCCATGGATGTGGAACCCATGAACACAGAGAGCCGACTGTAAGAGATAGAGTACATGATAAAGATGATTGTAATAGCAACATCAACAACGATTAACACAGCAGAGGTATTCATTAGAGATGTTAACTATTTTCCGGGCAATATGCTAGATTTACATGTATTATCTTATTTAATGCTCACAACACTGAAGGGGCAATATTATTGGCTCCTCTGTCCAGATGAAAAGAACGAAGCTTAGAAAGGTTACCAAGTTTGTTCAATTTTACAAAGTGAATGGCAAAACCAGAATTTAAGCTAGTCTGATTCCAAAGCCTAACTACATAACACTTCAGTTACCTATGAATTATTTAGGCGCTCATGTGCTCATCACTAATATCATTGTTTTTATGGACAAGTTTGTGCTGAGTTATAAACTGTAGGTTTTAAAAAACTTTTAAAGCACAACCCATATTCCTCCATTAAAGCTAAAGAAAAAGAAAATGAAAGAAAATTGGGCTTAAAGACCTGTGATTTTCAATTCACCCTATACATTGTCGCTAGCCATGATATCTGCTTGCTCAGAAAGTTTTAATGGCTTCATACTGACCACACACAGACACATGTAAAGATGGTCAGAAGTTCTTGGTTTCACATTCGAGGTCCACCACAACTGATCTTCCTTTCCTTCTTGTTTTTTTTTTTTTTGGCGACAGAGTCTTGCTCTGTCGCCCAGGCTGGAGTGCAGTGGCGCAATCTTGGTTCACTGCAACCTCCACCTCCCTGGTTCAAGTGATTCTCTTGCCTCAGCCTCCCAAGTAGCTGGGATTACAGGCACGCACCACCACACGTGGATGATTTTTGTATTTTTAGTAGAGATGGGGTTTTGCCATGTTGGCCAGGCTGGTCTCCAACTCCTGACCTCAAGTGATCTGCCCACCTCAGCCTCTCAAAGTTATGGGATTACAGGTCTGAGCCACCATGCCCAGCCCACAATCTTTCTAATCATATATTCCCTTAATATAAATCTTCCAATATAGAAAGTCACTTTATATACCCAGAAGACACTATGAATATTCCTGCCATCAGGCCTTTTGTACCAACTAGGGGTTTCCCCAGGTTCCTCAAAGCCTGTCCAAATCCTCCCCTCTTTCATATTCAGGCATACATGCTGCTTTCACTCTTTTCTATCATGCAGTCCTCTAAACTGCTGTACATTTATGCCTTAAAATGTCAAATATGAGCTACTCTCACAATTTTCTGCATCCACCACATACCTGACAGGATACTTCACACACTATCAGGATTTGAGTATGTGTTGTGCTGATTTACAAATGGTTAACACTAAAACTGAAATAAACACTTAGAAAACATCAATAGCTTACTGTGGTTTATACTGAAAGATACTAATAGAAGGGGTTAAATGCTGTTTTATGTTTTCTCAGTAAATAAGATGACAGGAAAAACTTTAAGGAAACTTTAAGTAGGGACACAGACAATGCTCAATGCTTTTATCTTGTTTCTGAATTAGTATGGAAAACATAAAGCCCCCTCAGTTTCTCCCAACTAAAATGCTAATTTGCATCTGAAGTAATTTGATTCAGACAGACTGGCACCAAATGCTTAGAGGAAAAAAAACTAGTAACTAAATTTATATCAATATAATGTTGTAGCTGAGTGCTTTTCATACAGCCCTTATGACTCCTGAAAAACATATAACTGTTACCTTATAAAAAAAATTATAATCATCATATACACTAGAAATTTTGAATTTAATAATCCAAATTAGCTAAATCATACCTGCTCTAAGAATCAAATTTTCTTGTCAAATATGAAATCAAAATTCAATTAAAAACAAATGTCTTACAGGAGTATGAGTTAAATGTTACATGGAGTAGAGTCTAATTTGGGTTTATTAATGCCCAGGGGGTTTTGCTAAGAGTGTTTGTGCACAAAAACAATTTAAAATCAGAACAATGTATTCCATTTTAAATGAATATACTAAATGGTGGGATAAAGCATAAACATGTTTGGCAAGCCAATAAATAGAATCCACACATTAACATTCTCTAAGAACATTTGGTTTTCAGAACTTTTAAGTCCAAGTCTTTAAGTATCCCAAACCCATGAAGAATCCAAGCAATGAAGCAGGCCACCTCTATCACTTTCTTTTATCTTCCTATCCCAATATGTTCTTCAAAATCCATTAGCCTTTATTTCCTATTAACCTATTAACTCAAAAATGTCATTTTTCGGCCAGGCACGGTAGCCCACGCCTGTAATCCCGGCACTTTGGGAGGCCGAGGCAGACGGATCACAAGGTCAAGAGATCTAGACCATCCTGGCCAACATGGTGAAACCCTGTCTCTACTTAAAATACAAAACTTAGTTGGGTGTAATGGCGCAAGCCTGCAGTCCCAGCTACTCGGGAGGCTGAGGCAGGAGAACCACTTGAACCTGGGAGGCGGAGGTTGCAGTGGGCTGAGATCACACCAGTGCATTCCAGCCTGACGATTCAGTAAGACTTGGTCTAAATAAAAAAAAAAAAAGTCAGTTTTCTCACTCAGGCTTCCCCCCTAAAATAACCTTAACAAACTACCTGTGTTTCCTCCCGTGGAAAACATAAAAACCCAAACTAGGAAGATCGACTTTAAGGAAGACAGTATGAGGAGCCCTGCTGACCTGCTCCCCAGTGAAACTGGTGAAAATTATTTTAAACCAACACATTTACAGCCTCTAGAAATAGTCTTAAGAGTAAACAGCAAATTTAAAAAATCTACTTAAGAAAATCTACAAAAATTTTATAAGAAAAACAAGTCTGTGGTGTTTGAATCCTCTGTTTCTCCAACAAGCTCACGGTGGCAGAGACTTCACACCAGACTTCTATTGCCAGGAACACAGGGCTCCCTCACCCGATAGCTCTCAGTTGTGGGCTTTCTCCCTGGGAGAAGGAAGACATGAAGGTTTCTCCTCCAGCCTCCTGTCACTTGTTACTTCCAGGCAAGTTCAGTCAAGAGGAGGGGGCTTCCTTCACTGACCCAGCCCCTACTCATGGAATGGAAGGTCTACCTTGGGCACAGAACACTGAGAAAATCCTGACTGTCTTTGCCCTGGTTCATGACGAGGTGGTTTCACAATGGGAAAGGCAAAAAAAGAGAACCTCAGGCTACTTCATCTCCAATCTAGCACTCAGCTCCTAGAGTTGTGATATCATCCAGAAAGAAGCCTGCCTTAGTCTTCACCCCTAGCTCCAGAAGACCTGGTTCAGATATTTTGATGAGGGGAAAAGAAGGAGAGGGAGAGGCAGGCCAGAAAACAGATTCTTCAAATCTCTTCCTAAACAAATTAATTTCATTTACAATAGTCTGTGAAGAAGCTGAAAGGCACTATCAAGAACAATGGAGGTTGTGGTGAAAGACACATGTCTTCCTTCATGGATTTAAGGAAGACATATCCTAGGCTGCAGGCTGCTAGGCACCTAGTAGAGAAACAGGAAATAAGACAGTTGGGAGGAGCCCACCTGGGGTGAGAACAAATATCAAACACTGACCTAAGAAACTATTCCTGAAGGAGGCACAATTTGATTGGAATAGTTTGTAGAACAAATTATGCTCCAGGGTGCTGTTAAAAACAATAGATACTACTATGAAGACAGTTAACACTCGGGGAGGGGAGAGTATACTGTACTAAAATAATCCAGGCAATCAACCTAAAAACAGACAAGCAAATATCAAGCTCTGGGTAAGGGAGACCACTATCCAAGGTTGCTACAATATATTATCTCCCCTGTCTGATTTCCAAGAAAAAAGTTACAAGATGTACAAAGAAACAGAAAAGTATTACCCATACAGGAAAAAAAAAAACAAAAAACAAAAAACAACACACACTGCCTGTGAAAGGAACGAGATGTTAATTTAATAGATAAAGACTGAAAAATTTGTGGAGACCAAAGTTCTTATTTATAGAGGAAGCCTTCAGGTAATAGGTTTCAGAGAGAATACGCTGTAAAACGTTTCTTATCAGACTTAAAGTCTGTGTTGATGTTAAACATGTTTGAACAGACATGATTAAAGAACTACAGGGAGGTATTACGACAATGTTACATTAAATAGAGCGTATCAATAAAGAGACAGGAATTTTACACATATATAGAGAAAAAGAAACTATAAACCAAAAATAAAATTCTAAGGTCCCCTAACCATCTGAATGGATGACCTCCTCTGCCAAGGTACTCTTAAAATTTAATCTGAAAGAATGGTTCAAGCCATGATGAGAAATGGGGAGGGCACATGCCAGACATGCCTCATTATACCCCTCCAGCATTAATAATACAGGATTTATTAAGAAGTAATTTTTAGGCAGCTAGAAAGTGTGAAAGTTCTTGGTGGAATTTTCCTTTAATAAAAAGGAGTGCGCCCCCGCCCCCACCCTCAACCATTTCCTCTCTAACAGAAACCAGCCTGAGAAGTCAGGTATAACAGGCAAACTAGGAGCTTTTATAAGTAAATGCCAGCAAGCTGTACCTGGAAGTCAGGTACATTCAATATGGTGTCTACTCTCTTCTTTTCCTTGTCTCCTGCCATCTTTTCCTAGTCATCACATTTAGGGTATCATGGCAGCCTCCAGGTAAAACCACATAGAGGAATCAGGGCTGCTGCCAGGTGAAGGCCTTGTTTGTATAATAAAAGACGAGGGTGGGAGGGCCAGTCTTTCAGGGGGCTTTGTAAATGGTACACCTGGTCAACCCAATCCCCTGAGCCCTATGTAACTCAATCACCATCCCCTCAAGCCTCTGTACAAAACCAATTGTGTTCCACCGTAAATCAGAGACCCCCTTTTGGATGACCTGCTTTCACAGCACGAGGAAGCTTTTTCTCTCTCTTCCTTTTCTATTAAACTTTCCTCTCCTAAACCCACCCCTGGTGTGTGTCCGTGTCCTGAATTGTCCTGAATTCTTTCTCCACCAAGACCAAGAACTGGGGTATATAACTCAGACAATGGAGCCATTTCATTAACATCAACACAGACCAGGGACAGGCCTCATTATACACCTCCAGTATTAACATCACGCAGACTTTAAGTCTGATAAAAAACCGTTTTACAACCTATTCTCTCTGAAGCCTACTACCTAAAGGCTTCTTCTGTAAATAAGAACTTTGGTCTCCACAATTCTTGATCTTAACCCGGACATTCCTTTCTATTGATCCCAAGTTTTAGATAAACTCAACCATCAACCAGAAAATTTAAAAATCTACCTTTAAGGTAGAAGATGCCCCTGTCAAGTTGTCCCACCTTTCTGGACCAAACCAATGTACTTCTTAAATGCATTTGATTGGGGCCAGGTGTGGTGGCTCATGCCTGTAATCCCAGCACTTTGAGACGCTGAGGCAGGCTGATTACCTGAGGTCAGAACTTTGAGACCAGCCTGAACAACATAGAGAAACACTATCTAAACTAAAAATACAAAATTAACTGAGTGTGCTGGCACATGTCTGTAATCCCAGCTGCTCAGGAGGCTGAGGCAGAAGAATCGCTTGAACCTGGGAGGTGGAGGTTCTGGTGAGCCAAGATCACATCATGGCACTCCAGCCTAGGCAACGAGAGCAAAACTCTGTCTCAAAAAAAAAAAAAAAAAAAAAAAAGGATTTGATTGAAGTCTCATGTCTCCCCGAAATGTATAAAACCAAGCTACCAAGCTGCACCCATAATCACCTTGGGCACATGTTCTCAGGACCTCCTCAGGGCTGTGTCATAGGTCATGTCACTCATATTTGGCTCAGAATAAGTCTCTCCAAATATTTTACAGAGGTTGACACCTTTTTTCTGTGGACAAAACAAATGGAAATTCTGTAGTCAAAAAGTACAATAAACGAAATAAAAAAATTACAGAGGAATTCCTAACAGTACATATGAACTGGAATAAAAATTAGTGAAACCCATAAGGGAGAACCAGGAGAGGAAAGAGACAAGGCAGTAGAAAAAGTATTCCAAGAAATAAAACAGGCAGCCAGTAGGTCCTGAAGCCACAAGGATCAGATATTATATGATTCAATTCATATAAAAATCCAGAATAATTTATGGAGACAGAAAAGTAAATGAGGGGTTACTTAGGACTGGGGGTAGGTAAGGGATTAGGAGGATGATAGCTAAAGGTTATGTTTTCCTTTTCAGGCAATAAAAATGTTCTAAAACTGACTGTGGTGATGGTTGCACATATACGTGAATATACTAAAAGCCAATTAAATTGTAAGCTTTAAACAGGTCAACTGTATGACATAAGAATTATATTCCAATATAGCTGTTAAAATGAAAACCAATAACCCAGGTACCCAGAAATAATTTTTGTCACTGCTTTAATGTATAAATGTTTGGTTAGAATTGCTTAATACAGTGAGTTCCAAATTTATCTTCAAAGAATCAGTATGCCAGTATGTTCAGTTTCTATGCTCTTTGTTCTCCATTTTAAAGTTCAACTTCCTTGTTCCCTTCCTCTCCTTGCCTCTAATATCAGTAAACAACCTTCCCGCCAGCTCTAATCAGTAGTTCATATCTATATCCCTGGTCACCTGTTCCATCCTGAGTCACCGCTGGTCACCTGCTCTGTCCTGAGTTATCTCTGGTCACCTGCTCTGACCTGAGTCACCTTTAGTCACCTGTTCTGTAACCTTTGTTCCCTAACCGTCTTTCCCCATCACTCTGGCTTGTACCCCTGCTCTCTTTAAAATAGCCAACAGGAATTAGCTTAGACTGTGTGGTCCAACCCTAGCCAGCAGGGGAATGACACAGCAGTAGGGGTGACCCATGTCAGGGATAAGTCCTTCCTTCTCCTTCCCTGTTCAGGTGTGCTCTCACCATTGCTCCATTTGCAAGATGCACCCTTCTATAGAAGTGAAATTTGCCTTGCTGAGAAAATTTATGTTCGAGTGCTATTTCCTTTGTGGCAGCAAAAATTGGCTTCTAACAATTTGGTGGCCCATACAGGGAGCCCATTCTCCTCTGAGGAGCAGGCCTCTGGTTGCCTCTCGTGGGGAGACGTGTCCCATTGCCTCATTGTGGTGGCCTCAGGATGAGAGATTATTTGTACCTGGTGTGACAAATAAACCCAGACTCTCAGCAGTGCAGAAAGAAACTGGCCGGTGACCTGGGGGAAAGGATCCTTGCATACCATAGCGACCAAGTAACTCTGTGCACAGACCAAGGTAAGAAATGTCATAAAGGCGATAAAGTATTTCCTTGATAGTCCAGATATTCTGGAGGTTGAATGTTGGTCAGGATATTCTGGAGGTTGAATGTGGGTGTGAATGATCACAAGCACTACTGCTTGAGGTGCTGCTTCTGTGAATGGTACTAAGCACTAGTGGGTCCTATCTGTGGTTCCATGGTCACCTCGTGCAGCTTAAGGCAGATCCTGCTGTGGGGTTTATACCAGCATGCCGATGCCAAGAGGGACCTAGATCTTCTCTGGGGGAGCAGCCAGAGTGGACAAAGTGCAAGAAGAATGCAAGGAGCCTCCAGCAGGTGGGACTCAAGGATAGGTGAGACATTTCCGATATGAGAGATTGAGCCTAACCGGTACCCAATATGGGAAATACCCCAAGCAAGACAGGGGAAAGAAGGATAAAGATGGTAACAAGGATAGCCCCCTAGGTCTCATGTTAAAATACTGGAAGGATAATGAAACAACTAAACATAGAAAAAGTAACAAATGATAAAATATTGCTCTCTTATTTGGACTCAGGGACCCATCCTCAAACCCTGAATCTTATGGCCAAAGTTTGGGTTGAATGAGGATGTAATGTGTCAGCATCTAATTCAATATGTTAACGTTAAAAGTCCAGTTTCTCAAGAAAAAGTGGACTGTGCTCTTTGTTGGAGCCAGGGACCTATCCTTTTTCCCTTGAAAAAAACTAGGGAAGAACCCAATCTGGCACCTCAAAATGAAAAGTCAGAGAAGCCAGTGCCCATGACTAGACTCTAGTTCATGGGATCCCCTAGACCATCTCCCCCCACTCAGTGTCCCCAATCCCTCTCCCCAGGTAGTTGCTGCCACCCCATATCTGATTCCAGATCCTTCACCGGCCCATGTTATCCCTCCTCCTTATAACCCTGACTCTTGGGAATTACTATACCACAAGCCTGTTCCCTCCCAGTCCAAATGCCCTTCTCTAAAAGGACTCCAGTGGAAGGTAGAATAATGTAAAAGGCATATTCAGAATTTCTCATTTCCCTCCGCACTTAGGGAGTTAGCCCCGACTTTCTTCCCCTTAAAGGAGGTGCCTCAAGGAGGGGGAGCTATATTGGCTTTGCAAATGCTCCCTTGACCAGTTTAGAAGTCCAGAGTTTAAATAAGGAGCTTAAGCCACTACTAGATGACCCTTATGGAGTGGCAGATCAAATTCATCAATTTTTAGGACCTCAGCTATACACTTGGGTCAAGTTAATGTCCATCTTGGGCATCCTCTTTTCAGGGGAAGAAAGAAGCATGATTTGTAGGGCTTCTATGGTCGTTTGGAAATGTGAGCATCCTCCCAGTCATAATGTTCCTGTTGCAGACCAGAAATTCCCCACCCGAGACCCCTGGTGGGACAGTAACAATGCAGATCACCAGGAAAACATTCAGGACCTAAGGGAGATAATAAAAGGAATTCAGGAATCAGTACCCCAAACCCAAAATCTTTCTAAAGCATTTGATATGCAACAGGAAAAGGATGAATGGCCTTTGAGATTCCTTGACAGACTGAAAGAGCAAATGAGACAATATGCAGGCCTTAATATGGACGATCCCCTAGGGCAAGGAATGTTAAAACTCCAATTTGTCACTAAAAGTTGGCCAGACATTTCAAAAAAATTACAAAAGATAGTAAATTGGGAAGACTGTCCCCTACGTGAACTTCTCAGAGAAGCTCAAAAGGTATATGTGAGGAGAGATGAAGAAAAGCAAAAACAAAAGACAAAATTTGTGTTATCCACCTTCCAACAGATGGCTCCAAAACCATGTACTTCTAAATAGAGCTTCCAGGGAGCCAGAAACCATAAAGGGTCCAAACCCTTCTTTAAACGACCCCAGCCTCCATCTGGAGGACCATGACCCTCAATTACTAGGCCCCCTAAAGAGTATGGGGGAGCAAGGTCAAAGAATCCCAGAACTGAGAGAAAGGAAGGGCAAGATAGGTGCTACAAATGTGGAAGAACGGGTTGCTTCAGGAGAGAATGTCCTGATTTAAGGAGAAAGAAGCCCTTCCACTCATTACTTTTAAGGAAGAATAATGGGGCCAGGGGCTCTTTTATCTTGAGTACCACCAGGAGCCCTTGATGAATTTAGAGGTGGGACCTAAACATGAGTTTATCACCTTTTTAATCATCTCTGGAGCAGCCCATTCCTCCATTTGCTTCTCACCCCCTTATATTGCCTGTTCTTCAGAAGACCTTTTAGTCTCTGGGATAAAAGAAGAAGGGTTTAAAGCAAAAGTTTAGAGAATACAGAAGTTAGACACTAGGATTGATCAGCTCATAGTCAGTTTTTGTTAATCCCTGAAGCAGGGACTAACTTATTAGGGAGGGATTTAAGTTAAAGTTAGAAATAGGCCTACAAGTCAGCCCAAGAGGAATCTTCACCTTATTAAACCTACTCACCATTGCAGATGAAAAATATATGATTCCTAATATCTGGTCCAAAGAGGAAAACTGAGGGAAACTCCGAATCCCTCCAATCCACATCAAGCTAAAAACGCCTGGAGAAGTAGTAAGGTGGAAGCAATACCCCATTCCTGTAGAGGGGAGGATAGGGTTGAAACCTATAACTGAAGGCCTTATCAAAGATGGGCTTCTCAACCCCTGAGTGTCCCCTTACAACATCCCAATACTGCCAGTCAAGAAACCAGATGGGTCATACTGATAGGTACAGGACCTTAGAGTTATCAACCAAATAGTCCAGACTATCCACCCCGTTGTCTCCAATCCTTATACCATTCTCAGCAAGATTCCATATAATCATCAATGGTTTACTGTAATAGATTTACAGGATCCTTTTTGGGCATGTCCCCTGGCTGAAGACAGCTGAGACATATTTGCTTTTGAGTGGGAGGATCCCCATTCAGGGTGGAAACAATAGTATCTATGGACAGTCTTACCCCAAGGGTTTACGGACTCCTCTAAACTTTTCGGCCAAATTTTAGAACAAGTATAAGAAAAAATTGTCATCTGAAAACAAATATGCTTGCTTCAGTATGTGGATGATATTCCTATATCTGGTGAAAATACAGAGAAGGTAACTGACTTCTCTACACATATTCTTAACCATCTGCAGTTACAGGGGCTACGAGTTTCAACAGGAAAGCTTTAGTATGTAGAGCCCAAAGTTAAGTATTTAGGCCACTCAATAAGTGCAAGCAAGTAAAGAATACAGCCTGAACGAGTTGAGGAAATCGTGTCCCTACCCTTGCCTCAAACTAAACAAGAACTCAAGAAATTTGGGGGGTTAGTTGAATATTGCCACTAATTGATTGACTCATATGCACTACACAGTAAACTTTTATATCAAAAACTTGCCCAGAAGCCTGACCGTCTCCTGTGGACTTCTGAGGAAGTCAATCCAGTTGAGGAGCTGACAGAAAGGCTCAAACCTTACCCACCCTAGAAAAGCCATTCCACCTTTTTGTTAATGTGGACAGTGGAGTAGCTCTAGGGGTGCTTACTCAAAAACATGGCTGCCAGGAGCCCATGGCCTTCCTATCAAAGGTCTTAGATCCAGTCACTGTGGATGGCCTCAATGCATCCAATCCATTGCCGCTACGGCAATATTAGTCAAGGAAAGCAGAAAGTTAACCTTTGGAGGAAAATTGACAGTAAGCACACCTCACCAAGTTAGAGCCATCTTAAACCAGAAAGCAGGGAGATGGCTTACTGACTCAAGAATCTTAAAGAATGAGGTCATTCTGTTAGAAAAAGATGATTTAACACTAACCACTGATAATTCGCTCAACCCAACAGGTTTCCTAACAGGGAATACAAACCTAAGGAGAGAGCACAGACATTTAGATTTAATTGATTACTATACAAAAGTTAGATCAGACCTAGGAGAAACTCCCTTTAGGATGGGACGACACTTATTTATAGATGATTCCTCCCCAGTGGTTGAGGGGAAAAGACACAATAGGTATTCAGTAATTGATGGAGAAACTGTAAAAATAGAGTCAGGAAAATTGCCTAACAGTTGGTCTGCTCAAACTTGCGAGCTGTTTGCACTCAGCCAAGCTTTAATGTACTTGCACAACCAGGAAGGAACCATCTATACTGACTCTAATATACCTTTGGAGCGGCTGATACATTTGGAAAAATTTGGACTGAACGAGGTCTCATTAATAATAAAGGTCAAGACCTTATTCACAAGGAGCTAATCACCCAAGTATTGAATAACCTTCAGTTGCCGGAACAAACAGCTATTGTCTATGTTCCTGGATACCAGAAAAGCCTTTCTTTTGAAAGTCAAGGAAATAACCTAGCAGATCAGAGACCCAACCAGGCTGCCGTCTCCTCTAAAATGCCTATTTTCCACTTAACTCCCTACCTTCTACCTCTTATCGTAATCCCCATTTTCTCTTCCACTGAAAAAGAAAAACTAATAAAGATAGTTGCTAAAGAGAATTCAGAAGGAAAATGGATATTGCCAGACCAGAGAGAAATGTTTTCCAAATCCCTTATGAGGAAAATCTTGTCCCAAATACATCAAAGAACCTTTAGTCACCTGTTCCCAGGCCATGTGTGATGCAACTCTCAGAGTTTTTGGGTGTATAGGAATTTATATCCTGGCCAAAGAGGTTACAGATAGCTGCTTAGTAACAAAACTAATAAACAGGCTCTAAAAGATTACCCTGCAGGGGAAGGAATCCAGGGTAAGACCTTTCCAAAGTATACAACTTGATTACATAAAAATGCCTCCAATAGGTCATCTAAAATATTTATTAGTGACAGTACATCACCTCACTCACCGGGTTGAAACTATCCCCTTTCCAAATGCAACAGCTAATAATGTAGTCAAGGCCCTAACTGAAAATATAGTACTCAAGTTTGGACTAATAGAGAATACTGATTCATACAATGGTACTCATTTCACCGCACACATCACTAAAAAGCTATCCCAAACATTAGACATTAGATGAGAATACCATACTCCCTGGCACCAACCTTCATCAGTGAGAGTAGAAAGAACGAATCGGACTTTAAAGAATTGCTTAGCCAACGCAGATTGGATAAATTACATTTATTACAACCAACAGCAGTTTATTAACTATCCTAGAGATGCTCTTAAAGGAATAGCTCAGCAATTAGGGGCTACTAGCCAGATGGCTTAGGAAAACAGAACAGCCTTAGACATGACATTAGTAGAAAGAGGAGTAGTTTGCGTCATGATTAAAACTCCATTTTGTACCATCATCCCAAACAATACCATCCTGATGGAAGTATAACAAAGGCTATCACAAGGTCTAACTGCTCTGTCCAATGAGTTAGCCAAAAACTCAGAAGTAAATAACCCCTTCACAGGGTGGCTAGAAAAAAATGGTTCAGTAAATGGAAAGGAATCATAGACTCAATTCTTACTTCTCTTTCAGCTGTAGTAAGTGTACTTGTTCTTGTTGGGTGTCCTGTCATACCATGCATCTGTGGGCTGGTGCAAAGACTCACAGATGCACCATGTGCTAAAACCTCCCTTAACTCTCCTCCACCTTATTCAGAGAAGCTTCTTCTTTTAGAGAATCAAGCAGAACAACTAAGCCAAGACATGTTAATAAAGTCTGAAGAGAAAGGTAGAAATTCAAGAGGAGGGTGCAGTTGAATATGGTGAGTTCCAAACTTCTTTCCAAGAATCAGCATGCCAGTACATTCAGTTTCTGTGTTCTTTGTTCTCCATTTTAAAGTTTAACTTCCTTGTTCTCTTCCTCTCTTTGCCTCTAGTTTCAGTAAACAACCTTCCCGCCAGCTCTGATCAGTAGTTCATATCTATATTCCTGGTTATCTGTTCCGTCCTGAGTCATACCCGGTCACCTGCTCCATCCTGAGTCACCTCTGGTCACCTGCTCTGACCTGAGTCATCTTTAGTCACCTGTTCCATAACCATGTCTTTCCCTTCAAAAAGACAGAGGTAAAGATGGTTATGGAACAGGTGACTAAAAGCTTGTATCCCTGCTCTCTTTAAATTGCCAATCAGAATCAGCTTAGACTGTGTGGTCTAACCCTAGTCAATAAGGGAACAACACAGCAGTAGGGGCGACCTGTGTCAGGGATAAGAACTCCTTCCTTCTCCTCCCCTGTTCAGGTGTGCTCTCGCCATTGCTCCATCTGCAAGATGCACCTTCTATAGAAGTAAAAATTGCCTTGCTGAGAAAAGTAATGTTTGAGTGCTATTTCCTTTGTGGCACTGAAAATTTGCTTCTAACAGAATTATCTGTTTAAATAATAAAATCATAAACAGACACAGCTCCATTAAAACAAATTATATCCCTTTTAATGCTTATGAAAAACAAATATTTACTGAATGGCTACCAAACCTGTTGCTGACTATATAAAGCACTTTATTTGCTCACTTAATCCTTACAACCCCAAAACTAGGCATCAGCACATTGTGTATAAGGAAAACAGTCTTAAGAGATCTCACACCTAGTAAATGCTAAAACTGGAACTTGTGTTAATCTGTGAAGGCTTCCATAACAGATCACACTCTAAGTGGCTCCGGAGGCTAGAAGTCCAAGATCAGGGTACAGGCAGGGTTGGGTTTTGGTGAGGCCTTTCACCTTGGCTTGAAGATGGCTGTCTTCTCACCGTGTCCTCTCATAGCCTTTTCTCCACATGCATAATCCTGTTCTCCCTTCCTCTTTTTATAAGGAAACCAGTTTTATTGAATTATTGCTCATCTTTATGATCTCATTTAATTAACCCTGATTACCTTGTTAAAGGATCTATCCCAAATACAGGTTGAGGGTTGGAACTTTGGCATATTTTATTAATTTTTGAGGGGAGCACAATTCAGCCCATAACAGAACTCAAATGTAACTCCAGAGCCTGATCTACGGTCCCTTAACTGACTTGATTACCACCCTGTTTTCTGCTGGAATACATGTTCTAAACCAAATCCGAAGGAACCTGACAAAGGAGGTTAATGGTTTTATATACATTACTATACTTGATCCTCCCAATAATGTGGTAAGGCAAGAATCACAAATCATTTCCTCATTTCACAAAGTTCAGGGAGAACCAAAAGCTTGTTGAAGACTACATCCTTTTATTAAAAAGTTAAATGAAGATACATGCCCACAAAATGAGGGCATAAAGCAAGATTGAAGAAAGTGATCCAAAAGCAGTGGATCTAAGTCAAGAAAGCAATGATGTCCTAAACGCAGATCCCTGGTGCGTGGCAAGCCAAGAGAAAACTCCAGTTTGGGGCCAGTGATGAAAGCTTCAGGAAGGAAATCTCCAAGAAATAAGAGGAAATAAATAGGATAGGCAGAAGGAATGAGAAGGGAAAGGAATACCCTGAAAATCTGGGTAAGTCAATTTGGTAAGAGAAAAAAATATTGCTTTGAATGGGACCAAGGTTACAAAACTGGAATATATAGAGAGAAGGAAACATCATCTGCATATTAGGCAGTTCTGCAATAAAAAATATTTATATTAGACATAATAATGTAAAAACACAGACTAAGAAAGACGTAACTATGAATAGAACATGTTATCAATTATATAAAAACGAGGATGGCCAGGTGTGGTGGTTCACGCCTGTAACCCCAACACTTTGGGAGGCTGAAGCAGGTGAATTGCTTGTGCTTAGGAGTTCGCAACCAGCGTAGGCAACATCGCTATTAAAACTACTTTGAAAATTGTAGTAATATCTACAAAGCCTATGACTCAGCAATCCTACTCCTTTATATACCCAAGAGAAATGTGCACAAATGTTCACCAAAAGACATATATAAGGATATTCATAACAACCCTGTCTATCAACAAAATGGACAGGCTGAAGTGCATTCACACAATGGAATACTCCACAGCAAATATAATGAACAAATTACATCTATATGCAACAACATGGATTAATCTCACAAACTACTGTTGAGCTAAAGACAACAAAAATGAGTACACACAGTATGATTCAATTTATACAAAGTTCAAATCAGGCAAACAACAAAAAAACAAAAATAGTGTTAGAAGTCAGGACAGTAGTTACTTTTAGGCAGAGGAGGAGAAGGTAGTGATACAAGGAGCTTCTTGGTTGCTGGTAATACTCTGTTGCTTGTTTTTAATGCTGATTTCATGAGTTTGTTCACTTTGTAGAAATTCATGGACCTAAATTTTCTGATTAGTACACTTTTCAGGTGGTGAGTTATATTTTAATAAAAGTTTAAAGAAAAAATATGCTTTTTTTCTTTTTTTGAGACTGGGTCTTACTCTGTTGCCCAGGCTGGAATACAGTGGTGTGATCATGGCTCACTACAGTCTTGACCTCCTGGGCTCAAGCAATCCTTCTGCCTCAGCCTCCCAAGTAGCTGGCACTGCAGATGCAGGCCACCACATCCAATTATTTTTTTGTATAGGTGGGGTCTTCCTATATTGCCCAGGCTGGTCTTGAATTCCTGGGTCCAAGCAATCCTCTTGTTTTGGTCTCCCAAAGTGCTGGGATTCTAGGAGTGAGCCACCACACTTGGCATGTTTAATTTTTAAATGTGCATTACTTTACTAAGTAAACTTAAAATACATATTTAAATTTATACTTGCAAGAGAAGCCAAGCCTTCTTCTCCTATGTAGATCTGAAAGAACCTTTTGTAACATCGAAAATATGTTTTACTTTAAGATGTCTCTTCAAGTTTGCTCTATAAGCATGCTGAATACCAGCTGGTGACATCTCCATCACATGGCAGCAGTAAAACTGTTTGCAAACACTACAATCTTTAGAGAGAAAGGTTTTACTACAAACCCAATGTAAAAATATGCAGAGGTCTAGATCTACCCTTAACTGCAATTGAGCTTTTATGTTCTTGCCAAAGTGATAAATCTGCTAGAGTTTTCAGATCAATAAGAGAAAACTTTGCAATAATTACAGCTAGTGAAAAAACATGGCTATCTTAATATGTAGCAGCAAGCCTGCTATCTCTAGAAATATTCAGGCAAAGGTTAGACGAGGATTTGTGAAGAAGACAAAAAGAACACAAAAAGAAGACAAAAGAACACAAAACTTAAAATCATATATATATATAGATTGTTATCCCCATCCCCCTCCATCCTTTTACTGTTAAAATTTCTCTTCTTTTGTTCTATGTTCCTCATTGGCCTGGTTTAGGTTTTTCACTGATTGCCGAGAACGTTGGGACTTCTGAAATTGTTTCCTTTCCTTAAAAAGAGTACTTTCTTAAACCAAAAACAAACCCTCTCTTTTTGTTGCTGTAAATAAAAAGCTACCTCACAGGACTATTACAAAGATTTAGAGTTCTCAGGTGAAACACCTAGTCAAGTTCGTGGCTTGTTATAAGCACACAAATTCTGGTTTTCCTCTCTTCTCTATGCGCAAGTATTATTACTTCAAACTGGCTTCCTCACTGAATCCCTGAAGATCCTAGAATGCCCTGATTCTGTTCCTTTGTGATCTCTCCTACCCACAATATACACTATCCCATCTCCCTATGTCTAAAGCTAAACTATTCTTTAACAGCTACCTCAAATACCATCTCACCTGTTTAACAAATAGGCTTACTTTAGGGAGACCAAAGTTAGATATTCAGATACTGCTGTCATATTTCAAACTCAGGAATACACATAATACTACATCATTTCTAAGGGAGAGAGTAAACAAGCAGCTATAAACGGGCAATTAGGAGTCCTATGTGGTTTATGCCTTTCAGTCAGGCAGTTTTGCCTCTATCACATTAAGAACTAGCAAAAATAAATGTTCTCCAAATTCTTCTACACCAACTATATAAACTAGATAACTCAGTGAGTGATCATTTTCAAAATGTTTCTTCATTTATTATGCTTCAGAGGCAGTACTCCTTCAAATAATGAGTTCCCCCTGCTGCATTAAAAATATAATTTGCAAAACCTCAATTACTCACAACTCTTATGGCATACATTATCATGCAAACTATGGCACACTAATGCAAAACTAAGTATAAGCCAGGAAGAAAACAAAGTACAATGGTTCAAAATACTCTTCATTTTCTGTACTGGTAAACTATGAATCTAAATTTGGAATTTTCAATTTTACTTAGACACTTCAATTCATATTACATTAAAAGGACAATTCATACACAAGGCTCCTCTATGTTTGCCAAGGCTAGTACTTCCATATTGCTCCTCCTGAGAAACTGTACCTGCTAACCTCTCTGATCCCATACCTATGTGGTAAGCTCCTTTCTGCTCTTGAAGTTCTACTTCAGTCGCCTTCTCTCTGTAACCTGTCCTTCCCCTTTGCCATCAGGTAATTGTTTCCTCACCTGTGTTCTAAAAGCACTTTATATACGCTCCGTTTTGCTACTAACCATACTATTTACTTATCTGTCTCCATCTTTCTAGCTCTCCTGCAAGATCCCCTCCTCCCAACTAAATTGTGAGTTGCCTGAGAAAAGAAAGCTTACATTTATAGGCAATATAGAACAGAAGAGCAGACTCTGGAGCTAGACAGTTTGGCCTGGAATCCTATTGTGCCACTTCCCAGCAATATAGTCTTGAGCAAACTTCTGACCTTGACCAAAATATAAGCCTCAGTTTCCTCAGAGGCAAAAGAAGGAAAACAATTACACCTACCTCACAGTGCTGTTACAAGAATTGCATTGAATAATGAAAAGCACTTAGTACCATGCCAGCAAATACTCAGCAGTATTACTGTTCAGCTTAAATTACAGGTATTAAACAAAATGCTGGCACATAAACTGGTACTTAGCATATACCCACTGAAATAAAGAAGCTACTTAATGTTATGAAATACAGCTCAAAATGGCATAACTTTTAATTACACAATACTTAAATTTTTCTGAAAATCTTCAGAAGTTTCTAGAAGAAGTGCCATTAAGGTGTTGTTAGTCGGCTCTATTACAATCATGATCTATTTTTTTAAATGTTATTATATGATCATTTTTCTAAGACCATATGGGCCTTGAGTCTTCTTAGAAAAGATAGTGTCTGAATCTCATTCATCTTTAAGTCATTATAATGAATAGATCCAGATCTCAGTTTAATTTGTAAACTATCGACTGGTTTATTCCATCTTCAATCCTTTTTTCTTCTGTCAACTGAGAGTTTCCTGCAGATTCTATTTTTAGAGACAATTGTGCTAAATCTAAAAATGCCTAATATTTAACATAATTTTCTTAACATCATTTAATAAGTTTTAAAAAAATGCTGAGACATTTGTGACATAAAAAGGAATAAGAAAAATTTAAAAAGGAAAAACTCAATTCGAAGATTATCATTAAAATCTGAAAATAAAGAAAACACACAAAAATACTAATTTATTCCACAGAAATAATAAAGGTAATTCCATAGATATTCAAAATTTTAAATCATTTCATTTTACTGACGAGAAATAAGTCTATTTAGACCTTAGTCTAAAAACACAGGTACACTAACATCCAGGCCCATGCTCTTTTAGGAATAAAGTTATATTTAAATGCTCCAGACTAACAATGTTAACTATAGTTTGCAGAAGTCATGTTATTGTTATTCTTAACTGCATTTACAAAAGCTAAGTCAGGCTGGTGTGATAAAAGAATAATATGTACTTTACCATTAATCTATCATTAAGGTAGATATCCTAATCTGGGAGAGGGGAGAGGGAAGTAATCAAGGGAAAACAAATGGGAAAAAGAAAAATTAAAAATAACCCAGATAGTTCATAAGTCACAAGTGGGTAATTAACGAGATTACTATTTGAAAAATGAGTTCATTTTGTCTCATCTAAAGTTTTGGAATACTCCCTGCCCCCACTTTCCTGATATAGAATCTTTTAACTTTCAAAAAAAACTAAGGTATTTAAAAATATAGAATGTTATTAAACTTACAACTTTTCACAGAGACAAACTTTTTTCCCTAGTAAAAGCAATAAAACAGTAAAATGTTTAAAGACAATAAAAGAATGCATTCAAGTCTAAATTAATTTACAAAGTTGAAATACAATATAAGATAATGCTTATGTTAAACTGCTATGTAGAAAATCAGGGCCAGGCATGGTGAGTTACGCTTGTAATCCTAGCACTTTGGAAAGCCAAGGCAGGTGGATCACTTGAGACCAGAAGTTCAAGACCAGCCTGGCCAACACAGTGAAACCCCTGTCTCTGCCAAAAAACACAAAAATTAGACAGGTGTGGTGGCATACATCTGTAGTCCCACCTACTTGGGAGGCTGAGGCACCAGAATCACTTTAACCCAGGAGATAGAGCTTGCAGTGAGCTGAGTCGCACCACTGCACTCCAGCCTGGGTGACAGAGAGAGACCCTGCCTCAAAAAAAAAAAAAAAAAAAAGAAAATCAGGATACACTGTTGAACAGAGCATGATCACTGCTATATAAAGCAAACCAAAAGTCTGTGATTCCAAAGTGTTAGGATTATAGGTATAAGCCACTGTAATCTGGTCCACACAGTAGCTCATGCTTATAATCCTAACACTTTGGAAGATGAAAGTAGGCGGATCACTTGAAGTCAGGAGTTCAAGACCAGCCTGGCCAACATGGTGAAACCCCACCTCTACTAAAAATAAAAAAAAATTAGCCAGGCATGGTGGCAGATGCCTGTTATCCTGTAACCAACGGACAGAGTGAGGGGTGGGCGCATGTCCTGAACACGCTCCCAGTTCCTGGATCTGAGGTCCTTGGCCTCTCTTACCCCAAAGAATGGGGAAAGGGGCCCCGGAGGCACAGTAAGCTTAACATTTGAAGAAATACTGTGGACCCAAAGAGTTTTGCAGACAGCAATTTATTACGGAGAGAGAGAGAAAGAAGGAGAGGCAGTTCTCACGCTGCTGTTGGAGGGGATCCAAAGAAGGAATCCCAATATGTAAGGATCAGCAGAGTTTTAACCCTGGAGTTATTCCCTCCTCATTCATGTTCTTGTCCAATGAGAGGGGTTCTTTGAAACTTCCTCTGGAGTGATTGATCTTTGACTCTGATACTGGATTGGCTGCTTGGTGCGCAACAGAGGCCCCTCCTCCCAGAGCTTTCCATTGGCTTTTTGGACGAAGCCTACCTGGATTCCTCTACCTAGCCCACGGGAAGGAAACCCAAAGAACTTTACATTCCTGGATTGGGGCGTGGATGGAAGCATGGCACTGGAAAACTCCTGCCCTTGAAACCATGCCCCTCATGGATTCAGGAAGAGAAGTTTTTTTTCCTTAACACAGTCGCTCAATCCCAGCTACTAGGGAGGCTGAGGCAGGAGAATCACTTCAACCGGGAAGGGGGAGGTTGTAGTAAGCCCAGATGACGTCACAGCACTCCAGCCTGTGCAACAGAGCGAGGCTTCATCTCAAAAACGAAAAAAAATACTATACGATCAAAAATGTGAACATTACTTGGATTATTGTTAAAATTTATTTTGTATCTGATAAAAATATGAGATATACATACTTAGTATTTATGGGTAAAATACATGGGTTTTGCTTCAAAATAATCTATGGGATTAAGGAGGAAGGGGAGTTAGAGATGGGGCATGAGTTGACAACTGTTAAAGATGAATGACAGATCATGAATGACAGATCATGAGTGTTCATCTTACTATTTTTTTTACCTTAGAACTATGTTTGAAATTTTTCATAATAAAAAGTCAAAATAAAAAAGTTCCCTGTTTCTTAAACCGTACACTGGATATGATATAAAAGCATGAGACCTGAGTTTCGATTTGAGTAAGTCATTTAAGCTTTTTGAATTTGTATTTATTCATTTATAAGTGAAATGTCACTATTATACTGTGAGAATTCAATGGATAATATGCATATAAAAGTATAGTATTCTACTAGCCGAAAGCAGTAGTTCACTAAATTTATTGGGGTGGTGCAAATATAATTGCAGTTTGCCATATAAAAGTAATGGAAAAACCACAATTACTTTTGCACCAACCTATGGTCCCCTTTCTTTCCCTTTCATTCCCCTCTCTTCTTTCATGGACTATAATATAGTTGTTGTTGTTTTTTTTTTTAACTGACTGCTGACCCTTAACCCTTACTGCTGCATTCCACAGCTACTTTTAATACCCACCATCCCTTATCTTTCTCTTCCCTCTGATTTTCTTCTCCTGGGTTTTCTATTATTTACTCACTTCTCAGCTTCTTTTTGACAAGGGAGTTTAAAGTAGTATTAAATCAATACTTGGTCTTGAATTTTGGCACCAATACTTACGAGCTTTGAGACCTTGGGCAAGCTACTTGGAACTCTGAGAGCCCCAGTTTCTTCACCTATGAAAGTATAATAATAATAATAACAGCACCTATTTTATAGAGTTATGTAAAGACTAGATATTTCTCATAAGGCATTTGGCCCAGTGAGGTGCTCCAGAAATATTCCCTATCAAACCTTCTATTTATCTATAATAAGGATGGTCTCCTATAGACATGTCAGGCAGCAAGCTTCTTCCCTTCCATAAGGAACTACTTCAGGACTCAGCATTCACCATGTATGATGGTCCCAGCTCATGGCTGTCTGTCGTCCTTGGGCTTCAGATTCCACATGGCCATGATTTCAGTCCCATGCTAGTTGATTTTTTAAAAATTGTGTGCTTTGTGATGATATCATTTGTAAGTGCAAGAGAATGAATTAACAATAGTCAGGGCTGGGAGCGGTGACTGACGCCTGTAATCCCAGCATTTGGGGTGGCCAAGGTAGGTGAATGGATTGAACCCAGAAGTTCCAGACCAGCTTGGACAACATGGCAAAACCTTGTGTCTACAAAAAACACAAAAATTAGCTGAGCGTGGTGGAGCATGGCTGTAGTCTTAGCTACTGGGAGGCTGGGGTGGGGGGATCACTTGAGCCCAGGCAGTTGATGTTGCAGTGAGCAATGAGTGTGCCACTGTACTCCAGGCTGGTTGACAGAGTGAGACTCTGTTTCAAAAACAACAACAGGCTGGGTGTGGTGACTCATGCTTGTAATCCCAGCACTTTGGGAGGCCAAGGTAGGCGCCACTTGAGGCTAGGAGTTAGAGACCAGCCTGGCCAACATGGTGAAACCCCGTCTCAACTAAAAATACAAAAAATTAGCCCAGCGTGGTGGTGCATGCCTGTAGTCCCAGCTACTCAAGAGGCTAAGGTGGGAGAATTGCTTGAGCCCAGGAGGCGGAGGTTGCAGTGAGCCGAGGTGGTACTACTATATTCCAGTCTGGGTGACAGAGTGAGACTCCGTCTCAAAAACAAAAACAACAAACAAACAAAAAGTCAGTATGTCTCTGTACCTTAGTTATCACTTTTGTAGTTCTGTATCATTAAGTTTTATAACTAAGCTCATATTAAAGTGAATATATTAGAAAACTGACTTCAGAAAACCGACAGAAAATTGTTCTATTTACGGAATTCCTTGAAGTGTACTCTATCATCCTTTGGGAAATTATTTTAATTTCTGTATTCCTACAGAGAAAAAAGTATTCTGGAATGGTTATCAAATTAATAATAAAGATAACAAATACTGTTGCAAAAAAAAATTTCTCCTGCTCATCCATATACCCTCTACCTAACATAAAATACTCACATTTATCCAAGCTCCTAATTCTGCATAGAATGATCAAGGTCCAAAATGCCTCACAATTTTCTCAAGTGGTTTTATATATATGCTGAACAAAAGAGTGATAATCAAGGGTGCAGGTCCCTCATAATAGAACATAACAGAGCTGGTGACTAAAAGATGAGTCAATGTTAACTGATAGTGTACGCACCAGAGAGATAAGGTATCAAATGAAACAAGTTGCTCAGGAAACCAAAGTAATTCTCTTGACTATGTCTGGCAAATCTCATATCTTCTCATGTTCATCACAATCCACAATGTAAGGGTCCCTTAAGATGGCCTATAATCAATTAAATCAAAATTCCGTTTTCTTACTGCTAAAAAAAATGGGCAAACCTAAACTCCTATTCTTTTCTGTTCTTCTCTACCAGCTCCCCTCAACACACAACTTTGAATAATATAAAAATGACCACTGTGTATATTTCTAGCAATTCTGTAAATTATGCAACTCTGATATATGTCCTTGATTCTCACAACTCATAATAATGTACAGTATTACAAGCCTTATTTTACAAAAGAGGAAACTAAAGATGAGGAAGCTAAACCAGCTTGTCTGTGATCATATACTAAATGGTGCAGTCAAAACTGTAACAAATCCACTCAAGTAAATAGTGCAGTCAAAACTAACAAATCCACTGAACCATATATGTCTTACAACAACAAAGCATGCAAGCAATACTAGATAGCAACTGAAAATAATGTACATATTAAACATTTTTAAAGCTGACTAAGAAAGTGAGGCAACAGAGGTGGCTTCTTTACATATGGGTAAAAATTAATAAACTTCAGGTCAAACTAGCGGTTCTCACACATTTTGTTCTCAGGACCCCTATAAACTTTTTTAAACTACTGAGGATTCCAAAGAGCTGCTGTTCATGTGGATTATGTATATTAACATTTCTCATATCAAAAATTACAAATGATAAAAATTTGAAACATAAGAATATACAAAGCTCACATTCCATTAGCTGTCAGGGCGATGATGTCATCAGATATTTAACTTCTGTAAAACTTTACCATGTATTTGTGAGAGAACAAGGGTAAGAAAGGCAGATAACATTTTTGTATTATTATGAAAATAATTTTGACTTGATTTGGTAGACCTGCCAACCCCCTGTCCCTCAAAGGTCTGGAAGATCCAAATCACACTGTGAAAAACCACTGAGTCAGACTGTAACAACTCTGAGCCGTGGCAATTTTTTTTTAAATTATATATTGTAACCCATTACCTTAACTTTAAGTATACTTTCTCACTACCAGATTTTTAAAAATTACCTTGAAAGGACTGTTTTAATTTACATCCTGTTAGCACTAACTCTCTCTGTAGTGTGTTGTTCTCGGACAAAGATGGTGTTAAACATTTACTGAATAAATTGAATCTCTTCTGAAGTCCTGTGCACTCTGGACAAAGATGGTGTTAAACATTTACTAAATAAACTGAACCTCTTCTGAACGCTTGTGGACTGAATGAGATAAAACACTCACTGAAGGAGATAAAGACTGTTGTGACTGTACTGAACTTGATGTACAGATCTTTTGTTCTTATCCTTATTCCCTAAACAATACAGTGTAACACCTATTTATATACCACTTACACTGTATTAGGCATTATAATTAATCTAGAGATGCTTTAAAGTATACAGGTGGATATGCTTAGGTTATATGCAAATACTATGCCATTTTATATCACGGAGTTGAGCATCTGTGGATTTTGGTATCCTGGTGGGGCTGAGAGGGTCCTGGGACCCATCCCCCAAGGATACTGAGAAATTATTATATTTTAAGATTATAACTGCAGCTTTCTCCTAATTTTTCTCTATCCAAATAAAAGCAAAACATCTTCTAAAGTATATAAATGATTTTAATACTATCTGTATCTCTGCATCCGTTAGTTTATAAGTATCTAACTAAAGTTAGAACTTACTAAAGGAAAATATTTATAGGATAAACAATTTGTATATCCTTATTTGAGAGAAATCCTTACATTAGACCTATGCCAGGATAAGATGCAACCTGCAGAAATAACAGCAAAGTGAATAATGAATAATGCTATCTTACATTTACATAATTCTTTTCTCTAAGAACTTTTAAAACTAGATTTTTCATTTCATTTAATCACAAAAATAACAAGTTCCACGACTTGTCCAAAGATATACTAAACCAACAAATCAGTATTAATTCCATAAATAAAACAGGAATTCCTCATCTTCCAATCCTACTGTTTCAGAGCAGCAGGCCAAGTTACTTTCAAGAGAAACCATACAGCATAGATATCCTTTAGACTCTAACAATTTTTACTAAGAGTCTGGTTCAATAAATGCTTATTGAGTGGCATGATTCTCAGAATTATTGAGTCCAAATCCTAACTCTGTAGTACTACAAAGTTCAAATATTTAGAGTAAGCAACTTACTGAAATATTTTAAGTAGGTAATTTACTCAGTTACTTTAAGTAAGCAATTAACCTAAAAATGGGCTATAATTTAGATATACTGTATTCAATTGACTTTATTTTACAGACTAAGACTGTCAAGAATTTTCTCTTTATATTTCATTAATCTCAAAATATCTGAAGCATACCTACCACTCCAGCATTAGTAAACAAAAGGACACATATTTTACTACAAATATTTAAATTATTCCCATAGCAACAGTTTGCCACTCTGGTCCTGATTAAAATCCAAAGAGTTAAACATTAAGAACTAATAAGATTTCCAAATACTGAAATACATCAGATATCACCAGTCCTAAATTTTATAGAAAATAATATTATACTTCATAATGGTGAGAACAAAATAAGATTTTCAGTGCACTATAAAAATAATTATCATACAAATGAAATTTGCTATAACAGAATGGCTCTTATTTTAGCCACAGCAGGTTTCAGAGAACAAAAAGTTTTGAATTATTTATTTGCATGACCAAATGACTAAGGTAGTAAGACTGTGTAGTCAGCAACTACAATCATCCTTAGTAATGAGTGTTAGTATAATCCAGTATGTATGAAAGACTATTGTGTAAAAACGGACAAAAAATTAGCATACAACATAAACACCAGCTGCTCTATTCAGGAGTTAATTGATGTCTCTAATAGAGATTCTTGTAGCCAGCTACTAAATAGAAATTATATCTATCACTGCTACTTAAGATTTTACAGCAAAAAACAATAGTCACTTATAATTGTAGATTATAAAGGTAGGATATAGAGTTCATCCTAGGAGAAACACCATTTCTAAACGTAGTTAGGTTGCAAATATCTGTTTAGCTGGTACCTTACCAATGACCCAACATACATAATAGGTACTTAATACAAAAGAATAAACCCAATTAGGACATTTTTACTCTGCTATTCAAGCATTTTTGTTTTTAAGTACATAACAACAAGAACTAATAATGCTGGAAAGTGAAAAATTTTTCTAGCTCTTCTATCAGAGTTACGCAAATCAAAGTCCAGACATGCACTACCCCACCCACCATATCAGCAACTCCATTCTCCCTAAAGTACGTGAAGAATTCACAGGCATACTCAATATGCTGATGAGAGAATAAAGAGAAATGTGTTCTAAAGCATTCTGCTGATTTCGTGAAAATTGGCAATTATGCACCAGACTAGTAAAAACAAGTTTCATTGTTAATCAATCAAAGAAAAGTATAATCTACAGTTTATCACTATTGACCTTTCTAAGAATGTGAAATTAAAAACCAAGTCTTCTGGAGTGTCACAGAAGATTGCAAACACACCTGTGTTTAGTATTTTGTTTGTGTGTGAGAATGAGAGATGGATACTGTGCCAGTATGGTGACTGGACATACCTTGAATTCAACATGGTTAACTGTTGGAGATCTCAATTAGCATAGTTTATGGGTGTGTGTGAAGAAGGCACTCCTTCAATACTGATTTCACAATAGTATTGGGTTACATGTCATCAGCCTGTGTTTTAATGACAACCTCTAACCATTAAAAAAAGTTAAAATATGTTCCATAAATTCTGTTTAAGAAACCCAGCAAATACAGGTATTCTTTAGAGAGACTGAATTCAAAATCACAGTAGTCAGATACGTATCTGAGTTTACTTTGCGAAAATTCATCACTGTACATTTAGGAGTGGGACAGTTTCTGTACATACATACATACACACACACACGCACACACACACACACACACACACAACTTCAATAAGAAGTTTAAACAAAAACAAATTCCAGCATTTAAAGGGCTAACCCACTTTTTTTTTTTTTTTTTTTTTTTACATATTATGTTGAAAGGTGACATTTAAAAGTGACCTGAAAAACACTGGAATGAGCTCTTTGGCTATCTGTGGGAAAAACACTCCAGAAGAAGGAACAGCAAAGACCCTGTGGTGGGAGCATGCCTGGAGTATGAGAACAGCAAGGAGGTATGAACAAATTAAGTGAGACATAGTGATGAAAGATAAGGTCAGAGCCAGAGAGAATGGCTGAAGAGTAAAGCTGTGAATGAGTTGGATTTATACATATTATCTGAAGGGATGTCCATGTTACACTTCACAAAATAATTTGCAGGGTCACATTCATATTATACTCTCATTTGACTAAAGACAGAGGGAAGGAGGGAGTGAAGGTGGTGGTAGGAGGGAGGGAGAGGGAAGAAGGTAAGAAGAGGAAAAGAAAGAGGCACCTCCTCAGTATATATAAGAAGCTTGTATATTTATGTTTGAGCATACAGTTAGGTTCAGACCTCAAACTTAACATGAGTATATCAGGAGATAAAATCAAAATGGAAAGGAGTAGATTTTTAACTTCTTTCTGCCAAAAAAAAAAAAAAAAAAAAGCCAAACCCCCTCCAAAATCAAAAGTACAACAAAATCTACCATTTACACAGAGATACAGGTTAGGAGACGTTTATGGTGCCATTACTTACATTAGTGAGAAACTGAAAAATCAACAAGGAATTGATTAACTTTTGGTACTAATGGTCAATGTAATTATAAGCACCTATTAGAACAAATGAAGTAGGTATATTTAGAAAACCCAAGATATCGGCTTAAAAAAAAATGCTAACAAGTATTATGATCCTGGTTTTATAAATTAATAACAAATTATAGTAATTTAGAAAAATATGGAAGAATAGTCCCCAAATTTAACAATAGTTTTAAGAAAAGATATTGCAGAAGATTTTCACTTTGATATTACATATTTTCTAACTGCTTGCATTTTTAAAGTGAACTTGTCACTCATTTGAAAGGGAAAAGGATGTAATGTGTCACCTAGAAGATATCTGATATATATCTAGTAAAATTAGTACTACCCATCTAGAGGTAAATAATTAACATTATTTACCACATTTTCCCCCAGTACAAATACAGGAAGTGTATAGTTTTATGGCAGTCTTAGCAATCTGGCAAGAGAGACTTTGAAGCTACTCTGTAAAACACCTGCTAATGAGCAGGTAGTTGACTTTATAACTTTCCAATTAAGTGTGATGTGCTCTGATGCCATGCCAAAAGTGTCAGTGTGTCCTATGACTCTGAGGTAAGAATACAGTCATTTAATGACACTTGTTTCCTGGTGACACTGTTCTCAGAAAACAGAGAATATGATGGGAAGAAATGTCAGTATTTAACTTTTAAACAATGATTTAGTTATGAGAACCGTAACTTGAAATTTCATATATTCTTATTTAACTATTGATCTAGAGTGTCTCAGCCTGCTATAGGGAATCTTACCAAGAGGAAAAAAGTAGAAAAATTAAAAAGACATGATACATTTCGTAGGATAAAGGGATTACCCCCGACAAGCTTTTTTAAAAATGTCTAAGCCATATGAATCCTTATATAGTCTAAGAAGGTAAGCAAAATAATTGTTTAATATTTATTTTAGCATGTTAGTTTTAGTTCTATTTATTGTATACTTCTGTCTGTGTTTATTTTTCAACCTGGAGTCTAAGGACCTTACAAAAGCTTCAAGGGAACTATGAAATTAAGTAAATTTTTTTTCTGCAGAAAATTTGCTTTCTGCAGAAATTTTCCACAGGTTTCCAAAGGATAGAACCCTCAAAGATTTAAAAGTACTTTTAGTGTGTGGGTGTGTGTGTGTGTGTGTATACACACACACATATATATACATATATTCTTTTTTTGGTAAACATTATAACAGTTTGTTGGCGGGGGCAGAGTGTATTTTTAGGGTTTTTTAAAGTTTAGAGCAGGGATCAGTTAATCTTTTCTGTAAACGGCCAGATAGTATTTGTGGGTACACTTGGTCTATCACCACCACCGCCACCACCAGCACTAGTACTTCTTTTAACAACTTCAAATATAAAGTTTAAGAATGCAAAAATCATTCTTAATGCAGGGCCTAACAGCAGCTAGTTTGCAGACCCCTGGTTTAGAATAACAGTTAGTTATCTCTGAATAAATAATACAGCATGAGCTCTGGAAGTCCAGGACCTTCTAAATTGAGGACTTTATGTCACTAATCCTCTGTAAATCTCATATTTCCACATCTGTAAAACTGAGATACCAACCTCTCCCACATAGGAGTTTTAACTATTAAGTGAGATTGCAACTACATGGAAATGCCCACACAGTGCCTAACGAATACTTAGCAAACAGTGTTTTACTACCCCCACCCTGCTCATGTGATAGGTTGTTAGTAATACTTATAAGTCAATGTTTAGTGTTTGATCAGGCATGCTCCTTTAACACAATCTACTTTATAATGATCTGCTTTGGCTATTTCCAGGAACAAACTGTGGCTTTTTAGGATAACTGTGGCCGAGATTGCACCACTGTACTCCAGCCGAGGCAAAAGAGTAAGACTCCGCCTCAAAAAAGAAAAAAGAAAAAAAAATCCACAGCCTCCTCATAATAACCATTCTTCCCAAAATAAGTAAATCAAATTTCTAGAGCAAAGATGTAATTTATCAATACATTATTTTCCATCCAAAGTGTTTTAAAAGCTGAAATTAAAATAGTTCAAAGCAGCTCAAGTAAATCCAATGTGAAAGAAGTAAAATCAGCACTAAACTGGAGTACACTTAGGTGTACTAAGAAACTAATGTGGTGGTTCATGCCTGTAATCCCAGCACTTTGGGAGGCTGAGGCAGGCAGATCACCTGAGGTCAGAAGTTCAAGATCAGCCTGGCCAACAATGGCAAAACCCTGTCTTTACTAAAAATACAAAAATTAGCCAGGCATTGTGCCACATGCCTGTGGGAGGCTGAGGCAGAACTGCTTTAACCTGGGAGTCGGAGGTTGCAGTAAGCTGAGATCATGCCATTACACTCCAGTCTGGGGAACAGAGTGAGACACTGTCTCAAAAAAAAAAAAAAAAAAAAAAGCTACGGTCACAATGTATTACATATAGTACAACAGTAATCAGGTGTTAGCCTTAGCAGAGTAGAGATATTGATCTCTCCTATTCCAGTTTCTCACAAAACTGGAGGGCTTAAATATATCCAATGCCACTAAAATGAGCTTTATGTGCTCTTTGTTTTCCCTAGAAAGACTAACCCTTTAAAAGCATGAACTAGTTTATAACGTTTTTATCACTTTTAATATACCCACCGTAACACTAGGTAGTATGCCCTAAGCACTTACTGAAAATAAATAACTATTTTTAAAATGATATAATTATTCATCTCTAAGAATACGGTCTTATAATTCAACTTACACAGAGATATGAAAAGAGATATAGAGATATGAGTAACAGTACAAGAAAAAGCACAACAGGTTAGAAATTAGTTATTACAAGATTATTCCAGGATAGCTAGAGTAATGCACAATGCCGTTGTCTATTCTCCCCAAGAATTAAAGATTAGTTACATTCCCTATCAACATTAGTAAGTAAAACTATCATTATTAAACCCACTGAGGAATTTTAGTAGCTATTTTAAAGTATTTTCCAATCTGTAATAGAAAGAAAAAAAGTAGGAAAAAATAAATATAACATATTACACTTGACTTTACAAATGATTTTGTCAATTTTCAGTGAATTTACTTCAAAATATTTTGAGATATGAATTACTCAATTCATTAAATTCAAATATAATGTCAATAAGGAGATGTTCCCATTTTTGGAGATCAGAGAAGTAAATGCTTATATAGTTAATTATTAATAATCCATCTCACTAAAGCAAACCATCCACCAAACTCTAACAAAAAGCAGTGACTATCTACTTACTATCACTATATGGCAGAAAAATGGATTGCATTTCAAGGCATTTTATTTTTTCCAGCAGAATGACTTTTTAAAATTTTGTATTAGATTGACAATGCCTTTTTTTTTTTTTTTTCCCCAAACAGAGTCTCACTCTGTTGCCCAAACTGGAATAGAGTGGCAAAATCTTGGCTGACTGCAACCTCCACTTCCTGGGTTCAAGCAATTCTCATGCCTTAGCCTCCCCAGTAGCTGGGACTGCAGGCACATGCCATTTTTAGTAGAGATGAGGTTTCATCATGTTGGCCAGGCTGGTCTGGAACTCCTGACATCAGATGATCTGCCCACCTCAGCCTTCCAAAGTGCTGGGATTAGAGGCATGAGCCACCATGCCTGGCCTGACAATGTCCTTATTTATTTAATTTATTTATTTATCCATTTATTCATTCATTCATTTATATTTTTTGAGAGAGTCTTGCTCTGTCGCCCAGGCTGGAGTGCAGTGGTATGATCTTGGCTTGCAGCGATCTCTGCCTCTCTGGTTCAAGTGATTGTCATGCCTCAGCCTCCTGAGTAGCTGGGATTACAGGCATGTGCCACCATGCCCAGCTAATTTTTGTATTTTTAGTAGAGATGGAGGTTTCACCATGTTGGCCAGGCTGGTCTCAAACTCCTAATCTCAAGTGATCCTCCTGCCCTGGCTTCCCAAAGTTCTGGGATTACAGGGGTGTGCCACCGCACCTGACCAACAATGTATTTTAAAAAATAAAATTGCCGCCGGGTGTGGTAGCTCACCATAGGTCAGGAGTTCAAGACCAGCCTGTCCAACATGATGAAACTCTGTCTCTAAAAAAATTTTTAAAGTAAAAAATAAATAAAATTGCCCAATGACAGTCCCTTCAAAAATGAAATTAAAACAAAGATAAAAATGGATCACCCTCCCTCTCCACTCCAGGTATTAGGTCTTCCCATTTTCACTAATTAGCAACAGTAATACTCCTCCAGTAAGGGTCTCAAATTCATGACTCCAGGTAAGTATCATCAAATAAGGGGGGCCAAACTCCACCTAGGAGCTTACACACCGAGTTTCAACCTCGAACCTGCTACTACAGTCCATCCCTCCATCCTGTTGTTGCTCTGAGCAATGCAGAACTGGTACTGTAAGATATTCCAGCTTTTCCTAATGGAAACCAGAAAGCCAATCACACAGAATCTTCCATTTTTTTAAGGTTGGCAGTTAAAAAACAAAAACAGCACAGGCCAAATAAAAAGCACCTGTAAACTGAATCTGCTCATTCATATGCAATACTGCAGGAACAGAAGCATCATTAAGAATCTCAAATATCTGATTCCTAAACCCTAAACACAGCTCCCCACCCAGAGACTATTACTCAGACTTCATGTTGAAGATGAATTATCCATGTAGTAAAAGAACATTAGTGGTAATCCTTCTCTTTTGAAGATAAATTCTGAGGTTCATTTTTAAAAAATACTACTGTAATATACTAAAGTATTTTAATAAAAAAAATCAAAACATTGAAGTAGATGAAATTCCTAATTTGAATAAATCTGTAAACATATTGTCTACATATTAATTCATTTTGTAAAATAAAATGTTTTACAAACATTATAAGTTTGTTAATTTGGGTAAAATGAAGTGTCAATCTGCTGGGTCCTTAGCAACCACTTGAGCAACTTATCATCTCTAGGTGAAACATCAGGAACTAGCAGTCCAGAGAGGCCACTTCACTTTAGCAACATGAAAAAGGCAAAATAAATAAAAGGAGAAAGAATTAACAACAACAATGTTAACTGGCAAGATATTTCTGTTATATAATGATTTACAAGTGCCAAAGGATCCTAAGACTTCATACATTCTCTTTACTGCTTTAGCTCTACTAAGCAGATTAGATAGCTAAAAAAGAATAAATTAGGCCGGGCACAGTGGCTCACGCTTGTAATCCCAGCACTTTGGGAGGCCGAGGTGGGCGGACTGCCTGAGGTCAGGATTTCGAGACCAGCTTGGCCAACATGGTGAAACCTGTCTCTACTAAAAATACAAAAATCAGCTGTGTGTGGTAGCACACACCTGTAATCCCAGCTATTCAGGAGGATGCTTGAACTCAGGAGGTGAAGGTTGCAGTGAGCCAAGATTGCACCACTGTACTCCAGCCTGGGTGAGAGTGAGACTCCATCTCAAAAAAAAAAAAAAAAAAAAAATAGAATAGCAAGACCTTCTATTTGGAAACACAATCTGCTCAATTAAAAAAGAAATACTATATGGGGGAAAACCCAAAGATTTAGCCGCATGATTTACTTTTCAAAGAATCCTCTAAAATGACCAATTTAAGAAAAAAAATCAGCTTTACGGTCATACTCTTCTGAAGAGTTCTAGGTTAGTTTGGAAAGATATTTCACATATTTATTACATTAATGGCATGCTTTAAAAAATAATCACTTAAGAACAATATAGTTTATGTATGTGTGTGCACATGTATGTGTGCTTTTTTAAAGGTGGCCTAGCCTTATCAGAGCTGGGTTTCACCACTTGAAAGCTGTGTGACTTTAAGCAAGTTATTTAATTACTCTGAGCTCCATTTCCTCATCTATTAAAAACAGATGAACACTAGCTAATTTTCCCTGTGATAAGTATGATATATCTTAGATGTATTGTAATTCATTCTCTTATCTGAAACTTGAATCAGTCCTATGTCACCATCAGTTTATTTATTTATTATAGAGACAGAATCTCACTGTGTCCACCAGGCTGGAGTGCAGTGGTGTGATTTCGGCTCACCGCAACCTTTGCCTCCCAAGTTCAAACCATTCTCCTGCCTCAGCCTCCAGAGTAGCTGGGATTACAGGTGTCCACTATGACCGCACCCAGCTAATTTTTGTATTTTTACTAGAGACGGGGTTTCACCATGTTGGCCAGGCTGGTCTCGAACTCCTGACCTTGGTCTTGTACTCCTGATCTCATCTCAAGTGATCCGTCTGTCTTGGCCTCATAAAGTGCTGGGATTACAGGCATGAGTCACTGCACTCAGCCCATCACCAGTTTAAAATACTGGACAGAACACAGACAAGAAGTCAACACTTGCTGAGGCAGCCCTTTTCATTGTCATATTTAATTATTATTTTTCTCTACTAAGTTTAAATCTTATTAAGAGCTGGGCAAGGTGGGTCACACCTGTAATCCCAGCACTTTGGGAGGCTGAGGCAGGAGAATCACTTGAATGAACCCAGGAGTTCCACACCAGCCTGGGCAACAAAGCAAGACAAAAAAAAAAAAAAAAATTTTATTTTTTTAAATTAGCCAGGTATGGTGGTACAAACCTGTGGTCTTAACCACTTGGAAGGCTGAGATAGGAGGATTGCTTGAGCCCAGAAGGTGGACACTGTAGTGAGCTGTGATCCTGCCACTGCACTCCAGTTCTGGGCAACAAACAAAATCCTATCTCAAAAAACACACAAAACGCACACACACAAAATTACTAAGTATAGCTAATTCAATTTTCACTAGACTCTAAGATTCTTGAGGGTTGAGTTCAAGTATTGTTCAGTACTGAAATCCCAGCACCTACAACAATAAGCATATAGCAGGTGTACAATAAACATTTACAGATTGAGTGATATGCTCTGTGCAGCTTACTGACTGAGCATTCAGATGCCATCTAATATAAATAGCACAGATGTGTATACTTCTGGAAATGATCATTTAATGCTTCAAGTTTAGAAGTTGAAATATCATAACCAAACTCATGCTGTGCTTTTACAAAATCCCTTCAGATATAATAAGTGAAAAGCAATTTTGCCATACTTTTAAATGGTTGTTATTCAATGATACAGATCATAGATTTTCAAAGTAATAAACTTTCAGTGCCTCTATAAATCTCATTTATAACTTACTTTAGATTTACCTAAATTCCAAGTCTATATTAAAAAAAGTCTCAAAATGATATGTAACCTCACTGTCACTGGCTATTCTACAAATTTCAAAATAACAATCTAGTCAAATTGCATTAACTGAAAGCTACCAGGAAACATCATAATTGAAGTTGTAATAGAATACCAAAATCTCTGGCAACACATTGCTATAAACAAACACACACCTTGCTGCAAACACTAGAACCCATTTATAATTTAGGTGCTGATATTCCATAGGTTAAAAGTAGGTTTCCACCCAGTGCGGTGGCTCACACCTGTAATCCCAGCACTTTGGGAGGCCGAGGGCGGCAGATCACTAGGTCAAGAAATTGAGACCATCCTGGCCAACATGGTGAAAACCTGTCTCTACTAAGAATACAAAAATTAGCTGAGTGTAGTGGTGCACACTTGTAGTCCCAGCTACTTGGGAGGCTGAGGCAGAAAAATCGCTTGAACCCAGGAGGAGGAGATTGCAGTGAGGTGGAGGTTGCAGTGAGTGGAGATCGTGCCACTGCAATCCAGCTTGGTGACAGAAGGAAATTGTCTCAAAAAAAAAAAAAAAAAAGTAGGTTTCATAAAGTATGTTCTGCTTCACAGAATCAGAAATCAAACGCATTGAACAACCAGCTCACAACCCTCTGCAAATCTATGGAAATATTTCCACTATAAAGTAAATTTCTCCTGCCACCCAAGTTTTAAGCTATCACTGTGCTATTAGCCTAAACAAAACATAACTGGTAAGGTACATCGGCCACATACACAAGTCAATAATCCATTCCAAACTCAAAATATTTCTGGATTATCTTGCTCCTGAAAATTAAGACTGGTTGAAAATTTGCGATCCAGAAAAAGGCAACTTCCACTAAAAGGAAAGTAAAATTAGGTAAGTAAAATTCAAGACTGACATAATTTTATAATCAAGGGCAAAATTTAAAAGGTTCAAACGTCTTAGTGAATACAAAACTAAAGGAAATTAAAAATTCAGTTTTTTACAAAAGAAACAGCACCTTCCACTCCGCCTCTAGCCCTAAGACTTTCCCCTTCCACTCCTACAATATTAAAACAAGATTCATATACTACTCAAAGCTGTATACCACAAAATTTTAAGCCATCAGATGCTGGAGGGCTTTAAAAAATTAAAATTGCTACCTAGCATTAAAATACAATCTGTACAGTGACTTCAGGTACCTTGAGAGGAACTCACAGTCACAGAGAGTAAATGCTCGATGGGCAGAGTCTGGATCTGTGTTCCAGAACCTACCCAAAATGTGCAAATGACATTAATACAAAATATAAAGTACACTATGTACAGGTTCCCAACTCCTTTCCAATCTGCTGTGGAAAGTATTCCTGTGCCTGGTGTGGCAGCTTATGCCTATAATCCTAACACTGTGGGAGACCGAGGTGGGTGGATCACTTGAGGTCAGGAGTTCAAAACCGGCCCGGCCAACATGGTGAAACCCCGTCTTTATTAAAAAAATACAAAAAATCAGCTGGGCGTGGTGCTATGCGCCTGTAATCCCAGCTACTTGGGAGGCTGAGGCAGGAGAATCGCTGAACCCAAGAGGCGGAGGTTGCAGTGAGCCGAGATAGGGCCACTGCACTCCAACCTGGGCGACAGAGCCAACGTCTCCAAAAAAAAAAAAAAAAAAAAAAGATTCCTTTGCAAGAGCTACCAACTCTGCCTTGAAAGGTGCCAAACCATCAAAGCAAAAAGTGGCTTGCAATGCAAACTATCACAGACCTGAGCTATGAGCACACCCTTGATGCATGTACTGTGTCCAGGAACAATTTCTCTACGCGGCCAAGGTGATGCTGCAAAGCCAGTGACGCGGCTGCCCTCAATGCAGCAGCCACATAGAGGGAGAGTTTCTCAACAGTCCCAGAAGCGACTCCTGCGGATTAGGGCAGGCTTCCCTTCCATTTCCAATATGCTGCTTATAAAAGGAAACGCTTCTGCCCGCGTTGACAGCATCTTGAGCCCCTATGAACACACGAAAAGGTTTCCAGCTCCTATCAAAGCCGTTCGGAAGCAAAGCAAGTGTTCACTACTCGCCGGGATCTAGGGCCCTGTCCAGGGTGGGAGGATCCCAGAAGCAGGAGCTGGGACAGAAACGAGCATTTGCCCTTCCCAACCCACGCAGCCGGCAGCGTCCCGCCAGGCCCGGTTCTCGGCAGCCAGGCCCCCTCTCCGACCTCCCGCTCACCTGATCTTGTAACTGGGCAAGGTGTGCTTGCGCTTGATGATCTTCTTCAGCTGGTTGACGATGATGGAGGTGAGCTGGGGCATGGGCCGCCCTTCAAACTGGGAGCGCACCTCGAAGTCGATCAGAGGGTCTTCCACGAAGGAGAAGAACCAGTGGGTGAAGGGCACGCGCGTGAAGACCAAGCGCAGCCTCCCCACCACGCGGGACAGCTTGACGAACAGGTAGGCGGACTTGCCGAAGACCAGGTCCACGTCGATGGCCAGGTGAAAGCCCCCGTTGTACTCCACCTCCGCCTCGAAGGCCAGCTCCTCGGGGCAGGCGGCGGGCAGCGCCTCCCCCTCGGGGCCGTCGGGCTCCCCGGTGGCCGAGGGCACAACAGGCCGGACGAGCCGGATAGTCTTGATGAAGGGCACCGTCTCGCCCAAGAACACGTCCCGCAGGCTCAGCCCCTCCAGCAGGCGCCCGGCAGTCTTGGTCTGCAGCAGCTCCTCGAACTCCACCTTGATCTTTTTGGTGACCCAGCGGCGGGTCAGCGCGGTGTCCCGCAACTCCCGGAACAGGAATAGGATGGTGGCGTTGAGGAAGTAGCAAGTCTCCCGCGTCGGCGGGGCGGGGGTTTCGGGGGCCGCGGTGGTCGCGCCGCCCTCAGCGGCCGCCCCCGAGGGCTCCTCATCCCTGCCGCCGCCATAAAGGTACTCCCTCAGGGGCAGGCCCGGCACCGGCTTGATATAGCGGAAGCCCTCGCCCGCGCGGGCGACCTCGTCCGGCGGCGGCTCGGCCTGTCTACGGTACAGCAGGAGGAACTGGGCGAGGAGCGTGAGAATGGAACCCAGCACGGCCGACGCCAGGATCATGAGCAGCAGCCCCATCCCGCCACCGCCTCCGCCCGGGCTCCCGCTCCAGCGCCCACAGCGCCGCTTTCTTCACGCCGCCGCCCCCGCTGCGTCCATCTTGAGGACATCGGGCGGCGGGGTCCGGGCGAACGGCTCCGTGGGCCTCGTCCAGAGGCTCGGGCCGGCGCGGTGCGGCGCCGGAGCCCGCAGCGGCCCCCGCCTCTTCAGACGCTCCTGAAGGGCCGGTGCGGCTGCGGCGGCGGCGGCGGCGGCGGCGGCGGCGGCGGGGCCCGGACGGCGCCTCCCTCAGGCCTCCGCTCATTGGACGAGCGGCGCGTGACGTCAGAGGCGTGCTCGCTCCCGGCGGCGTCGCCCAGCAGTCAGCGCCCGGGCGCGCGGACGCGGGTCCTCCTTCGCCTCTTTGCCGCTGTTCCAACCTCGCTTCCCCCAACACGCCAACATTCCAGCCCCCGCGGCGCGCGCCGCCACCCACGTGGCCGTCACTTCTGGAGCTACGGTCCCGATCTGGGAGGACGGCTGGGGACGCGGGCTGGAGGATAAGGAAGTCCGGCGGAGCGGGCCTAACGCGTTCCGGATGCCGGTCCTCCCCTTACCCTCGGCTGCCCCCCATTCCCTGTCCCTGGCCGCGGTCCCCGCGGTTACCTCCGCAGCGGCTCGCTCATCCTGCGGTGTGCTTCTCCCACTCGCGCCCCTGACAGCCCGGCTGGCAGCGGCGCTTTCACTGCGGGCAGCGCCTCAGAGGATCCGAGCGGGCCTTTCACACGCTTCCCGAGCCCACGGCGAGAGGGGACCAACTGCCTCAGAGGCCGCCATCGCCGACCGACCGTCCCCCAGGCAGACGCTCTGCGTCCGCGGAGGGTGGGCCCTGGGAAGGAGGGACGCAGGGAAAGGGCGCGCCACGCGGACTGACTTTCCCACCGAGTGGATATTCGAAATTTCAGGGAGGAAGAAGTTGAAAGGACAGCCGGGAGGAGACATGCAGAGTGAAACGAGTTTGCAAAGTGATTGGAAGATGAATATGCGACTCGCCGTCGGTCTCTGGTTAAGCCTGTAGTCCATCTGCGAGGCAGTTATTCACTGTTAGCCCCCACCCATTTGACAGATGCCAATACTGGTGCAGAGAGCCTGGGGAGGTTGCGTGGGGTCGCAGAGTGGAGCCTGGTTTAACTAACACTAAATCCTAAGCTTTTGATCACTACTCTCTACTGTAACACAGAAACTGCTTCAGTTGTAAGGAGGCTGGTGGGTTTCCTGGTGTTCAGGAAGGAATAACTGGGGAGGCGGATTAGGGAAGGCGTCAAGGAATTCTGCATAGACTAGCGCCTTAACCAAAGCCACGGAATTAAGCCAGGTTGCCCAGCAACAGCGATACTCCTCACGCCCTCTGGATACGTAGAGGTTACATCATAAAAGCTTATCCCTCCAAGCACTTGGCGCTCCAGTCCTGCAGTAGTCAGATATTCCATACCTCAAAACCAATTCTGGCTGTACCTAAGTAGGGCTCCCTGGAAAACCTCCAAGCCGGCGGGGCGCTGTGGTTCACGCCTGTAATTCCAGCACTTAGGGAGGCCGAAGCAGGTGGATAATTTGAGGTCAGGAATTCGAGACCAGCCTTGCCAACATGGTGAAACCCGGTCTTTACTAAAAATTCAAAAATAGCTGAGTGTGATGGGACTCGCCTGTTTTCCCACCTACTCTGGTGGGTGAGGCAGGAGAATCGCTTGAACCCAGGAGGCGGAGGTTGCAGTGAGCCAAGATTGTGCCATTGCACTCCAGCCTTGGCGACAGAGCAAGACCCTGTCTCAAAAAGAAAAAAAAGAAAAGAAGAGAAAAGAAAACCTCCAAGCCAAGGATTCTCTTTAACTGTAGGTGATTCTACCACGAAAACAGGCCTGACCCGGCTGGGACAGGTACAGAACTTTGGAACCAGGCCTATCATGCCTTATTCATTCCCAGGTGTGAAACCAAAATGGCTTCCATTACTACCAAGACATACAGACAGGTGTCTGCTGAGGAACCATGCTCAAACCACGGCTGAGAGTTTTCGGAGCTCTTGGCAGCTTCTTTTCTCTGGTCACCTCTGGCTCCTGGCCTCTGCTTCTGGGCGGCTCTCTGGGTTCTACACGGTTTCATGAGAAATGTAGACCCTTTTATGAATTCCACCATAAACCTATTAATAACATTCATGGACCATTGCACATTGTAAATGTTACAGAAGCTGGAGGTAGGGTGAGAAGTTATTCACACTCCTGAGATATAAAGCCCACAAACTGTATATTGATCCTTCCCGAGTCACAAAATATTCTTCACCCACATCCCTCCCCAACAAGGAAAGTTTGTGGTTTTCATGGGAATGAGTCCTCAGTCTCTTCATCTTGCAGACTCCTTTCTTTTCTCTCCTCCTCTCACTTCTCTGCTCCTCAGAATACCCGTGAGAATCTCAAATCTTCTCAGTTTGTTTTACAGAGTCATTGCATTCCACAGCAAATCTTGTCCCCTTAGGGACACACTTCAAATCCATGAAGGAGCTCAGCAAATCTTTTGGGAAGATAAAAATATTATTCTCCCTTGTGTGAAAAATGACCAACATTGATTAAACACTAATAATAATAATATGGAGAATTGACCATGTGCCAGGCACAGTGTTAAGCATGTTATTTAGAAATATTTAGATATTTTAAACATTATTTAGAAACCAAAATTTCATCAGTTTTTATAAAGTCAAATGTATAGTCATGCACCACATAAAGATGTTTTTGGTTAACGATAGACTGCCTATAGGATGGTGGCCCCATAGGATTATAATACTGTAGTTATACTATGCCATTTCTATGTTTAGAGATGTTTAAATATACAGATACTTACCATTGTGTTATAATTGCCTACAGCATTCAGTACAGTAACATGCTGTACGGATTTGTAGCCTAGGAACAGTAGGCTATACCATATAGCCTAGGTGTGTAGTTGGGTTACCCATCGAAGTTTGTGTGAGGACACTCTATAAATGTTTGCACAATGATGAAACTGCCTAAAGATTGACAACTTATTTCTGTTGTTAAGCCACACCTGACTGCATCTGATACTTAAATTAGGAGATAATGCTGTCGATAATATTGGTGTTAACATGCCCTTTATTTTATGAAATAATACTATATTGATAAAAACTTATTTGTTTTAATGCTATTTCCTGGAAGAGGATAAATCCAGCAACCCCTCCCTTTTTTTCTTGTGTTAATGCTGGTGGTTCATAGAAACTCAAAGCCTGAGAACCACTGGCCCCAGCTCTGAAGATAATGATTCTGAATAGGGATTTAAAGGAAGCAGTTGTGCTTAGTCTGCCTGCTGACTTTTTAATGTGTTTTAAATGATGTCATTGAAATTAAGCTGCCCCAACAGCCTTCATGGGAAGTATCCATTTGAAGGTTAAAGTCAGTTGAATACTGGAAGATGGACTGCATATAAGATATCCTCACCAACCAGAGGTATGCATGGACCCCTGCTTAACTGTCAATCATTCCTAATGACCACAAAAAAATAATGAGAAAGTTTGTGAGTAGCAGGAAAGCAAATTTGATTTTTTGAAAGATGTAAAATAATCCAAATATAGCAAAATATGGAGTGAAACATAGAGTTTATAAGGTTTCCCTAACAAATGATACATCATCAAACCATTTGGTGAACTGGGAGAACTCAAATTCAACAACTATTTTTTGAGCATCCAACAAGCATCAGGCTCCAGGGATACTGAATAAACAGGCGTACCAGGCCCAGATGGAAGCAGACAGGCATCTGCATAACTCTGATGATAGGAGATAATGCTCTAGTAGAGGCACACGCAAAGTACTATGGGAGCAGAGCCTTCTGGTTCAGGGGCAGTGACAATTTATTGCAAGGAACAGCAACTACCTCGGGCTAACGTAACTAAAATTGGATTCATGTTAAGGATGCTGGAATATCTCTAGGAACTCAGCTGCAAGATGTTCATAGAAACTGGAGTGAGAAAGCTGTCTCTCACTCTCATTTCATCTGCCCTCACCCCCACCCAGTATCTTATCTCTGCATCTCCCTGCAAGATTGTGCCATTTTACTCTAGAAGGCTCTTGGTTTCTACTCCCCCATTACCCTCAGCACGCAGGTGCTTTGGGAGGCACCAGCTCTCTATCCAGATCTAGAGGGTCCTATGTCTCTGATGGCTAATGTAGCCTGCTAGCTCAATCTCAAAACCTTAGAGAGAAATCTCCAATTAGCTGTGTTATGCCAATAATTTATGCCCAAGGAGCTTGCCTCTTTTGGGCTGCTGGTGGGTGGGGCAACTTCTTCAAGGAGTGGGAAAGGATTGAGAAGACATGATGGGCAATGCTGGCTGAATAGGGGATGAGAGATTAATTCTTGCTGGGAAGGTGGGAGGCTTTTGGGGCAAATGGAATTTGTACTGGTCTTTAATGATTAGAAGGGCATTCTAATTAGAAGGAGACAGAAACTCAGAAATTGGAAACCCAACAGTTTAGGGAAATTGAGACCAGAATTACTGGAAGAAGGTAGTATGAATAGGTTGGTGCAGCAAGGAGAGAAGGGAGATGGAGGCAGCACAATAAAGTAGACACAAACCAAATTATGGAGGGATTAAATGTCAGGGCAAGTTATTATTCTAGTTTTCAGTTTTTCTCAAGTCTCAAAGGTCTTTAAACTAGAGCATGGCAATAACACTTTTCCTTCCATCTCTACCTGCAAAACCTCAACCCTAGATCAATGCAACTAACAACCTCCTCCCCTCTACAACTATAAATTTATGGTCTTCAATTTTATTAAGGTCCTCAAGGAAACCCAAACATTTTTCTCCACTACCACCTTTATCCATTTTTTCCCTAGTACCGGCATCTTCCATTTTCCATAACAATGCCATCAAACCTTGACCAGGCTCAGCTCTTTCATTATGCTCAGGGGAGGACCCTCCTCCCACTTCAGGGAAAAAAAAGAGGCCCTTAGGCTGGTCTTTCCTCTTCTGCTTGCTTTCCTGTCCAAACTCACCTGCATGACACTCCCATGTTTTTATGCTTCTGTGGCAAAAAATAACCAAAAAACAAAGCAAAAACTTCTTTGTCCAAGGGTAATCCTGGTAATCCCCCTACTTGTGCTGTGGATTCCAGTTCCCTCCAGAGTCAATCTCCTCTCCCTCAGCATATAAACCAGATTCACTCTCCCCATCTTAAAAAATGAAAAAAATAAAAATAAAATAAAAAACAAATCCAAAGACCATTTTCCCTTAAGCCTTTCAACTTCCAAGTTTTCTCTCTCTTGCCCACAAAGTCAAGCTGTTTAAAAAGAGCAGCCAATTCTGTCTGATTGCTTACTTCCCTTCCATTTATTCCTGAACCCTCTGTAATCTGACTTCTGCCTGAACGCCTTCCCCATCTTGCCAAAGGCCAGTGACTTCTGTATGGCCATAATCAATAGACTTTTTGTTCTTATCAGAGTTCTGAGGAATATCTGACAATATGAGCCATTCCTTTTTTCTAGAAATCCTTCTACCCCTTGACGCCATGAAGAGTGTCCAGTCAGGTCAAACTTTAAACACATTCTCCTCTTTTTGGTTGTTAGCAAGAGAAACTGTCACTCTAAAGTTGCCTACCACGTCTGTGTTTAGAGCTAGTGATGTGAAATTGCCTTGGAGAAAATCTGTGAAGAAACCTCTGGGTATAGAGGGACCAACTGTTCCAGTTTGCCCCAGAATGAGAGGGTTTCTGGGAGCAAGACTTTCAATGCTAAAATTAGAAAAGTCCTGGGAAAACTAGGACAAGTTGGCCACCCTGCCTGGGTGGTACCTTTAGGAGTGAAAATAATAGGCAAGTTGGTTCTTATCCTTCTGGGGAAAGAAAGTAGGCCATGCGGGTCCATATCCTCAAATGTATAAGAGCCAAGATTAAACAGATCAAGACCCTGACTCCTATCTTTTTGCTTTTTAAAATAACAGCTTTATTGATACATAATTCATATATATACCCATGTAAAGTGTACATTTCAGTGGTTTTTAGTACATTTACAGGGTTGTGCATCCATTGCTACAATCAGTTATAGAACAGTTTCTCCACCTCAAAAAGAAACCGTATATTCATTAGAGTCATGCCCTTTTCCTCCCTCCAAACCCCCTCAGCCCTAAGCAGCTAAATCTATGTTCTATCTCCATGAAGTTGCCTCTTCTGATATTCCACATAAATGGAATTATACAATATATGATATTTTGTGACTGTTCTTTCACTTAACATAATGTTTTCAAGATTCATCTATGTTGTAGCATGTATTTGTACTTCATTGATTTTTATGACTGAACAATATTAAATTGTATGAATATTACACAATTTGTTTATTCATTAGTTGGTGGACATGTCTCACTTTTTGGCTATTATGAATAATGTTGCTATGAACATTTGCTTACAAATTTTTGTGTGGACATATGTTTTCATTTCTCTTGGATATATACCTAGGGATTAAATGTTGGCAGTATTAAGAATTACTGTTAAACTATTAAACTATTTTCCAAAGTGGTTGTACCATTTTACCTTCCTACCATGAGTTTATGTGGGTTTTGATTTTTCCATATCCTTACCAACACTTGTTGGTATCTGTCTTTTCTATAATAGCCAGCCTAGCAGGCATAAAGTGGTATATCCCGTTATGGTTAATATTTGCATTTCCCTGATGGCTAATGATGTTGAGCATCTTTTCATGTGCTTATTGGCTGTTTGTATTTCTTTGGATAAATGTTTATTTAAATCCTTTGCCTATATATATATTTTTGAGGTAGGGTCTTGTTCTATTGCCCAGGCTGGAGTGCAGTGGCATGATCTTGACTTACTGCAGCCTCTGCCTCCTGGGCTCAAACAATTCTCCCACCTCAGCCTCTTGAATAGCTGGGACTACAGGTGCATACCAACTGTACCTACTTTGCCTATTTTTTAATTGGGTTATCTTCTTCGTTATTGATTTGTATGAGTTTTTTATATGTTTTAGATACAAATCCCTTATTCGATATATGATCTGCAAAATTTTGTCCCTTTCTGTGTGTTTTTCACTTTCTCAATGGTGTCCTTTGAAGCAAAGAGGTTTTTAATAGTGAGGACCAATAAAACATGCAGATTTTTTATTTTGATGACCAATTCATTATTATTATTATTATTTGCCTGCACTTTTGGTGTTGTATCTAAGAAACCATTGTCTAACTTAAGGTCATGAGGATTTATGTGGGTGTTTTTTTCTAAGAACTTTATCATTTTAGCTCTTCCATTGCCATCTTTGACCTATTTTGAGTTAATTTTTGTGTCTGGTATGAGGTAAGGTCCAACTCTATCTTTTGCATGTGGGTGTCAAGTTGTCTTGCACACTTGTTGAAGACTATTTTTCCCCATTTAAATATCTTGGCAGCTTTGTCTAAAAATCAATGGACTGTAAGTGTGAAGGCTTTTTCCTGGACTCTAAATTCTATTCCATTGACCTATATGTCCAGCCTTCTGCCAGTACTGCACAGTCTTAATTACACTATAGCTTTGTAGTAGGTTTTGAGATCAGGAAGTGTGAGTCCTCCAACAATAATGACCATCACATAAGAGCACAGTGAATGGGAAATACTGTGCTAAGCACATTAGAAGCATTTATATTTTCATAATTGCCCTTTTGGGTGAGTATCATCATCTCTATTTTATGGATGAGGGAACATGTACTTATGTGGACAAATAGCCTGCCGAAGATCACTAAGGTAGTAAGTGGAGGAGCGGAGATTTGAATTGCTCTGCCTAACCCCAGAGCTACTCATTTTAGGGCCATTTCCTTGAGGTTACAGTTCAAACTCATTAGCATGGCAAAATAGACCCTTTGCAATCTGGCCTCTGCTTTTCCTTCTGCCTTCTTTCTCACTACTTCAGAAGCAGATTTAAAAACTGTTATTGATGAATTTGCTTCCACTAAATCTAGGACAGTGAAATTATAATAAACGGGTTTTTGTACAAATAAAATATTTAACTTTAAAATAATGTGAATATATCAACTTTTAAATTTTCAATATGTTGTCAACTACTTTAATGATCTGAAAAAAATAAACCATTAAAATGCATAAAGGAGTGCACAGTTTTCCTTTTGTCTCAGGCTCCAATATTTCCTGGCATGGCACAATCAGATCCTCTCTTTATCATGGATTTATTTTTATTTATCATAGATTTCTTATTTTTATTTACGTATTTAAGATGTTGCATTAAATACTCTTTATCTTGATGACTGAGTTTTTTGGTGCCCTCTTAAGTTTTGTGTCCAAGGTGAGTGCCTCACTCTCTTCACCCTAATCCTGGTCCTGCTTATTGGCCATAAGGACTCATTTGCGGTCCTTCCAACACACAATAATCTGTCTTATCTACCTTATTCTTGCCATTCTTGCCTAGCACATAGTGGGTACTTCATAGGCATTTGTGGCTACATGAATGAATGCTATTTCTTCCTACCAGAACACCATTTTGTCACCCATTCCTCTGCCTATTGCCCAAACAACTCTTACTTGACCTTTTTCAAGACTGAATTTGAGTGTCACCTCCACCAGGAAACTTTCCCTGATTGCCCAGGCCCCCTTCCATCCTGACCTCCTCTAAGTCTGGATAATGAGCGTCTCCATTGTACTCAGTGCACCCTGAACTCACTTAGAAAATAACTGTCTTTACCATGTTCTGAGGTTCCCTGATAGTTGCTATGAACGACAAGCCTATTTGTAAGTTCCTCAAGAGCAAAGTCCATGGGTTTCTCATCTCCGTATCCCAGCCTCAGTAGCTTCTAGGGAGTATACTCATAGGATGAGCGGATAAACGTATGTATGTATACAGCTCTCATGTCTGTAAAAGAAAAAAAAAGAAATTAAAAAAAAACTGTATGTATGGGTGGATGGATGGGTGAATGGATGGAAAAGTAAGATCTGTTTAATGATATAATTGGTAGTAGACTGATAGGGAAGTCTGTATTGAAGGGGAATGAGACTCATGTGGAATCTTTGCGAGAATCCAAGTGAAAGTTAATCAGGGCTATCAACCTGAAATAACAGAAAGGATCTGAATCCAGTTTTAAAGAGTTTATTCAAGCACAAAGCTGAGAATAGCCATTCAGGTAACACAGACTCCAAAGGAATGGGGTCAGTGCTCCAAAGTTACAAATTAAAGTCATGCTTATACAGGTAAAAAACAAATTAGTAGGATTACAACATTTTTGTACATAAGGTTGGTTTATGAATTGCAAAAATTTGATTACTTACCGTTTGTTTCCTTTTCTATATGGCTTGTTTTCATTTCCTCTCCAATTAAAAGAGTATATTTAACATTCCATCTTAAGATACGTGATAGTCATGAAATCTTTGAGAAGAAAGAAGGAAGTTAATCTATAATGACAATCAACAGAGGAGAGGGAAGAGGTCTTCCCTGGAACTCTTTAATCATTTACAACATTTTAGAAACAACATAGGTAAGGAAGAAGGCTAATCTATAATCAGAGAAATGAAGGTTACAGCTGCCTACCTGACAGCTAGCTGCCTGTCACATGATTCATTAAACACATTCCTTTAAGGCTCAAAATAATTTAAAGTTCCAACAGCTCAGATTTCAAATTACTTATTTTCACAGAGTCCAGCCTAAGGCAGTGGTAGTAGGCTGGATATAAGAGATATTTTAGAGGAAGAATCAGTAGAATTTGGGAATAAAGTGAATGGAGAAGAAGAATTCAAAGGCAACTGAGATGTTGCAACTGAGTAGGAGGATGAGGGTTCTCTTACCAAAGACAGTCAATGTGGGAGGAGCAGACTGCAGGTCTATTACCTGCACATGGACACTAACCCAGAGAATGGGGAGAATCTTGGCAGAGACTGCTACTTGCTTCTTCCATATCCATTCACCCATTTCAAAGAAGAATTTGAGAACAGCAAATTGTTCAGATTTTTAAAATGACATTTCCCAACGAGCCTTGCAGATAAGAGTGGCCAATGAGATACAAGCAAAAGTTTTAGGATAGGAGCTCAATGAAGGATTTGATTTATTATCTCCATTTCTCTTTTGTACTTCCCTCCCCCTCCCCTGTGCCTGGAATTCAGACGTGATGGATGGACCTTCAGTCACCTTCAGATGGCTGGCCACTTTATAATCATGTGGTAACTCTGAGGATAGATGCCACACACTGAAGACGGTTAAGCAGAAAGACAGAATAAGCTCAGAACACTGATGACACTGAAGCTGCACTCAACTTTAAAATCCCCACCTTGGAACTTTTTTTACATAAGAAAATGCCCCTTAAGTTGTCAAACTACTATTACAGGTCTCTGTTACTAGCAGCCAAATAAACCCGACAGTATTTATCACACTTTACTGTCATCACTTGTACAGTGTGTATCTTGTAAACCACAGTTTCCTAGCACCTCAGCACAGGGCCTGGCCCAGAGTAAGTACTGAACTGTTATTTATTAAGTGAATGAATTTACAGGACTTACTCTCCACTTTGGTGAGAAAGAGGCACCTTCTTCTGAAGCCCTGAGACCACTTGTTTGAAGGAAGAGGCTTGGGTTGAGGGAGAGCCAACATTGACACCAGAATGTCCTATCAGGCTGGGAGAGGAGGCATCACTGTTGGCTGTGCTCCTCTGGCAAAGCTAGGGAAGGTAACTGTAGAAGACAATAACATGCAGCAGCAGCAGCAGGCTTGGAGACAGCAAGTCTTTGAGACTGCCAGTGGATCTAAATCTACTGTGTGGAGATCAGTGTAATTGTTGGGGCCCAAGAGCATATTCACCTCTTCTCTACTTTCATTCAGTCCTTAGGTGATCTCATCCAGTCTCCTGTCTTTAAATACTTTTCATATGTGTATGCTTCCAAATGCAAGTCTGAACTCCTCTAGGAAACCCATGTATCCAACAGACTACCAGCCATCTCTACCTTGGTGTGAAATGACTTACTATGTGCAAGACTGAGCTCATATTCATCCCACGAGAGTTCCTTGGGCATTTCCCGCCATCTTTGTCAATGGTACCTCTGTCATTCCAGTTGCTCAGGCCAAAAGCCTTGTGCTATCCTTGACTCCTTTCTCTCTTATCTGCATTCACACTTTCAACACATCCTATTGGTCCTACCCTCAAAATATATTCAGAGTTTCACCATTTCTTACCACATTCACTATCATGGTTCAAGCACTATCTTTGGCCTGATTACTGGAGTGCTGTCATAATTGGTCTCTCTGCTTAAAGGCCTCTCTGGACTTTGCTACCCTAATATCTGTTTCAACACAGAAACGGCAGTGACTGTGTTAGAGCACAAGTTGGATCATGCCACTCATCTGTTCAAAGCCTACCAGTGGTTTCTGTGGGGGACAGAATAATGGTCCCCCAAAGGTGTCCACATCCTAACCCCCAAAACCTGCGAATATATTATGGTATATGGAAAAGGGGAGTTACTGGTGCAGGAGGAATTAAGGTTGCTAATCACCTGGTCTTCAGATAAAGGGATTATTCTTGATTATCCAGTTGGACCCAATGTAATCAGAAAGGTCCTTAAATGTAGAAGAGGGAGACAAAAAGGAAAGTCAGACTGATGTGATGGGAGAATGATTGAACCTGCCACTGCTGGCTTTGAAGATAGACGGGAACTAAGAGTAAGGAACACAGGCAGCTCTAAGGGATAGAAAGGCAAGAAAATGGATTATCCCCTCGAACTTACAGAAAGAGAGGCAGCTCTGCCAACACTTTGATTTCAGTCCAGTCAGACCTGCTAGAGGTCTGACTTTAGACCTCCAGAACTGTAAGATAAACTTGTTTGTTTTAAGCCACTAAGTTTGTGGTCATTAGTTATAGCAGCTGCAAGAAACTAACACAGTTTCCTATCTCATGTGATATAAAAACCAAAGTCTTTATAGGAAAGTCCAAGGCTCCAAATGTCTCGGTCCTTGTTACCTCTGTCTGCAGTTGTATCCCCTGCTTTCTGCTACATTCACTCTGCACCACAACATCTTTGTAAAATGAATGAATGAACGATTTTAAAACTTTACTTCCAGAGGACAGAGGAGAGGTGACTTGCTCAGGGTCCCCCAGCAGGGACTTGGACCCAGGACTCCAGCCCTGCCACAGTTGGTTACCATGTTTATTGTGCTTAGCTTTCACTTCAGCCTCCTGCCCCAAAAGTCTGTGGTTAAATCTCTCCTGCCACCTATGGAAGTAGTCGAATTCCCTTCCAGTGAGGAAATCCCTATGGTGACCATATCATTCCTTGCCATAAGAGTAGCTCATTTCCTGCTGTATGAAATTCAGCATGAAAACATTTTCCCTGTAAATGGCAGAGGAAGAAATTCCCAGCGTATCAGATTGTACTGATAAATATAGGCAAATTCTTTAGGAGGAAAAGACAGGCCTGGCTTTCCTTCAGCCAAAGAGGTTTACTGGGTGGGTTCTTGTTTGTACAGGAACAGAATGGAGAGTGAGCTACATGGAAATCTGGATGAATTTCTGAGTACTGCTGGCAATATCAAGCCCCACTTTTGCTGACTTGTCATTTGTATTTGCAAGCGAGAAGCTTTGATTGGTTAACTTGCTGCCACTCAAGGGAGGGCCCCCTGCTGGACTTTTGAGAGCTGATTAGCCACTCTCGTGTCCAGCACATGTGTGTTGTAAGCTCTTCTCAAGACTGATTCCTGGTCTGGTCAGCTGTGGCCAGGACAGTGGAGTTGGCTTCTCCTGTAAATCTTGTGGATACTGGCCTGGCAGATAGCCTAACATTCCTATCTTTCTTTCTTTCTTTTTTTTTGAGACAGGGTCTCACTCTGTCATCCAGGCGGAGTGGCATGATCTTGGCCCACTCCAGCCTCCACCTCCTGGGTTCAAGCAATTCTCTTGTCTCAGTCTCCCAAGTAGCTGATACTACAGGTGCCCACCACCAATGTTGATATTTTTTGGTAGAGATGGGGTTTCACCATGTTGGCCAGGCTGCTCTCAAACTCCTGACTTTAAGTGATCTGCCTGCCTCGACCTCCCTAAGTGCTGGGATTACAGGCGTGAGACACCACGCCGGGCCAACATTCCTTTCTTTTGAAAACTCCCCTCTCCCTTTCTAGGCTGTTCTGAATTTCTCAATTCCAGGCCCACACCTTGGCCTTAAGGATAGGCACATGACCCAGATCTGGCCAATTTATAGCACGTAATCCCTCTGACAACAATGATTGTTCTAGAGAGGGTGGGCATGTGACCTGAGCAGGGCCTCTCACAATCTATCCCCAAGATGAATTTACAGGCTTGGGGAAGGAGACACTCTCTTTCTGCTGAGGTGCCTAAACTGGGAGAATATGAACCAGGGGACACTCAGTGGAGCATGTCTGTTTGTGCAGGAAGGTAAGCAGGATTAAGCAAAGATGAGAGGCAAATGGAGAGATGGTTCTCCATATGGTGAGTTCCTGGGCCAAGGGCTATAGACTCTTTTTTCTGTTGCTCTTACTTGGCTTCTCTGATTCACCTACTGCCCTTCCCAGCTATGTGAACCAACACATTTTCGTCCTGGTATGTAGCCAGTTTATATTGTGCTTCTGTTTATATTGTGCTTTATGTTTCAGTTTATATTGTGCTTTATATTTGCTCCCAAAGGATTTTGACCATTTTGGGGGCTTGGGTAGGAAGAAAATCACTGGGGCCATGTGCCACAGGCAAGAAACACTTAGAACCCATTTATGAGGAGATAAATGCCACAATTCCCTTATGGGGATCCTTGGAAGGCCTGGCCTGGCACATCCTGACAATGTAAGTATATATTTGACTCCTGAGTGTTCCTCATGAAATCCGATCCTGTTATTCCTTGTCCCCTTCAGTCTTAAAACACTCTGAGGGTTTCCCAGAGCTGTTAAGATAAAGGTCACAATTATCAATGGGCCTGCAAGGTGTGACCTCCACTGTATGGATCAGGGGTCTGCAAACTTTTTATTTTATTTTTTAAAATCTATTTTATTTATTTTCTTTCTTCTTCTTTTTTTTATTTTTTGACAGGGTCACACTTTGTTGCTCAGGTTTGGAGTGCAGTGGCTCAAGTGATCCTCCCATCTCAGCCTCCTGAGTAGCTGGGACTACAGGCTCTTGCCACTAAGCCCAGCTAATTTTTTTATTTTTAATTTTTTAGTAGAGACGAGGTCTGTCTATATTGCCCAGGCTGGTCTCGAACTCCTGAGCTCAAGTGATCTTCCCACCTTGGCCTCCCAAAGTACTGGAATTGCAGGTGTGAAATACCATCCCTGGCTGCAAACTTTTTCTATTAAAGGTAGAGAGTAGATATTTTAGGCATTATAGGTCATAATGTCTCTGCTGCAACTACTCAGCTCTATCGTTACAGCTGAATTCAGCCCATGGGTCATAATTTGTTGACCCCTGGTCCGGAATGGTTGGAACCTTTCCTCCAAAAACACATCCAGCCTCACTGGCTTCCTTTCAGAATCTTCGTGTTCCCACCCATAGGCTCCCTCTCTTCAGCTTGGCAATTCTCCCAAACCCATGCATAGTTAACCTTACTTACCACCTGGATCCAATGACAGGTTTCCCGGGAAGTCCTTCCTGACACTCTGAGACTGGGCCAGGTTCCCCTAACACATACACACCTTCCTAGCATTCTTTATCTCTCCTTCATGGCATTTGCCATAGTTGTACTTTTTAGGATTTTCATGATGGTTTGCTGTCTTCCCACTATGTGGGGAGCCCCCATAATGATGAGGCACTGTCTTTTTTGTTCATTACCTAGCAGAGTACAACTGTAATCAAAGTATACAAATAAGTTACATTCCATTGATATGATCTAAAGGATTAAAATGTAATTATATTTAAAAAATATCAAATTTGAATGTATTTGCATCAAAAATGTAAAGTGAAAGTAAATGTTAAAGCATTAAAAATATTAACATTAAAAAGCAAAGTAGAAATTACAATTAATGAATATAGAAATTATAAATAAAATTATTTCAATAAAGCTACAGTTTTTGTTTAAAATTTTAAAGGTGGTGTTAAATCATAATAAGCACTTTTACAAAAATAAACTATTCAGCATTCTAGCATTCACCCTTTTAACTTAGTTGCTAATACAAATAATCAGTATTACATGCCACTCATTTGATGCCTAAAATTACAAATACATTTAAGAGTAACATGAATGGTTTACTATTACAGTATGTCTCTCAGCTACCTATGTGCATTGTTTTGGTGATCGTGCTAATTCATGAAGACTTTAGGAACCACGAATGAAAGAAGTAAAAGGAAAAGAACAGCTCAGCATTACAGCGAATGATACTCTGCTAAACAAAAATCTATTTTATTCATGTTTTCTGGGAGGAAGGAATTGACAAGTTAATTTTCCTTTTCTTACTAATGGTCCCTACCATTTAAATGTTCTCTCCCCTCTGAAGCTGCGTTCATTTCTGATGTTGGCAGCAGCAACCCATAAACCTTCATGATATTCAAGACAGGTAACCTTTGTTTCAAGGATAAAAGGTGAGAAATATGGAAAAGTGCTCCCTAGGGACTGAGCAGCTTTGGTGCCAGGAGCAGATGTTTAGGATTAGGGGTACTGATATGCCAGTGCTGAGCACCAGATTCCATGTGACAAAGGGACACACGTGTTCTTTAAGTGTGTATGTGTGTGTATTAGTCTGTTCTCATGCCTCTGTAAGAAACTACCTGAGACTGGGTAATTTACGAAATAAAGAGGTCGAATTGACTCACAGTTCTGTAGGCTGTACAGGGAGGCCTCAGGAACTTACAATCATGGCAGAAGGTGAAGGAGAAACAAGCACGTGTTACCATGGCCTAGCAGGAGAGAGAAAGAATGAAGGGGGAGGCACTACACACTTTTAAAACAAGATCTCATGAGAATTCATTTACTATCTCGAGAACAGCAAGAGGGAAGTCTGCCCCATGATCCAATGACATCCACCAGCTCCCTCCTCCAACACGTAGGGATTACAATTTGACCTGCGATTTGAGTGGGGACACAGAGCCAAACCGTGTCAGTGTGTGTGTGAAATTATGGGGCCACCCTTCTCTTTCCCAGGTCTGAGGGCAATATGGAAAGGAATTCCCTGGACTGATTGACTGATTGATAGGTCATTTGGGGTATTTGCATTGGCAAATAAGCACTTCTTTTTTAAATTTTTTTATTTTATTTTTTATTTTTTTAAGACGGGGTTTCACCATGTTGGTCAGGCTGGTCTCAAACTTCTGACCTCAGGTGATCTGCCCGCCTCAACCTCCCAAAGTGCTGGGATTACAGGCGTGAGCTACTGCGCCCGCCTGGCAAATAAGCACTTCTGCTTAGTCCCCAAAGAAGCCCGGGGATGAAGGGGGCCTTAGAAGGTGGTTTTGAACTGAGATACTTCTTGCCTACACTGGCCCTTTCTGCCCACCACACATCAGAAGAAGCCGGGCATCTCACTCTGAGCTTGCACTCTGTACACTTTTGCTAAGGAATGATAGTCACATTTGTTAAGAAGGTATGTAGCAATCAAGTGTCTTAATTCTTTTTTTTCTTTTTCTTTTTCTATTTTGAGTTGGAGTTTTGCTCTTGTTGCCCAGGCTGGAGTGCAATGGTATGATCTCAGCTCACCGCAACCTCTGCCTCCCAGGTTCAAGTGATTCTCCTGCCTCAGCCTCCTGAGTAGCTGGGATTACAGGCATGAGCCACCATGCCAGGCTAATTTTGTATTTTTAGTAGAGACAGTGTTTCGCCACGTTGGTTAGGCTGGTCTCAACCTCCCAACCTCGTGATCTGCCTGCCTTGGCCTCCCAAAATGCTGTGATTACAGGTGTGAGCCACCACACTTGGCCTAAGTGTCTTAATTCTTAATTACCTGACTAATAGAGCTTCAGGACAGTACTTTGACAAATAACTTAATAATAAACATATCAGAATGAAACAACTAGAAAGAAAAAAATACTCAATATTAGCAAAGAAAAATTCAGTGGGACCCCTAGATGACCATCTTTCTTCTGTGCACTCTTCAGTTACCCCCAAAAGACAAGTCTTTTTAACACCATGTAAACATTTAATAAGCATGTGTTAAATTTTCAGTTACAAAATGTATAGCAACATTTGCGGACCTATCTTTCCTGTTGGGTAAAAACCTGACCACTGAACCTTGGACTACCACTTCCCTCTAATTGCAAAATGTTGACTTACTTCATTTTTTGAAGACCAACGATCTTTGCAAGGTTCTTGTACATTAAAAAAAAAAGTGCCTCCAGGGCCTTGAGTCATAAGATGGGAAAACATGTTGTAGTACTACAAAAATATTGACAGAATCTCTATGATTTGTCAGTATCTTTATGATTAATGAGCATTTAGGGATGGACAAGGTGGCTCACACCTGTAATCCTAGCACTTTGGGAGGCCAAGGTGAACGGATTGCCTGAGCTCAGGAGTTTGAGACCAGCCTGGGCAACATGGTGAAACCCTGCCTCTACTACAATACAAAAAAAAAAAAAAATTAGATGGGCATGGTGATGTGTGTCTGTAGTCCCAGCTGCTACGGAGGCTGAGGCGTGAGAATTGCTTGAACCCAGGAGGTGGAGGTTGCAGTCAGCCGAGATCACACCACTGCACTCCAGCCTGGACAACAGAGCAAGATTCTGTCAAAAAAAAAAAAAAAAAAAAAATTATTGAGAACAAGATTAATGAGATTTTAAATAGCTTTTTTATATGTTTTTCACATACCATAAAATGCACCCATTTAAAGTATACAGTTCATTAGTTTTTAATATATTCAGAGTTGTGTCACCATTACCACAATCTAACTTTAGAACATTTTTGACACCCTAAAGAGAAACCCATATCCATCAGCAATCACACCCTATTTCTTCCCAACCCAGGAACCACAAATCACTTTCTGTCTCTACAAATTTACTTAATGTGTATATTTCATGTAAAGGAGTCAAACAATATAGGTCTTTTGTTACTGGCTTCTTGCACTTTGCATAATGTTTCAAGGTTCATCTGGTTGTTAACAGTTATCCGTACTTGATTTTTCTTATGGTCAAATAATATTCCATTATATGGATATAAAACTTGTTTATGTTTCATCTGTTAAACGTTTGTTTCCACTTTTTTGTCTATAATGAATAACACTGCTATGAACATTTGTGTACAAGTTTTTGTGTGGACATAGGTTTTCATTTCTCTTGGATATATACCAAGGAGTGCAGTCCCTGGATCATATGGTAGCTCTCTGTTTAACCTTTTGAGAGACTGTTAGACTGTGTTTCAAAGTAGCTGTACCATTTTACATTCCCACCAGGAGAGTATGAGGATTCCAATTTCTCCACTTATTTGCCATCACTTGTCTTGATTTTAACCATCCTAATGGATATGAGGTAGTATTCTTTTGATGTGTATTTCCTTAAAGTCTAATGATGCTCTTCTTTGGAGAAATGTGTATTCAAATCTTTTGCCCATTTTTAAATTGGGCTATTTATCGTCTTACTACTAAGTTACATGAGTTCTTTATAAATTCTGGGTACAATTTCTTTCTCAGATATATGCTTTGTAAATAGTTTCTCCAATTTTGTATATTGTCATTTCTTACTTTGATGGTGTTCTCTGAAGCATAATTTTTTTTTTTAATGAGGCAAGGTCTCACTCTGTTGCCCTGGCTGGAGTGCAGGGGGATGATAATAGCCCCCTGCAGCCTTGACCTCCCAGGTTCAAGTGATCCTTCCACCTCAGCCTCCCAATTAGCTGGGACTACAGGTGTGTGTGACCATGCCTGGCTAATGTTTTGCATTTTTGTAGAGATGAGGTTTCACCATGTTGCCTAGGCTGACCTCAAATTCCTGGGCTCAAGTGATCTGCCCACCTTGGCCTCCCAAAGACTGGGATTACAGGTGTGAACCACTGCATCTAGCCAGTATTTTTAATTTAAAGTCAAATTTATCTGTTATTTTTTTCTTGTGTTGCTTGTGCTTTTGGTGTCATACCTAAGAAGCCATTGCCTAACCCAAAGTGACAAAGATTTACTCCTGTTTTCTTCTCGGAATTATATAGTTTTAGCTCATACATTTAGATCTATAACACACTTTGAATTTTTGTGTATGGTGTGAGAGAGGGGTTCAACTTTATTCTTTTGCATGTGGGTGTTCAGTTGTCCCAGAACCATTTGTTGAAAAAACTCTTTTTCTTTATTGAATTGTCTTGGTATCATTTCAAAAATCGATTGGCCATATATGTGAGGATTTGTTTCTGAACTTTCAATTCTATCCTGTTGACATCTACACCCATACTTCTAGCAGTATCATGCTTTTTTGTGTGTGACAGTCTGGCTCTGTCGCCCAGGCTGGAGTGCAGTGGCGCTATCTTGGCTTACGGCAACCTTCACCTCCCAGGTTCAAGCAATTGTCCTGTCTCAGCCTCCTGAGTAGCTGAGATTACAGGCATGCGCCATCACGTCTGGCTAATTTCTGTATTTTTTAGTAGAGATGGGGTTTCACCATATTGGTCAAATTGGTCTTGAACTCCTGACTCAGGTGGTCCACCAGCCTCAGCCTCCCAAAGTGCTAGGATTACAGGTTTAAGCCACTGCTCCCAGAGCCCCCTCTTTATTCTTGAAGATATATTCTGTCCTCTCCCCAGGCATTTTGACCATCCCTTCCTTTGGACGTCACTGTTCCCAGTACATATTCCTACCCTTGCCTCTGTCACTCCACAGGGTCCTTAAATTTGCTAATATGCCTGTCTTTCCAACTAGATTGTGCTCCTTGAGGGCAAGGACTATAATCTTACCTGTCTTTATAACTCCAGGCCCAGGAATTCAAAGTGTGTTGAGAGATTGATTTGGATACATTTGGTATATATGAACTCCTGTGGATAGAGGAGCACACTCTGGGGAGGCTGAGGCAGGAGGATTGCTTCTTTAACCCAGGAGGCAGAGGTTGCAGTGAGCTGAGATGGTACCATGGCACTCCAGCCTGAGTGACAGAGCAAAACCCTTCACAAAACAGAACCAAACAAAACAAGACAAGAAAAAGTAAAGCACACTCAAATTTTACAACTGTTAACCCTGCAAAGCACATCTGTGGGCATGTTTTTCTTTTACAAACTGAGGAGGCTCTTTGATCAGGATTGGATTTGTTGATAGGTATTGGTTTATTAACAGTCTTGTTGGGCTTTGTACATACCTATTTAAAAGAAACTTATTTCAGGACCTGAATTTTCTAAAATGCTTGAAAGCATTGATTAAATTTTGACATGACTGTCAAAATTCCTCTTTTCCTGGAACTCTATAGAAATTGACCTAGACTCTCATTCAACCCCCAGCAAATTTTGTTCTCATTTGCACAAAAGCCACTTTTCTAAAACCACACTTGGACTCCTTACATTCTCTGATACCTTTAGATCAATAAGTGGAAGATGCTCATGTGTTTCAGATGTTTTTACCCTTAGTGTCTCACTTCTTGGCTCAGACCAAAATATTTTTGAACTGAAAACAGACCAAGGGCTGGCCTACGAACATTGATCCTGCCCATTTTTAGACCACATGGCTTTTTATAGTCATCCATCAGCATGAGCGTAATTAAGAGCAACCCTAGGCTGAAGAGTGTTTTGTTCTTTCCACAAAATTGCCTAGCTGGGCAGACCTTTTTTCTTCCATGTTCTTCAACTGCCTCAAAAGTTTATGGGAGTGGGGTGGGGGTGGGGGTGGATCCCCTTCTTAAGAGGAGCAAAACCACCTTTGTGACCAAGGATGATTTCTCACTACAACATTTAATATGTAATTCACTGATTCTAATGAACAAAATTGACACATATTCCCAATGTAATATGAAGGTTAGGAATCATCTACTCCATTCCACAATCATGTAAGTCATTCTTCTTTCTCTTGCCATGGGGACAGAGAGGCGAGCAGCCTTACTCTGCTATAGTTTATTTCCTATAGAAACATACAAAGACTCACCACTCCCCACAGTACTTTCAGTGAGATAATTTTGGGAAACAGTGGGCCAAGGTTCAATAAGCAAGGCCAGCCTGATTTCCTCATTGCAGGCCAGGGAGACTCTAGTTTGCTTATGTACATTATGATTCTTGAGGGAGAACATAGTGTGTGGTTTTCCCTAAATGCATTTTCTTCCAAGATCAACTCTCCTCTAGGTTAGTGTTCCAAGGCACACGCTTTGAGAAATGCTGCCTGACAACTTTTACAAAAGCCTAAGCCCTGGGTTTCCGGGTTTGCATGTTAATTCACATTTTTCTATCCACACCAGGGAACCTGCCTTTCAAAGCACAGTCACTTCCAAGAAGGAGGAATGTTTGTGCTATGTAGGGCTTCTGTGGTTTAATTCAGGGAAGTGTTGCCATGCTATTTGGCCAAAGCTAAGCCACATCCTCTAATATAGCTTTTTCAGTAATAAAGATGATATTTTTATTTCTATTTGTCTAAATCCTGTGTCCTCACTTTGTTTGAAACTCAGGCAGAATTTCTTTTCTGGGCCCATCAAACCCATCAAAATTCCAACAGGGACCAGACGTGGTGGCTCTGTAATCCCAGCACTTTGAGAGGCCGAGGAGGGCAGATCACTCGAGGTCAGGAGTTTGAGACCAGCCTGGCCAACATGGTAAAACCCCTTCTCTACTAAAAATACAAAAATTAGCTGGGTGTGGTGGCGTGCCTGTAATCCCAGCTACTCAGGAGGCTGAGGAAAGAGAATTGCCTGAACCCAGGAGTGGAGGTTGCAGTTGAACAAAGTTCATGCCATGCACTCCAGCCTGGGTGACAGAGTGAGACTCCATCTAAAACAAACAAACAAAAAAGGAAATGAAAAGAAATTTCTAATGGGAACCATTAAGCTGGGGTTCCTCTGGACACATTTTGAAAACCACTGCTGTAGGCTAATGCATTGCCAGAATGGAGATTTTTTTTTTTTTTTTTTTTTTTGCTATTTCAGGTAGAAGAGGCTGCTTGAGGCTTCCCACCAGGTCTCTGACCCCGTGAGGAGATAAAAGAAAATAATGCAAATGAAAGCAAAGGAACAGCAAGATCAAATTAAGAACTGATGGAGGACTGGGCCGTGGCTTAAACCTGTAATTCCAGCACTTTGGAAGGTTGAGGCAGGCATTCAAGATCAGTCTAGCCAACATGGTGAAACCTTGTCTCTACTGAAAATACAAAAATTATCCAGGTGTGGTAGCATGTGCTTGCAATCCTAGCTACTCAGGAGGCGGAGGCACAAGATTGCAGCAACTGAGAGGCAGAGGTTGCAGCAAGCAGAGATCGCACCATTGCACTCCAGCCTGGGCGACAGAGCAAGACTCCGTCTCAAAAAAACAAAACAAAACCAAAATGAAAACAAAGAACCGATGGAGGCAGGGAGTCCAGGAGAGAGATGCCGGGGAACTAATCCAGGCCAATCAGGGCTAGGGAGAGAGGAGGTCACTCAGAGGCAGATGGGTAGGCAGGACTTGATGCCCGATGGCTCTCAGGCAGAGGGCAGAAGGGAGCTGAGGAAGACATCCAGGTGGCTGACTTGGATGATTGTGTGGATGGAGCTACACGAGGAGGAATGGAGGGGGAAGGAAGGTTGTGATCTTCATCTGAACTCCGTGTCCTCAACTTTTAGGGATAGAGGAGGAGGCGAAACAGTACTATTGGCAATTAGAAGGAAGAAGGAAATTATGAGAACAGCGTGAAGCTTTTGAAAGGAAATCCTCTCTTGGGGTTGGGGTGGAAAATTACTAAGATGAAAAGCTTGCCCAGGGAAACTTTAAGCTTTCTCTCTAGGGCTCACCCTTGGGGGCTGCTTTACTTCAGTTCCCTTCCAGACTCACAACTTGGGAGGTGAAATTGGCAACTACTCATGTAAGAAGGACATTCCAATTCAAGGGGTGCTTTGTCACCTTAAGTTTCCAACTGCCATTCTGTTATCTACCTGTGTCATGTTTCTTTGCATTATTGCGAGCAGACTTGCAGGGGCTGATCCCCCTGGCCCCGGGGAGCTGGAATGTCTGAGACTTTTTCTCACTGACTTCAGCAGGTCATGTCTACGAGAAGCCTTGGTCAGTGGGATCAGCCTTCCTTTAATTTCTGCACAGTCTCCCTCAAGGAGGAGCTGTAAAGATCACATGAGATAACAAACATGGTGCATGAAATGCATTGACTGGCACTTGGCAGGTACTGCCCACATTAGATCTTCTTTTCGTATCCATAGCCCACAAAGTGCCAGATCTTAAAAAAGGCCATCCTGGTGGCTTATAGCACTGACCTACTTGGGTGTGATAACTGGGGATAATAATTCCACCATCAGAAGATCGTGGTGAAGATTTGAAGTGAGATGCCATATAAAGAGCCAAGTACAGGCTGGGTACAGTGGCTCACATCTGTAATTCCAGCACTTTGGGAGGCTGAGGCAGGTGGATCACCTGAAGTCAGGAGTTCAACACCAGCCTGGCCAACACAGTGAAACCCTGTCTCTACTAAAAACACAAAAAAATAGCTGGGTGTGGTGGCGGGCACCTGTAATCTCAGCTACTCAGGAGGAAGAGGCAGGAGAATCGTTGGAACCCAGGAGGCAGAGGTTGCAGTGAGCCAAGATCGCACTATTGCACTCCAGCCTGGGCAACAGAGGGAGACTCTGTCTCCGAAAAAAAAAAAAAAAAAAAAAAAAGCCAAGTACAGGCCGGGAATGGTGTCTCATGTTTATAATTCCAATCACCTGAGGTCAGGAGTTCGAGACCAGCCTGGCCAACATGGTGACAGCCTGTCTCAACTAAACATACAAAAATTAGCTGGGCATGGTGACACATGTCTGTAGTCACAGCTACTCAGGAGGCTGACGCAGGATAATTGCTTGAGCCCTGGAGGCAGAGGTTGCAGTGAGCCAAGATCCTGCCACTGCACTGCAGCCTGGGTGAGAGAGCGAGGCTGACTCAAAAAAAAAAAAGAGCCAAGTACATCAGCTGGCACCTAGCAGTACATCACAGGGGCCATTACACTATAATTATTCTCATCAATCCAAAAGAGACTGGAGAAGATGTGACTTCAAATGTAACAGACCAAGGCTTGACTCCATCCCAGAATATTCAAAACCAAATGCCACAAAACACTTTTCCCACATAAAAACTTCCAACTTCCTCATTCACATATCATCCATTAGAATCTATTAACAGTTTGTGTTGTGGGCTCTGCAACCGCTGGTCACTCACACTTTGCAAGGCTACTCAGGAATATTTGGTGAATTCATCTTAGGACTCAGTGGGCTGCGAGGTATAGTGAATTCAATGGTGGCCTCTGAGAAGATACGTCCAACTCCTAACTTCTGGTCCCTATAAACGTGACATTATTTGGGAAAATGGTCTTTGCAGATATAGTTAAGGATCTAGATCATCCTGGATTAAATAGGTGTACCCTAAATCCACTGACAAGTGACAAGAGAGAGGAGAGGGGCAGACACGGGGGCAAGAGGAGATAGTCAAATGAAGATGGAGGCAGGACTGGAATTATGCAGCCAGTAGCCAAGGAATGTCTGGAGCCACCAGAAGCTGGAGGAAGAAAAGACTAATCTTCCCACAGAGGCTTAGGTGGGAGCATGGCCTGCCAACGCCTTGATTTCAGGCTTCCAGCCTCCAGAACTGTGAGAGAATAAGTTCCTGTTGTTCTAAGCCACCCAGTCTGTGGCAGTACAACAGCCACAGTTAGCTGATTTACTAGGAACAGAAACACACTTAAATTAACTTTGACAACCAAAACGGTGGAGGAAGGGCACTTTCTAGGAGGACTCAAGGGAATATTATGAATTTCAAGGACAGGACATTCAGGCTGGCCTCATAATGAACGAGGCTCAGAACCTACACAGTTGGGAATGGGGTGGCTCTCTTTTTCGTGCACACCTGACCGCGCCTTGTTTGTCATTTCTCTCTCTCTGCCTGCAGTCTGGCTTCTCTGGTTCTTCACACATGGGGCCAGTCCAGGCACCTTGAACCTGACCTGTCTTTACATCCCATTTCAAGTGCCTAAGAGAAAGATATATGGCTCTGTGGTCTGATTCCAAATTCCAGGGAGAGAAACTCACTCAACCTTGGTCCAATCAACTCCTGCTAAGGGATGAGCTTTTGTGTCTGGGGGCGTTTGTCCAGGGGTGTCTGTTGCTGTCACATACACTTGGAAGTTCCTATTTAAAGGCCAAGGATAATTTTAAAGGACTGACAACCAACCAGCTAAGTTCTGTTCACTCACCAACTTGACAGTTCAGAAGGAATCTAACCTGCTTTTCAAACCTTCCTACTGCTTTAGAAAATGTCCTTAGCCTTCTGACTTTCTGTCTCTGCCAACTCTTCTCTCTAGGGTAACCGCATCATATTACCGAGAAGGAAAAAGCAGTAAAGCCATCCATTTAGATACTCTTCCTGTTCTAAGCATGAAGTTAATCTACTGGAACAAAAACATTATTGACTTTTATCTATTATAGTCTCCTCCCTGAAACAACAAATATGTACTACTATTGGCACAATATTTGGCCTGTTTTGGATGCAGACCCTAATAAAAATTATGGTTAGTTATATTTTCATATTGCCTTTGCATGGCTCCTTTAGACCAAGTGGCACGTGAGATATTGGTAAGTCGAAAGACTTTATATTTGACCATAACGCTTTTGATCAACAAAGCAAAGCCTGAAACCAAACAGAAAGCCAAACCAGGCAGGCGTGTGGGCACAACAGGAGAAATAGGTTCTGGGGAGAGTCCCATTTCTTGATGTTCATTCAAAAATCAGTAAGAGTTTGTCGAGTGCATAACCAAGTTCTGGGTATTAAGCTAAAGTTAGCATTACAGAGGTGAAAAAGTCAGACTTGTATTTCCCATATGGAGCTTATAGCCCAAGGAGAGGCAGGCAGAGATAAAAGAAAATGATGCAAATGAATGCCTATTTGCAAGCTGTAACAAAGGCCGTGGAGGAACAGCACCTTGGCATGAAAACAGTGAGTATGAGCAACTCGGGTAACCAGCCTGAGGGGGAAGGAAGGCTTCCCTGAGGAAGGCTATTTTCTGGAGATCTGAAGGGTGAGTAGGCGTTTAAGTGGGTGAAGTGGAGAGGTAGAGTTTGGGAAGTGGGGCGTCTTCCAGACGAAGGGAACTTTGAGTATAGATATTCATTATGCCATCCAGGTAGAAACCCATAAAATGTAAATCTACAAACACACGCACACACACATGCAGATCCACAGAATCACAGAGGAATGAGCCATCAGGCAGTTGTTCTCTGCTTTTTTGCCATCTGTAGGTAGAAGAGGCTGCTTGAGGCTTTCTGCCAGGTCTCTGACCCCGTGTGGTTTGCCCCAGAGCATTTTAAGAGGATCCTGAAATCCGTGGTCCTGTGGAGTGCCTCTCTCTGTTTCAGCCTCAACTGCAGTGTATCAAGGAGCTCTCAAAAAAGCCTACCCAAGCAGAAAACAGGACACTTTACCAGAAAGAAAATTAATTTGGAGCTATCTTTAGTTTTCTTTTACCTTATCTTTAAAGGGAGAAGATGGGATTCTTTGGGCATAAGGAGACATCCACCTGGGATCTTCTCATCTGAGCTCTGCCCATTGAGGTCTGCTCACTGAGGCCTGCCCATACGAGCTCTGCGCACTGAGATCTGCCTATCTGAGAGCTGCCTATGGAGTTCTGCCTATCTGCCAGCCCAGCTGAAATTTGCCCATCAAGATCTACTTATCTGAAATCTGCCCAGCTGAGGTCTGCCAGTCCTTCTGAGAAGGCCACCTGGAGGAATAAGCTTATCATCCCAGGAGCAGGAGTCAACGTGGGGTAAAACAGAGGACAAGAACGGAGATCACCTGGCTTCTCCCCAGGACACCTTCTTGGCCGTTTCTAATGAACTGCTCCTTCCTGTGTGTCTCAGGAGCCAGGGTGCGCCTCTCAATCACAGCCTGCTATGTAATTCTTTACCTACCTGTCTGTCTCCCCAACTAGCTGCTGGGTTCCTTGAGGGACTGTGTATTTTTCAGTTTCTGTTCCATGCCTACCATCTGGCATCTGCATGATCAGCATTCAATCAATATTTCTTAAAGGCAAGAACACATTCATTATTAATTTTTACTCTGCCGTCAGTCCACAAGCATTTTGGGGCTGAACAGTATTGCTTAGAAACAGGTAAATGGGATTAAATTAATGGTATTCTTCACATGGCCTTGCACATAGCTCAATCATGACATATCAAATGGCTGGTTATCAATGTCTCTGTGTTAATCCTCTGGAACTTATGTGTAGCACAATTTCTTTCTTAATGGCATTGATTTTGTAACAAGGTAGCATTTTAGGGGAGGATTCGTACATCCCTAAGCTAGTTATTTCAGTGAGTCAGAGATCTTTTCAATAACCATTCTCTTTGTACATAAGAGTATATATTTCTGCCCCCTCATTAAAGAGAGGACGTTGGTTCTTTGGTTGGCACCAACCCTTGTAGGTCAGGACAACTAGTTCCCCAATTTTTTATTTTTTGTACTCAGGAAACAAAGGCTAAAACTCCTTCAGCAATGGCAGTTGAGGTTTTTGTATCTCCTCCTTACATAATGAGTTCTGCCAGTTAGGACAGCACAAGGGTGGGAGGAGGTGGCAGCTAGCCAGGACGGCCTGTGGCATTTTGATAAACAGACATCAATATTTATCAGAGCTGCTCTGGTGTGCTTCCTTGGCTGCAGGAGCTGAGAGCCCTCCCTGGGCTTGTATATCATTTTCTCTATATGCGATAAATGTTTGGGGCCATTAAAGAAAAAAAAACTTGTTTGTACTCTGCTCCCCAGTTACCTAGGCTAATTTACCTCACTAGGAGGTCTTGTAGTTCATTAATAATATACAAATACAAATCAAGGGAAGAAATTGCCTTGTTAATTGACTTTTGCGATGGTAATCTAAGACTCATTGACTTTAAACATTGCCCCACAACTGTGTTTATACCACACTGGAAGGATCAGCTTTGGAGAATGCAGAAAGTTACCCAAAGCAGATACCTGAAATCATTGCTGCTCGGCTTTGTAAACAGACATCCATCTCCATTTGTTCTCTTTAGGCATCTGGAGGTAGAAGACAGAAAAGAGACTAAGAGAGGGGAATAGACTCAGCCATTCTAGAATACAGCCCAGATGTGTTACAAGTTCCTGCCCTGGAGTCCTTGTGCAATTAGTGTTTGTGCTGTGCTGTGCTGGACTGGGCTGGGCTGGGCTGTGCTGTGCTGGAAGTTGCTAGGTGTTGCTAGGCTCCTGCCCCATCCCAAATGGTTGCAACAAGATTGATTAGAAAGGATACCATTAGATTCAGCTGACGGGTCCAATTAGAAGCACTCTTAACAAATCAAATCTCCCCCATGTCAGTCTTTCACTGACATCAGGGGCTGGGATTCTGTCTCTTCTTCTCTTCTCTGATCATTATTGCCTGTGCAGAAGACATGAAACTTTTGTCTGTTCATTAATAGAAACCAGGGGTAAGGATTCCCAGGCCAGCCTTGGCAGTCAAATGGCTCTGGATTCAACACCTACCCATTCTCTCCTCACCCGGCAACCAACAGCCCCTGATTCCTACAAGTCTGGAGCTGGTTTCAAGTTCGTGAATGTGACCTAAAGTGTAGCACCCTCCCAGCCTTCCACATAACCTGTGTTCTCTCTGAGTCTGCTTGGGCCACTTGGAGAGCAAATCTGGCTCTTCCTTGAAGCAGCCACTCACCCGTCAGCATGGCGAGCCATGTAGATTATCCTGCAGATATCATAGGGAAGAAAAAGACGAGTTTGTAAGTTGCATGCTCCACAGCACACAGCCTTAATTCCCTTGTTTGATTTTTTAAAATTCTCCCCAAGGTCCTCCTTGATTGGTTTGCCTCTGGAACCCTTCCTTTCTGACCTGGCCCTCTGAGGTCTTTTAATTCTTCTCGTTCATGCCTTTCTTGATTAAAAGAATATGAGAAAAAAAGCTGGATCTGGAGTGTGAAGCTTGAGATTCATTTTTCTGTTTTGTAAATTGGGGATGATAATAATTCCTATCTCATAAGGTAAGAGAGGGTATTAAATAAGAATTAAGTAAATATAAACTCTAAAGTAATGTTTTGCAAATACGACCCGTGAAATCAGTTTGATGGGTTGCTACCTGCATTAACACGAAGGAAAATAGAATAGAAAATATCAGAGTATATTGCATGTAGTAGGCATAAGTTTTGTGAATCTTTCCTTCTGATTTTGTACATGTATGTGCATGTGTGTGTGACCACCAGCAATGTAAAATGGACTGTTTGCTGTGAATTATGGTTAAAAAAAAGTTTAAGAAACAGTTCTGTAAGAGCTACATGGTTTAGGCATTTATCATTAAAAGTTGTCTTCAACTTTGAAGTTGAAAGATCAATGTTGAAACGATCAGAGATCCTCATTTACACTCCCATTTAGAAGATGATGTGACCTTACACAAAAAATGCAATATGGCAGCCTGGGGACTTAATTCTGTTCAGACAATTTTTATTAGGCTCATAAGCATTTATTTTAAAAATTTGAATTAATTAGTATCATTTGAAAACCACGAGGTTGATACAAACACCTAGATTTTTCATTTCTCAAGAAAATTTGGGGATTTGGCCACATCACATGTCTTTCCTCGTTTATCTCATGCTTAGACTCTGGAAACTTACCAGGCGTTGTCTCTTGGATGACTGTGTGTGGCACAGTTCCTGCTCCTTCCTTGCCCTGAAGTCTTTCCCAATTAATGTTTGTTTTAAAGAATCACAACACTGGAACATCCTTACAGGTTCAAACCCTCATTTGTCAGTGGAGAAAAGAGGCCTGGGGAGAAGGGGTGACTTACCCAAGGACATGCGAATCGCCAGTAATGTGGGTGGGAAAAGAACCCAGGTCTTCATCCTCCTGGCTTAGTGCTCCTGTTCAGCCCTTGGGAAGAAGTGGCCATCATCATCCTCCTAAAAATTGATATCTTCTTAAGAGATGTGTTTGATTCACCTCAAAGGTCATCAGCCCTTACTTTTTACTCCTGTCTCAGCCAAGCAAATATTTACCTTGCCAAAGCGAAATTAGATCCAGAGTGGTTCCTGCTTGACTTACATGGTATTTAAGTGTCTCTGTCTTTGTCCTCTGTGACTTTTCCTCATGGCCTTGCTGTGGTTGCAGCTGTTTTAAGAGATGCCTGCACAAAGTCATTCACTTAAGTGGGAGTTCAAAAAGAACACTTATCTTCAATGTTGGCTGGCTATCTTTTTTTAAGTATTTTAGCTCAAGGTCAGGGAAAAACAGCTTGGGGTGCATTTTTTTTGTCAAGCATGGTCACAGATAATATCAGCACGAACAGCTTAACATATGTGTAATCCCCTGACTGTCCCAGAGAGAAGGTGCAGGGTGGCAGCCATGAGCTATTTGCAGAAGGGGATGCCATGCTGCACTGGGGACCGGGCCAGGAGCTTAGCGATATTTTCAATTGTTTTAATTTTAAAAAATTTATTTTGCTTTAGAAAATAGCCAAGAACACACAAAAGTAGGAAGGATGGTAAAATGAACTTCCATACATTTGTTACTTAGATTCAGCATTTATCAAGATTTTGCTACCTTTGCTTTCTAGTCTCATTTTAAACTTTTACTTTGATGTATAATTTATACGCAGTCAAATCCATCAACCAGTTTAAAGTGTATTGTTTGATGAGTTTTTAAACTTCCATTATTTTGAAATAATTTCATACAGAAAGTTATAAAAATAATACAAAGAATTTCCATATACCCTTCACTAAGACTTCCCAAGTGTTAACATTTTATCACACTTGTTTTTATCATTACTTATCAAACTTTACCCACATACACAATTGTTAACATTTTTCTGAATACACAGTAAAAAAAAAAAACAATTATTCTGACAGGTGCAGTGGCTCATGCCTGTTATCCCAATACTTTGGGAGGCTAAAGTGGGAGGATCGCTTGAGCACAAGAGTTCAAGACCAGCCTAGGCAACATAGTGAGACCTTGTCTCTACTGAAAAAGAAAAATTAGTCAGGTGTGGTTCTGTGCACCTGTAGTCTCAGCTACTTAGGAGGCTGAAGTGGAAGGATCACTTGAGCTTGGGAGATGGAGGTTGCAGTAAGCTATGATTGTGCCACTTCACTCTAGCCTGGATGACAGAGTGAGACCTTGTGTAAAAAAAAAAAAAAAAGAAAAAGGAAAAGATAAAAAGAAACAATTATTCAATGATACTTGTCAAAACACACTAAGGAACACTTTATTCAGGATCATTGCAATAGGTATATGGGCCACTGTAATAGGATCTTGCAGTGCGGGAGAGAGATTGGACTTAATTCTGAATACAACATGGGCAGGTGGGACTTTGTAGCCAAGAAGCACTGTGGGGATAAATGGATGGAAAATTAGTAAGAGGAAACATCAAGGGTAAGGGAGATTCTAGCTAAACTAACCTAACACTATTCTTGCTAAAGATAGGCTAAGTTGATCGGACATCACCTGGGGAATGCTGGAGGTTGGTCAGATTTCAAGGATAGGGGTTTCTTGCTAAACTGACTTAGTAGGGTTCTTTGCTGAAACTGAACCTTATAGGAAGAACACAGCTGGGCCTAGGAGGAGATCAGAAGCCTGAAAAAGTTTGGCTAAGGAAAGAATCTTTGTCAACATGATATTATTATTTTTCTGAACCATTTGCAGGTCAATAAGTTTTGACAAATGTTTATGTCTATGCTATCAGCACTCAAATCAAGTTGTAGAGTACTCCAGTACTCCGGAAAGTTCTCTGATGCCCTTTTCCAAAGGCAATCAATGCTCTTATTTTGTTTTTATTTGCATAGTCTAGTTCTGCCTCTTCCTGACCTTAATGTAAATGGAATCATTCCTGACTTTATTTTTGCTGAATTACTTTAAAGCCAATCCTAGCCAATTTCATCTCTATATACTCAGTAAGTATTTCTAGAAGTTATAGGCATGTTCTTGCATAATCATGATGCCATTGTGGTTATATAAAAAGTCTTCATAACAAGCGCCTCTGATTATTTCAAATTTTATTTTTTGAGACAGATTCTCACTCTGTTTCCCCAGGTTGGAGTGCAGTGGTGGCATCTCAGCCCGCTGCAACCTCCGCCTCCTGGGCTCAAGCGATTCTCCTGCCTCCAGAGTTGCTGGGATTACAGGTGTGTGCCAGCATGCCCGGCTAATTTTTGTATTTTTAGGAGAGCTGGGGTTTCACCATGTTGGCCAGCCTGGTCTTGAACTCCTGAGCTCAGGTGATCCACCTGCCTCAGCCTCCCAAAGTGATGGGATTACAGGCATAAGCCATGGCGCCCTGCCGATTATTTCCATTTTACAGATGAGTACACAAGCTCAAGGAGGTGGAAAAAATGTGCCCAAGGTCACCCAGGAAGTGACTGAGAAAGCAGGCAATCTCCCTGCAGAGCCTTACTTGACACTGCTTCGTCTCTGCTGCTATCCTCAGTGCAGATTCCTGGAGGAGGTTTTGGCTGCCTGGGGGACCAAGGAGAGGCTGACATTTGTGAGGTACCTTTCTTGTGCCTCATGTGATCCCTCTCAGCTGGGCCCCCATAACACATGACAATTCATAAATGCACTCACAGTGGCCCTTTGAGCCCCGAACCCTCAGCCCACAGGCACATTCACTTATGCCACTATTTTTAGGGATGCTGCCTGCTGCCTCTCTAAAGACCAAAGAAAGGAAACAGCCCCGCAGTGGCCAAAGAGATGGAGACCTAGTGAATGTGTTTGAAGGCTGCTGAGAGCTTCTCATTCCCACCATCTAGACTTCAGAAAGGTGCTGAGACACGTTAAGCCATCAAAATGCAGAAAAGGCATATGCCTTTAATATTTTAGATCATAGTTGCAAATGAGTTCTAATAATCCACAAATCCCCTTTTGTACAAAAACATGAAAGTAAAACTGACAGCAACCTGTTTTTCCAGGAGACAGTTAGGTGGAAACAAGCTCACAAGGGTATTTTTCTCCTTCCTTGGAAGCCCAGCACAGAACCCACCAGGAACAAGTAAATTATTATGAGCCTGAATAAACTACTAATAATCACAATTTTATTCTGTCTTATAAATTGTAAGGTCCATGTAGCAACTAGATAAGTCAAAGACTTAAATGTATTCACAAATCAAACCGTACACACTTCCCAGAGGATGTATTTGTTTGATAAAAGCATCCTTAATGCTCATTTCTAAAACAGAGCTGGATGAAGCTGTTTGAATGGAAATGGATTTTGAGCAAAAATACATTTCCCAATTACTTAGAAATAACTTCTCTGCTCTGCACGTGACAGGCCTGTTGACCACTAAAAGGTTTTCAACTGTTTTCTTTCTTGGCACAGCGATCAAAAGAAGGACCTTCTGGACTAGGGGGTGAAGGAAGGGAGATAAAGGGGAATGGTTGGGACTATAGCATCCCTTCCTCCTTCCTTCCCTCCCTCCCAATAAGCTATCTGGCTACTTTTTAATCTGTTTTATGGACTAGACTTCTGTATAAGATCACCTTTGGAAAACCACTGGCTTCATTTATCTTTTCTTTCTCTAGCATGTGAGACACTAAGATAGGTAACAGGAAGGTGTGTAATTCCTACACTGTCAGCACCTGAGGGCCTACAAAGTGGCCTTGGTCCTACAATTGTCACTTCTGGTCTGATGCCCGTGGATTTGTCACTGCTGTTCCTCCTTCCCCCTCTCCACTTACTTCTGGGTATCTACAGAGGAAAAGCATGATTTTAAATGCGAACAGAGGCCTAAGAGGACTTTAGAAGTTCTTTTTCTCCTCTTTCTCCTCCCTACTATTATTGTTATTCTTACAGGTTGAGCCTCCCTAACCCCAAAATTCAAAATCTGCAACATTTTGAGTGCCCACATGACAGCACAAGGGGAAACTTCTATACCTGACCTCATGGGATGTCTCACAGTCAAAATGCAGTCTAAACTTTGTTTCATGCACAAAATTATTTAAAATATTGTATAAACGTACCTTCAGGCTATGCATAAGGTGTATATAAAACATAAACAAACTTCATGTTTAGACTTGTGTCCCATCCCTAAAACATCTCATTATGTATATGCAAATATTCCCAAATATGACAAAGTCTAGAATCTGAAACACTTCTGGTCTCAAGAATTTGGTTAAGGGATGCTCAGCTTATGTAAAGCTACATGTTCACTGAAAAATAAATAAAGTACAGAAGAGTAGGAAGAAGTAAAAACAAACAAAAAACCCTTTATTATCAATTTCCTAGAGACAAGAAGGTATATTTCTGTCTTAAGTGTTTTTAGGTGCATTTTAGCAACACAGATCAGATGGTAGGCACAACTTCTTACCCTGCTTTTTGTCACAGACCCTTTTCAACACAAGCATTTGACTTAGTGTTTAATATCTCACCGGGGGATGGCTATAAGGTTTCCATCCAAGTGTGGGTTTGCAGGAGGAATTTTATTCTTTACTTGTTTCTGTTCTATGACATTCACTTTAAATTTCTCCTGACCTCTCACTGGGGAGCTCACTCTTCCCTCTCTCTATGGTATGAAGTAAGGAGTTGTTTGTTGTGCACAAAGCCTGTCCTCTGGGTGATAGAGAAGTCAGCCACCAACACGGCCAGCTAAGAACGGGCTTCACGTTGATTCTAACGCAAAGACTCTGCATGGAGCACAGTGTGGAGGTTGATGAGGTCCGTGTCCCAGAAGAGTGCCCTGGAATTCTCTCTGTCAGTGATGTAAGAGCTTTTCTGTACTTCTGCAGCAAATCACGTCCTTGGAGTGGTTTCAGGAAAGCTTATAGCCTCTCTTCTCATGAGTACTGAGTGCGCTTCAGGTCCCTGAAGTCTTTCCCAAACCTTTATTAGTCCACTACTCCAAGGAACCCAGAAAAGACCAGGCATGGTGGTTCACGCTTGTAATCTGAGAACTTTGGGAGGCCAAGGCAAGTGGATCATTTGAGGTCAGGAGTTCGAGACCAGTCTGGCCAACATGGTGAAATCCCATCTGTACTAAAAATACAAAAATTAGCCAGGGTACATGTACCTGTAATCCCAGCTACTCGGGAGGCTGAGGAAGGAGAATCGCTTGAACCCAGGAGGCAGAGGTTGCAGTAAGCTGAGATTGCACCACTGCACTCCAGCCTGGGTGACAATGTGAATCTCTGTCTCAAAAAAAAAAAAAAAAAAAAAAAAGACCTTCATCTTCCGTCTGCCATCAGTCAGGCTCTATGATCTAGCACTATAGAATGTAATGTCCAAAAAGGAACCACCAAAATATTTGCTGGGTGTTGTCTTTGCACCAGTCATTGTGCCAAGGAATTATACATCTGAGATTTCATTTCCTCCTCATGGCCACCTCACGAGGCAGGAAACTTTCTCTCCACTTTGCAAATGAGGAAAAGTGAGACTGACTCACAGAAAGCTTGAATCACTTGCTCAAGGCCCACCAGATGGCAGGGACAGAACTGGGATTGAAACCCATCTCCCTGCCTTGAATCCCTTATCCTGTAACCTAGCCTTGTGGTCATGGTTTTAGTTGCATGACTTTTTTTTTGCTTTGGCCAGTCGGGGGTCTCTTCCTCCATTCTCACCTGGTTGCTGTCTCCATTAAAGGAAGGAAGGGCTTTTCTCTGCCTGTCTCTGGCTGGAGGAGTCAGCATGCCTTCTCCCAACCCTTCTTAGCACCAAAGACAGAGAGGCACCCTTTGCCCCACAAAAAGGCCTTACAATCTTCCCAGAGCCTGATGGTTTTCAGAAACATGGGGCAGAAATAAGCCCCTGGAGACAGGGCCTTTTTATTTTATTTCATTTCAAACACAATGAAAAAAATCCTGCTAATAGGATTGCCAACTCAGCAGGCCTAGGCAAGCAATTCCAAGTAAATAGAAAGTATCCTGGTACACCTTGAAATTGATTACAAGTCAGGAACAATGACTGGCAACCAGAAACTAATCAGGAGCATTGCCTTATACTCAAGGCAGGGGGTGGAGAGAGAGAGACCGTGTGTGCCAGGGCACAGCCATTACAACCAACTCCTGTCGATCTTGTGCTGGTTCCCCTGGGACCTCCATGGCTCCCAGGAGCAAAGTTAGCAGCCAAGTGATTCTCTGGGCTGCCTGATGGCACACCGCTCTGAGGGCACCAGCCTCTCTTCCCCCATGGGCAGCTGCACTGGTCCAGGTGTAATAAACCTGGTCCTGTCCCCTACCCCACTGGCCTCATGAGAAAGGCTCAGTGCCTTCTCAGCCAAAAGGGTCCCCACCTTTCTAATCTTGGCCTGGAACCAGCAGCTCTAACTTGGGTTTTTGGCTTGAAACTGCCACCTGCCATCTCCCTAGCTGGGCTCCCCACCTTGTATCCTTCCTGGGTCTTATGGCTCACCTCTGCTGGGCAGCTTTCTGCTCTTAAGGGAGCTTGCCAGAGAGCAGGCTGGGGTCTGATGGGGGAAGCAGTTGCCCTAGCGAAGGCAAACAGGTGCAGACCTGGCTGTGCCCTGGGGCCTGAGTGGCTCACAGCCCCTCCTCTTCCAGGTTACAAGTGCCTCCCTGGAAAGTGATCTGTGGTTGCTCAATTATTACAGGTGTAGTCTAAATTCATGGATGACATTCAGGGCTGTTGTGAACTTGCTCTTGACCTCAACTTCTCTTTTGCTTTCTGTCAACACCCTTCTCTCCACCTCAGCCATTTATGTGTCTAATTACCCACTCCTCCCTCAAGTCCTAGGTCATATTGCCTCCTCCCTGGCTCTTGGGAGGCATTCCCTGGTATAATCCCCACATCTTGCTCCATTGGCCCTATAAATATCAGGTAACTGTCATCCACCTACTGCTATATACTTTTTTTTTTTTTGAGATGGAGTCTTACTGTGTTGCCAGGCTATAGTACAGTGGCACGATCTCACCTCAGTTGAACCGCCTCTTGGATTCAAGAGATTCCCATGTCTCAGCCTCGCAAGTAGCTGGGATTACAGGCATGCACTACCACACCCAGTTAATATTTTTGTAATTTTAGTAGAGATGGGGTTTCACCATGTTGACCAGGCTGGTCTTGAACCCCAGGTGATCCCACCCACCTTGGCCTCCCAAAGTGTTGGGATTACAGGTTACTTCTACATACTTTTAAACCCAGCTCAGTGCCATACACCAAAGAAAGAAAGGCCTGATACAGGCATTTTTGGTATCCCTTAGGGGAAAACAGGCAAATCTTAGGGGTAGCAAACACTGAATCCATATCAAATCTCAAATCCTGTTACACAGGTGCCAGACTGTGTTTCAATTTTCCTTAGTTATTTTAAAGGTCTCCCTGAGCCTCGAGACCATCATTAGAAACACTTGATTTCATTCATTTATCTCCATTTTAAGACCCAGCAGTCACTGCTAAAAGTATTGACTCCTGTTGATGGGAAGCATCAAGTACTTCCTTAATTTTCACTGTCTCCATTCCTCCGAGCAAAGGGCAGGACTTGGAACCTTTTGCATGTTTGGCTTTCACAGCTGCATTTGTAGTCCAATAGTTTCCTCCTTCTGGTCACAATGCAACCGAATTCATCCTCTCCAGCCACATTTATTCTCCACACCCATTATGCTCTCTGGACACCTACCTTTCTGGTTACATGAGGAGAGAGCAAAGGAATGCCCAGGTTTGGGAAGAACATTGGGATTGGTAGAGAAATCTCCATCCAGAAACTCTGGATGCATAGGAATTGGAGGCACTTGAGAAGTCAATCTGCCCATTTCTGTCTTACCACTTAATAATTCTGAGAGGTTGCAGGAGTTTGTATTGTTTTAATTTATGAAGAGCAGGAACCTCTTAGTGCTATGGAAGTAATTGAAGAGGCAACATGGCTATGAAAATTATCAGGAACCAAACAGCAGTAATACTGATGGGGTGAATGCCTACCTCCCAACTGCCTCTTCTCAGGAGGAGGCTCAGATATGCAGGAGCAGGACTGAGTCTGAGCTATGTGACCCCACCCCAGTGCCACACCCATGCACTTGAGTGGTCCAGTGGTGGGCACCTGACCCAAGCTGAGCCAATCAGAGTTCGTCCCAGGGAATATTCCAGATTGGAAGCATTTGGAGATAGGAGGCATTAGGATGTGAGACAGAAGATATGAACTGGCACACTCTCAGTCATGCAGAGAAAACTGAGCTGCAGTGAGAGAGTGTAAAATTCACAGGCAGAGGAAGTCGGCTTTTGAGTCCCTGTTTCATTGTTCCTATGGCTCAGCTGCAGCTCTCTCCTTTTTGGTTTGAGCTAGTTTGAGATACATTTCTGTTACTCGTGAACAAAGTGTCCCAACTTGCAGAAACCAAACTATATCAAACATTTGACATGCCAGGAGCTCTTTGTCCTTAAAACCCCACACCTGGATCTTAAGAAAGACTATTGCTTCTACAGGAGAAGATGTCATGAGAGAGTGGAGGAACTTCAAAGTGTCTGATTCGAAGTTACATTAGGCTCACAGGAAGAGTTTTACAACTAAATAAGTATAACATGTGGCTTTCCCCAACCGCTTCTGTTCCCAAAGCTTCCTCATTGCTGCTTCTGCTCTGCTGTCCTTTATGTAGCCTTGAGATGTGTGTGCTGAGATGGAGGAGCACTGGACTGTGAGTCCTGATTCCTCCCTTCCCCAGTCACATGAAGTCAGACAAACCATGAACCTCTCTGAGGGTTTGTTTTCTCATCTATAAAATAAGGATAATAATAACACCCAACTCATGACTTTATTGGGAGGCCCACAAGGGAGTGAAGTTTCCAATTCAAGTGCTATGACTATCTCTTGTGAAACAAAAAGCAGATCACATGGCCTTATAGCTCTTTGATCATTCAATCCAATTCCATCTCCAATTGCCAGCTCTGTTGAGAGCTGGAGCTCTTGTAATGAACAGGACAGACAAGGGCTGTCTTCATGCAGCTGACAAAATAAACAGAAGAAATGAGCAATTAAGACAATTTTGAATGGAGAGAAGTCCAAGGAAGAAAACAAAATGGGATATAGAGTGAGTGGGGTATGTACTTGAGAGGAGAGCAGGGCAGGTTATTTCAAACCGGGACAGTTTTAGAAACGCTGGGGTATGTGTTGACCATGGATATAAGCCATCTCATCTCATTAGGTCCTACACCCAGCATGCAGGTATTGGGCCCATGGCCAATGAAGGATGTGCGTGAATGGCTAAAGAACTCCCCATGCACACTGCCTTGCCAGCTTTGGACTCTGCAACCTAAAGAATTGATATCCAGACTCAACAATTGTTGAACCTTAAAAAGAAGCATGTTAACGGACCAATTGGCTTGAGCAGAGGAAAAATGCTTGCTCTGGGCTCACATTTTCTTCACTTATTTCCCTTGGTATTTCTTTGCTATGGATAATGTCCTTTTCTTTCTTTTTCTTTTGAACAATAGCTTGAAAACCATCCAGGTCAAGGTTGACTTGGCATCAGCTCTTTCCTTGGACAATTAGGCCTTGCTCAGTCTGGAGACCCAGCATTTTGGAGCTTCCTGCTGCTGACATCTTTAGAAAAGACTTCCACTATGAGGTTTAAAATTTTTCTTCCATGACAATTCTAAATGGGAGGAGTGTGCCTTAGGCATTGTACTAGGCATGTTGTATCATGTAATTCTTAAAGAGCTGAACTTGGAGAGTTTTTAAGAATTGGCCCAGGCCATCAAAGAAGTTACAAGCCAATCACACCTGCCTCTAAGTCCTGTCTTGGTTCACTCCACAAAGGTCATCCACAAATTACAGAGAACACTGCATAGTGTGCTTCAAACAAAGCCACCTGACAGGAGCTCTTTTGCACCCATTATCAACTGATCTGTACAACAGCTCTGTGAGGTGTTGTAGACACTTTTATTATGACTTGTCGGTACCTCTTACCCTCTTTTTCAGCTTTGCTCTTCCCTCTCAAGGAATAGCACCTTTCTCATTTCAGTGAACTGGTTCTAGGGCTATGGTGGTATCTTGCTCCTCTGGCTGCAGTGATTGGCCCAACAATGTATTTGGTGGCCCACACAGGACCAATCAGAGTTGTTCTTGGGGTTCTTATACTTTGAGCTAGGGGAGTATGCTTTTCTTCCTGGGCAGTCACTGCATATGTGAACCTGAGGGTAGCTGTGTTCTAGCTTTGCACAGAAAGCCGGTTTGGGAGAATGAAGCCAGAGGCCAAGGAGAGAACGTAGAATCCTGAAGTGTTGAAAGCCCTCGTTTTGATTCCTCCTGTCCTCCAGTTTGAGTTCGATTCCTAGGACATGCATTCAAAGAACTCTCACTGAGGGGCCAGCAGGAATTAGTTTCTAAGGCAGCAACCAGGGGCAGCAGTTGCACATGGGTTGTTTTAGAGGCTATCGAAGAGGAAAGCCTCTGTGGATGATATGTAGAAAGGTATCTATCTCTGCACCAGGCCTCTTTATGATGCAAATAACAGAAAATCCCAGCTTAAACTGGTTTAGACAATAAAGCAAGTTTAAAAGCTAATGTAGGGCCAGGCATGGTGGTTTACCCCTGTAATCCCAACTACTCGGGAGGCTGAGACATGAACTGTTTGAACTCAGGAGGTGGAGGTTGCAGTGAGCGCAGATCACACCAACGCACTCCAGCCTGGGTGACAGAGACTCCATCTCCAAACAAACAGACAGACAAACACACACCAGCTGCAAATGAAACGCACTTTGGGGTGATCTGCAACACCTGGTGAGCACTATACCAAACAGCTCCCCTCATCTGGGGACCTAGCAGGTGATGTGTGACACAGTCTTCCTGCTGCCTCCCACATGTGGCAGAGTGAGATTCTTAACCCTAGCTGCCTGACACCCCCAGACTCCACTGTCCATCAGGGTCAAAGCCCTGTCCTTTCTCCTGATCTCCTGGCCCTTTTTGCTTCACCTCCTTGGCCCAGATGCTAACTAGCTGTGCACTAGCAGAACAAGACACTGTTATTTAGCAAAGGGCAGGCCCCTTGGGGAAACAAATTGGGGTGGGGGGGCCTGTTTTTGAAACTCTCATGCTTACAACTGAGGCTCCATCAGTGTCTGCTGCATGAACATCTTTAGGGCTTAGGCTATTTTTTTTTTTTTTTGGTCTTAAAAATCTGGCCAAATGGATTCTCCTGACTGCGTGCTAATTAGAAAGATACTGCTTCAAAATGTGGTGCAGATTTTTCACTTCTAGAAATCTGACCTTTCCAAATGCCTGAACAACTGTTCCGTTTGCATCATGCATAATAAGGAATAATTAGAGATGACCCCAATGTCCATCAGGTAGGGCATCTCTCTGATAGGACGCTTAGCAGCTTTTTTTAAAAAAATGAGCTAGTCACATGTCCTCCCATGGAGAGATGTCAAGGATATGTATTCAAGTGACAAAACAAATTACAGAACAACATGTAGTCCAACCACCCCCCTTCCCTGGCAAACAATGTACAAAAATCACTGAGAGGCTACACTCCAAATTGTTAATGGTGATTCTCATTGAAGAATGGAATTGAGGTAGTAAAACATTCATGTTTCACTTCATTTCCTATTTTGTGTTCTCTTTAACAGTTGGCATGTATTATTTTTATAATTTAGAAAAGATTAAGGGGCCAGGTGCAGTAGTTTATACCTGCAATCCCAGCACTTTGGGGGGCCAAGGTGAGAGGATTGCTTGAGCCCAGGAGTTTGAGTCCAGCCTGGGCAACATAGTGAGATCCCACCTCTACAAAAAATAAAAAAAATTAGCTGGGCATGGTGGCATGTTTCTGTAGTCCCAGCTACTTGGGAGGCTGAGGTGAGATGATCCCTTGAGCCCTGGAAGTCGAGGCTGCTTGAATGATCCAGTGGATCATTCCAGCCTGGGTGACAGAACAAGATCCTGTCTCAAAATCAATCAATCAATAAAATAAAATAATTTAAATTAAAGTAACTCTCAAATTAAAAACAAGCCACTGTAGTGATCATGGAGGATCTGTGCTCACCATTCATTCTACCCACCTGCTGGTATCCTTCCATATCTCAAAAGTTAGAAACTGAAAAACTACATTAATCAGGCTCCCTTGCAGCTAGGGTTCTGAGTGTGATTTAGGTTTGGGGAATCAGACACCCTTAGGTGAGATTTGGAAGGTATAAGCTGACAAGCGCAGCTTGGAGGGATTGGGCTTTATTGGGGTTGTGTTAGCAGAGGTCTCCGTGCCCGATTACTGACTTTGTGGGGAGGTTGCAGAGCACCATTTGCTAGTTTGCACTAGAGCAGCTGTGATGTGGTTCTGCAGCTACTTCAGCAGGAAGCTTTTCGGTTCAGCAGGTAGCTTTCTGGTGGTTAAAAAGCCAGCTACTCCCTTGTGGCCTGATTCTGCTACTGGGTTCTGTGACTGGAAATGGTACTTTTTTTTCAGCCCTTCCTATAATTCTATAAACTATTTGTGATAAACTTCTTTTGTTTAAACTAGATAGAGCGTATATTTTTTCTTGACAGACACACTGATACGGAAATCTGGAAAAAGCAGCATATTTCTTTGTGTTCAAAGCTGTGTGATCCCTTAAAAAAACATGAGAGAATTGCTTTATTGTTTCTTTTAAATTAAGCTCAACTAGGAAGACTAAAGTTCTTAAAACAACCCTCCACCTCCAGTAGTTTATAAAATCTGTTGGCACAAATGGAAAGAGTCAGAAGTGTGGTTTCTGAGCCTTCAAAATCATCTCTCCACATTTCCTCTGTGTGCACACACCATTTCTCTATCTCTGGTCATCCCATAATTTCATTTAGAGCCACTTTGCAAAACTAGTTTTCCTATACCAGATGCTAGACCAAATACAAATAGAAACACAAGAAAAAAATTATAAGGGAGTGAAAAGTATGTAGTCTACTAGTCTGATATTAACAATAGCTTCCTTTAACATATAATGAATGATGACCCACATTTTTCCTCTGGGACAGGATTGTATTCTTTTTGTTTGTTTGAGACAGAAACTTACTCTGTTGCCCAGGCTGGAGTGCAGTGGCACTATATTGGCTCATTGTAATGCCCGCCTCCCAGGTACAAGCAATTCTCCTGCTTCAGCCTTCCAAGTAGCTGAGATTACAGGCACCCACCACCATGCCTGAGAATTCTACTTTTAAAAACCTGTTTGATATGTAATTTTTGAAGTAAAGTAAACTTTGAAGTTACTTACCAAAGTTTCTGTCAGAAGTTTGAGTCCAGAGAAAAATGAGGAATGCCTTCTCTGATGAGATCATCCTGACAGTCCAAGGCAGAGTCTCTGAGACTTGAGAGAAATCGGAAACCAGAAGTGTAATGTGTCATCTGGCATGCCTCCAGCTGGGCATAGCACCTCCAAGTACCTCCTCACCAGTTCTACTTTGCCCTGTCCTATCCATCAACACTGGCACCCTGGCAGCCCCAGCTGTGCAGCACTCTACAGTTTACAAAACTCTCTTGAATATGCATTCCCATTTGGCATCATTGCAACACTATGAGGTTTGCAGAGCAGTTGGAATTAGCCTCACTTCAAAGAGGAGGAAGCTGCAGTGCAGAGAGCTTGAGGGACTTGCTGCAGGTGGCACAGAAGCAGCCACAGGTCTTGAATCAAGGTTTCTAACTCAAAACCCACTAAGTTTTCTAGAAGGCCTTAGGGCCACTTGTGTTTTGTTCCTTTTTGAAATTTATTTTTATTTTTTTATATTTTTAGAGACATGATCTCGTTCTGTCATCCAGGCTGGAGTGCAGTGACATGTTCACAGCTCACTGCAGCCTGGAACTCCTGGGCTCAAAGGATCTTCCTGCCTCAGCCTCCCGAGTAGCTAGGACTACAGGTACACATCACCATGCACAGCTAATTTTTTTATTTTAATTTTTTGTAGAGATGAGGTCTCACTATGTTGCCCAGGCTGGTCTTGAGTTCCTGGTCTTAAGTGATTCCCCTAACTTGGCTTCCCAAAGCACTGGGATTACAGGTGTGAGCCACCATGCCAGGTGTGTTTTATTCTTTATGGTCTTACTCCCTTATGAGGATGGCCCCCATTTCTCCTCCTGGCTCTTGGGTCAGCATTCAAATTACCACAGACCTCTTGCAAACTGGCAAGGCCTTGGCTTGCGTTACTTGGTATCTGGCTGCAAGTCGCACAGTTTTCCAAAGTTAACAGCATTGGTAGCTGTCATTTTTTTTTTTTTTTTGCCACCCCTCCTTTCTCTGTGTGAATGCCCATTCATTTTTGGGAAGAGAAAAATGAAGAGCTTCAGGCAGATAATTCTCTGTGACCACTGGATGTCAGTACTGATCTATGTTTGATAAGTGATTATCTCAGGCCAGGCAGGGCCACCAGCAGTTGGGTTTATGATGAAGTAGGCGCTGTACATTGACCAAGCCCCAAATGTACAGTGACTACATATTTTAATTAAACAGCTGGGCTCCTCCTGCTCCCTCTCTGACAGGCTACTGTTCTTGGATTCCTCCTCTAAATTGCTTGATTGAGTTGCTCTGGACCCAATCTCACAAGAGTGAGGGAAGAAACAGCTTTGCAGACACAAGCTTAAATCATCTCTGTTGCCTGATTAATTCCTTTCCCTAGGATGGCACAACTTCAGGTGTATCAAAGGTATTAAAGAGCAGAGAGCCTAAGTGGTTCTCTGAGATGGGGAAAATTGGAGAGGGGAGCCTTGTAGAACTATGTGATTCATGACACTATGGGAATGTGTGATAAAGCAGCTACTAAATGGGGAAGGAAGGAAAAGGAAGGGAAGGAAGGACAGGCTAATGGATTGGACACAGAGGCATTGGGTGTTAGAGTTTTGGAGACCCTGGATTTTCTAATGCTCGTGTTGCATTAATGCACTCACTACTCCTTTAGCACCATAGCAAGCCCTTGAGGTGCTACTAGATGAGAAATTGAGGTTTAAAGAGGTTAAGTCCAAGGAGCCATGAATGGTGGGACTGTGCTTCAAACTCAGGCCTCTGTGATTCCAGAACTCATGCTCCTAACTGCAGTGATCCTGTTTCCCTTCACCTTCACCCACGTGGTCTTGGTGACTTGTCTAACATCACACAACGTTGGGGATACAGGAAGCAGAGTGGGGCAGAGACTAAGCATTGGGGTTTCCTGATGGTCTCAAATGTTCTTCCCATGGCCTCACTGGACAGAGTCCAAATGTCTGTGCCAGAAAAGAGGTAAGGTGAGGTAAGGACCCTATTTCCTGATTGAGTCTTGGGAAGAGGCCAGATGACTGTGGCAGCCATTTTGGAGAGGGAAATCAGGTTCAACAACTGCCCCTGCCACCCTGCACCCACCAAGCACAGCTGAGAAGCCCAGTGGGTAACTCACAATTCCTGGGACCCTCCTGCCTTTCCTTGTATAGCCTGCCCAAACCCCAGACCCTGGACTTATTATGATATTTTCAAACTGGCAGGTGACTCGTGTCAGCCCCATTCCTCCACCTCTGCCCCTGGGAGCTGATTTTAGTTCAAGGCAGCTTTCCAGGCCTCTAATCTCCACTCATCGTTCGCACATTGTCAGGGGCCTTTTTCTTATAGACTGAATCCTAGCGAGAGAGTCTGCGCATCCAGTGTGTACCCTGGTGACTGGCAGCTAAGTGCATTCTGTTCTAGTCACCCTTAGGCACTGGAAAGTTTCCAGACTGACCCTGGAAGATTTCCTCAGACTGCTTAGTGCTTCAAGTCGGGGGACTCAAAGGGAAGAGAAGTCACTTCCCCCAGTTAGTGATAGGCAGAAGCCCCAGCCTCTTCCTCGTCAAATGGCAGGTCAGAGCTGGGGGACCTTCCAGGGCCATCCAGCTCTAAAGTTCTGTTTTTCCAAGGTAAGTTGAGTTTGGGGCATGGCCCGAGCAGTCTCACTGGGCTGATGTCATTCACGATGACAGAGGTGGGCAGAGTCTCAGCTCACCCTCAGCAGTGGGTGAGAGTGATTCTGTTGGTCTCATATGGCAGATGGGTGAGGTCTGGGGAGTAGAAAGGTGATTTTTATCTTTAACCAAATAAAAGTTCCTACACACATGATGGCTTTTGTTTAGGAGGTGAGAAGGCACCCTTGAGGTGATGATGAGATTCATAGGGAGGTTGGGCACCCTTCTAAATTCACTGCTGTCTCAGGGTAGTCTCTTAGGACCTGGCAAGGAGGACTTGATAGGAACCTCATTACGGTGGAAACAGATGTGGCTGAGTGTGAAGTTTGTGAAACGGATGGTCTTGTGGGAGAGATGTAGGAATAAGCCCAATGTGTTGAGAAAGACATAAAAAGACATTGAACACGACAGTGTGCAGACGTGTGCGTGTGTTTTAAACTATTATAGATCCTGGTTGAAAACACACACATGCACATACATAGGCACACATGCACGCTGTGGTGTTAAATGTCCTTTCATGTCTCAGCACCCCCAGCTGGTCTCTCAGCTTCCCCCCTATAGCTGTCTTTATTTTTCTGCACAGACCTAACAGCCCAAGGCCTCTTTTCATCTCATTACTCTCAGATCTTCGGGGACAAGCTTCCTACCTGCTTGGACTTCAGGCCTCCCGTCCTTGGCTGCAGCCTCCCAGTCACCTTTGTTCTTTTCTGCTTCCCATCAGCACCCTACCCACCACCACGGGTTCACGCTCACAAGAATCTCACACTCACGTTTTTACTCAGCTGCAATTCTCTCCACATTCTTGCCTGTGAACCTATCCAATTCTCCCCTTATAAAAATAGCCAGGTGCAGTGGCTTATGCCTGTAATCCCAGCACTTTGGGAGGGCGAGGCGGGTGGATTACCTGAGGTCGGGAGTTCAAGACCAGCCTGACCAACATGGAGAAACCCCGTCTCTACTAAAAACACAAAATTAGCCGGGTGTGGTGGTGCGTGCCTGTAGTCCCAGCTACTCGGGAGGCTGAGGCAGGAGAATTGCTTGAACCTAGGAGGTGGAGGTGGCAGTGAGCTGAGATCACGCCATTGCACTCCAGCCTGGGTGACAAGAGTAAAACTCTGTCTTGGGGGAAAAAAAAAAAAAAAGCTTTATTGAGACATAATTCACATACCATATAATTCATCTGTTTAAAGTGTAAGATTCAATGGTTTTTCGTATATTTACAGGTATGTTCATTCTTCACCATAGTCGATTTTAGAATATTCTCATCTTCTCAAAAATTAACACCACACCCTTTAGCTATCACCTCCCAGGTCCCCCAGCCCCATGCTGGTGCCCCGGGCAAGCACTAATCTACTGTCAGTCTCTACATATTTCCACGTTCTGGACATTTCATGTGCACAGAATCATACACGTGGTCTTTTGTGTCTGGCTTCTTTTGGTGAGTGTAATGGTTTCAAAGTTCACCATGTCACAGCTCTATCAATACTTCATTCCTTTTTATGGCAAATATTCTAATTTCCCCCATCTTTCAAGTTTCAGTTTAATCCTCACGTCCTCCAGGATGCCTTTGTTAACTCCTTGGGCCCTCTCGATGGCTCACCTAGGGATATTAACAGTGTGGTCTGGGGTTGTCTTTGTGTCCTCTGTGAAAACCTTTCTTCCCCACTAGACTCTGTTTCAGGACAGCTCCCTAGGTAGCAGGTGCTGAGAAGGAGATCTGTGTTCAAGAAGTTTCTTGAGGAGGATGCTTGGGGCCCACATCGTGGGGGAGTGACTGATGCGGGAGGGGGCAGAGGAGAAGCTGAGCTGCAATGCAGTTGCAACAGAAGCCTCAGCCACCCTCCAAGTGATCTGGAGCTGGGATGGCCCTCAGAGTTGAGCGAGGGCTGGGTCGTAATACGCCTGTATCAACAGTCAACAGGCATTGGATGCAGCTGCTTCAGGAAGATTGTGTCCTTGGGTTTGTCGTCTCACTGCAGCCAAGGACAAGTCCTAGTGGCACTCCCAGCAGCCAGAGAGTGAAGAAACCATGGCATTCATTGTGGACTAGAAGACGCTTGAGAATGGGGACCACGTCATCCCTCCTGCTTGCCTCTCCCCTTCCCTAGCACCTGAGTTTTGCTTGAATTCAGGCCTTGAGGTTAAACAAATGTGAATTCAAATCCTAGCTCTGCCACATATTAGCTGAGGAACCATAGAGAGTTACCATATATTCTGGCTCACACCTGTGATCCCAGCACTTTGGGAGGCTGAGGTGAGTGGATCATCTGAGGTCAGGAGTTCGAGACTAGCCTGGCCAATATGATGAAACCCCTTCTCTACTAAAAATATAAAGTTAATTGGGCACAGTGGCAGGCACCTGTAATCCCAGCTACTGGTTAGGCTGAGGCATGAGAATTGCTTGAACTAGGGAGGCAGAGGTTGCAGTGAGCTGAGATCATGCCACTGCACTCCAGTCTGGGTGATAGAGTGAGACTCTGTCTCAAAAACAGCAATGCACCATATCTCTTAACCTTAGTTTCCTCATCTGTTAAATGGAAGTAATAATAGTCCTCACCTTATAGAGTTACTGTGAATATGGGGGAGTCAATGTATGTGATGCAATTGATCAGTGTCCAATACATACTAAGCTCTCAGTAAAGATTAGCTTTTGTTATTTCTAGTGGATTCTCAAGGCCGTCTGATAATTGACTTATTAAAAGAGGTGGAAGCTTATATAAACTAAGGGTCAACAAGTGAACTAGACGTCAACATTGAGTTGTTAGAATTGGAAAATTATTTTTCAAATCAATAAATATTTCAGACATAGAGAAAGATATAAAGAGTGATTTACTGAACATCCATGTTCCTACCACCCAACTTGATTTTTTTTTTGTTTTGTTTTTTGAGACAGAGTCTCACTGTGTAGCCCAGGCTGTAGTGTAGTGGTGTGATCTTGGCTCACTGCAGCCTCCACCTTTTGGATCCCAGTTCAAGCAATTCTCCTGCCTCAGCCTCTGAGTAACTGGGATTACAGGCACACGCCCCATGCCTAGCTCATTTTTGTGTTTTTAGTAGAGGCGGGATTTCACCATGTTGGCCAGGCTGGTCTTGAACTCCTGACCTCGTGATCTGCCTTCCTCGTCCTTCCAAAGTGCTGGGATTACAGGCATGAGCCACCGTGCCTGGCCCCAACTTGATTTTTAAAAATACGTATATATCAGAAACCTTTTGTACATCCCTCCCCTGCTTCTGAGGTGAAGTATGAAGGTGATGTTCGTCATTCACAGGAATGTCTTGATGCTGTTGCTGTTTGTGTATGAATCTCTAGATAATACATCATCTTTTATCTGTTTTAAAACTGTGGGCTGGGCAAGATGACTTATGTCTGTAATCCTCGCACTTCAGGAGGCTGAGGCAGGAGGATTGCTTAAGCCCAGGGGTTATAGACTAGCCTGAGCAATATAGTGAGACCCTGTCTCTACAAAAATACAAAAATTTGCTGCCTGTGGTGATACATGCCTGTAGTTCCAGCTACTTGGGAGGCTGGGGTGGGAGGATCACTTGAGCCTGGGAAGTTGAGCCTGCAGTGAGCTATGAGGGCCATGGCACTCCAGCCTAGATGACAGAGCAAGACCCTGTCTCAAAAATTTTTTTTGGTATGTAAATAACATCATAATGTATCTTTTAGTGTATTTAGTGTGTGGGCTTTTTCACTCAACACAATACTTGACATCAAATGTGAGATTTGCATGTGTTTTTACCTGCAGCTCAAGTTCATTTATCTCCTTGCAGTATAAGGCTGAAAATCCTCCTCCCACAATGTAAGAAGTGGAGGGAGAGAGACTCTGCGACGGAACTGCTTGACCCTACTTCTTTCCAGCCATCCTCATCTTCTGGAGAGGCAATGTAGCCTAATGGTGAAAGACTCTGGAACTGGGTTCTGTGGGTTTGAGTCCCAAATCTGCCACTGGCTGGCTGGGAACCTTGGGTAAGCTACTTAACCTCTCTGTGCCTCAGTTTCCTTGTCTGTAACACAAAAACCAGAATGCCTTCTACCTACTTCATAGGATTGTTTGTAAAACACTTAGTATAGTTGCTGGTTTGTAGTGCAGTATTGGCAAGGTTAGCTGTTACTCTTTTACTTGGGTTGTGAGGATATGGAACAGGCTCCATGAAGTGTGGTCCCAATCACTAGGGCCTGATCCCTGCCTTGCAGGGAGAAGCAGCTACACAACCTGGCATTCTCCTCATTTGAGAAAGCTGGGAAGCTGACACTGGGAAAGCTGATTGTTCAGTTGTTCTGTCTGATATTTTGCCAGTGGCTTCTGGTAGAGTCATGAAGAGAGGGCTCCCAGTTTCTCATCCGTCACCACCTTTGATCTTCCCAGCTCCCTCAATGCTGTCTTTCTTATTGTTCCCATCACACAGATGAGTAAATGACTCAGAGACGTGAGGTGACCTGCCAACAATAGGTGGAGTCCCTGAGACTGGAACCAAGTCTGCTCATTCCCAATCTTGGGGACTTTAGCCATAGAGTGGGCCTCTCCAACCACTACTGGTTGTTTTCAGCCTGCTGTTTCCTTGCTTGAGGGCAGGGACAGGACCCTGGGGCTCAGAAAGGAAGAGAAGCACTGTTCAGGGCCACTCAACCTGTCACAAGTATGATTTGCTGTTGGCCTTGCATCCCCAGGGATCAGATGGCAAAGAGCCAGTTTAGAACTAAACGGGGTTTTATATGTGCTCTTTTTCTCTGTCTTTCCTTGAACACTTTAGTTGAGTGGTTAAAATGTACCTTCTAAATTTCTAACAAGTGGAATGGCAAGCAGGGTGGGTGTCAGGGGAATCTGCGGGTGGGTGACGATTGTGGTGGTGGATGGTGGTCAGCCCAGGCGACCTTCATTCATCCAGATATACAGGTCTCGGCTTGCTTCACCTTGAGCTGGAGTTTTCGGAGGAAAAAATGTCAAGGTAGACGATCCTCTCCTTTATGAGATGTCATATGACCATTCTTGCATGCAGTTATTTTCTTTTAAACTAATCATAATGGCAGAGCTCACCACTATAATCAGTTTCTGTTTCCATTATAAATCCAATTTTGAAGGGAGATGGTGTCTGCCATTTCATCTTGCTCAGGGCTTCAGCTTTTATTTTCTCTCTTTCTTTCTTATTTAAATAAGCAGTTGTGTGCATGTTTAAAGAAACTAAAAGGTTGGGCTTTTGGAGGATGGTTTAGCAACAGGAATTTAGGCAGGAACAAGGATAACAAATAGGTATCCTTGTGGAATTTGATCAATTAGTAGTGGATGACTGGAGTGTTGTGTTGAGAAGGATTCCGAGGCCATATCCAGCATCAATGCAAAAGAGCTGTGACCGACAAGTGATGTCTGTCATGAATCTGCATGTGGGAGTTGAGAGTAGTGGAGAGAACCCTGCAAACAGTCGTCTGTAAACTAGAGGAAGCGTGTTAAATTCCTCCTAATAGCAGCTCCTTACCTCTTTATACCGTTGGATAGTTTCAAAAGCGTTCTTCATGTGCTTTATTTTCATTTAAACATTGCATCAACTGGGTGAACACAGTAGGGCTAATATGTCTTCATATTAATTAATTTATCTATTCAAGGCTTATTGAACAATTACTCTAGTAGGCTGTGGGTGACAACCTCGAAGAATGACTGCCACCAATTTCTTCCCTTCTCGTTGGTGCATGCCACCTCTCTCATTTAGAAGTGGAGTCTAATTCCCTTCCTTTTTATTTATTCATCTTTTTTGAGACAGGGTCTCACTCTGCTGCCAAGGCTGGAGTGCAGTGGTGGGATCCAACTCATGGCAAGCTTGACCTCCTGGGCTCAAGCAAACCCTCTTGCCTTAGCCTTTTGTGGAACTGAGACTACAGGCTCATGCCACCACGCCTGGCTAACTTTTTTTTTGTTTTCGTAGAGACAGGGTTTTGCCATGTTGCCTGGGCTGGTCTCCAACTCCTGGGCTCAAGTGATCCTCCTGCCTCAGCCTCCCAAAGTACTGGGATTACAAGCGTGAGCCGCTGCATGCCCAGCCCCCTTCCTCTTAAAGTTGGGTTGTTTTTAGTGGCTTTCTCTGACCAACGGGATGCAACTGAAACAAAGTTCTGGGACTTCCAGTGTAAGGTCTTAAGAAGGCTTTGCAATTTAGCCTAGGTCTTCTTTAAACATTTGCTTTTGGGGCTCTGATGTACCACATTCGAAACATGACTGCATGTTGAAAAGATCAGGTGGAGAGGCTGTGAGTCTAGAGACAGGGGCCTGGCTGGGCTTGGCCTCCCAGCTGCTCACTAAGGCTCCAGGTATGTTGGACCTCTCAGCCAAGCCCAGCTGCCAGATGAATACTACTGAGTCACCCCCGTGGAGGCTGTGTAGGACAGAAGAATGACCAAGCCGAGTCCTGCTAAAATTCTGGATTCACAAAATCAGGAGGTGAAAAGATTGTTACTTGCAGTGACTAAGCTTTGGGATGGTTTGCTGGGCAGCACGGTATGTAGCAATGCTGTGTTATGTAACCAGAACATTGACACTGGACTTTCAGGGATGAGTAAGACCCATTTTCACTCCGTAGAGAACTCCAAGTCTCCTGGGAGAGATGGACAGATGAACAAACAAATCACAATTCAGCGAAACCAAACATGTGCAAGGGAAAAATGATAGCCCAAAGAGCAGATGGCGCAGGAAAGGCTTCCTGAAAGATATGGCTCTGCCTGGCCCCTGGCCTCATTGTTCTTGGGATACATGGCCCACAGAAAGTCATTTTTTCTTTTTCTGGGGACATCTACAATGTGAGAGAAGGGTCCCCAGTGGCCAAGTTTATATTAGGTAACTCTGTTTTCCTAGCCATAGCTGCTAGATCCAGGGGTGGATGAGTAATCAAGGTGGGCCAACCAAGTTTTCTCTCCCAGTAAATTAAAATCTGGAATGGAGAGTTTCAGAGCTGGGCATCAGTGGAACTAAATCATGGTGATAGCAGCTCTCTAGAGAAGGGTTTCTTAACCTTGGCACTACTGACATTTGGGCCTGCTAATTCTTTGCTGGGGTGGAGGGCACTGTCTGGTGCACTGCAGAATGTTTAGCAGCATCCCTGGCCTCCGCCCAGCAGATGCCTGTATCATCCCACTCCTAGTGGGATGATTTCCAGACATTGCTGAATGTACCCTGCAGGACAAAATCACCCCCAGTTGAGAACTACTTCTCTAGAGTGACAGCTCCAAAATTCATGAGCTGTCCTATCTCTGCCCTCATTGGGATATGACAATTCAACTCTTGTACCCATGAGGCATCCCAGAGCTGTCTAATCATTCAGATCCAGTTTCTATATCATGGAACCAAAAAAACCCTAGTTCATACAGCATTGAAGGTCAGAATGGAGTTTGTTCCCCAGCTGGGGCCTGAAAGGGCGTCTAGGGGAATAGGAACTGTTTGTAGGGAGCAGGAAACAGCAGTATGATGCTGCTGGGTGTGGCTGAAGGGCTGGAGGGGCCCAAGGGCCAGTCCATGCTTGGCAGATCACACTCAAGTCTGCAGACTAGGGGGTGGTGACTCTGGGGGCCACTATAGTGTACCCAAGTCCGTGCTTTCCATAGAATCAAAGGCCTCCCACCATCTCCCATTGTCTCAAGTGGAAGGAAGGTCTTTCTTCTTCAATTTTAAAATTTTTGACGTAGGATCTTGCTCTGCACCCCTGGCTGGAGTGTAGTGGCACAATCATGGATCACTGCAACCTCAAACTACTGGGCTGAAACAATCCTCCTGCGTCAGCCTCTGGAGTAGCTGGGGCTACAGGGGTGCACCACCATGCCTGGCTAATACTGGCATATATATATATATATATATATATATATATATATATATATAAAGGCAGGGGGTCTTTCTATGTTGCCCAAGCTGCTCTTGAATTCCTGGACTCAAGCCTCCTCCTGCCTTGACCTCCCAAAATGTTGCAATTATAGGTGTGAGCCACTGCATCTGGCAGGAAGGTTCTTAAATGGCTAGCATTCTAGAGTTTTGAACTCTAGAGGATGACATTCCACCCATAATACTTCTCCTTGATGAAGAATCAATTGCTTTTAGATTACCTTTTATTTTTGGAGATGGAGTCTCACTTCATCACTCAGGCTGGAGTGTAGTGGTGTGACCTTGGGTCACTGCAACCTCTGCCTCCCAGGTTCAAGTGATTCTCCTGCCTCAGTCTCCCAAGTAGTTGGGACTGCAGGTACCTGCCACTATACTTGGCTAATTTATTTTTTTTTAATTTTTAGTAGAGATGGGGTTTCACCATGTTGGCCAGGCAGTTTTGAATTCCTGACCTCAAGTGATCCTCCTGCTTTGGCCTCCCAAAGTGCTGGGATTGCAGGTGTGAGCCACCATGCCCAACTGCCCTTAGATTTTATCCCTGTTCATGTTTTATAGACAAATTAAAGTGAGTAATGGAAGATATTAAAACAAATTACACGGGATCTCCCATATCTCCTCAGTGTGAGGCAAAAGTGGAGTCCTTTAGGCTTGAGTCAATCAGGTCAGTGTCCCATTGCCTCCTTGGCTATGTGTGCATGTGTTTGGATGTGACAGGGGTATTTTGGATCTCCAAGATTGGAGACAAATTCAGATGATTTCCAGCTACAGGGCACATTATGAGGTGCCCCTCATTCCTGCAAGAAGCCACGCCACAGCCAGCTCGTCCTCTCCTCTGGAAACTCAGATCCTCAGCTTTGGTTTCCACTGCTCTTGCTACTTACTACCTGGTAATAGATTTTATGCAAGTCTCAAGTTAGAGTTCTCCAGGAGAAAGTCTGGCTGGTTTCAGCCCTGATCTAGGACAAAGTTTGGCTCCTGGCCAACTATAAACCACTGCCATTGGGGGCTGTGTCCACCCTTGGTTGAACCAGATACAAAGCCTGGCAGGCCCTTTGCGGAGAGTCTCAGAAGAGGGTTTTGAGGAAGCAAGACCTCTCAGCTGTCCCAGCAAGTGAAGTGTCCTTGGCAGGCACCATCCTATGTGCCTGAGTTATGGCTAAGTGCTATCAGTCTCCCTTGTAAATTACAAGCTGTGACTCTGACCCAGAATTCCCAGTTTCTGACCAATTGGTCAAATCCAGTAGCCCTGGAGAAGGTGCACCCACGGGAGGCCACTTCTCAGGAATGAGCTTCCAGGAATAAATTCCCTTGGGAAACTCTGCAGGCAGCTTAAACCTCAAGAAAACGACTCATTAGAAGCTTGGGGAGCTGTTAATTGCCCTGTCCAGCCAAGATCCAGTGCTGCTGTGCCAGCCTGCTGACAAATAATGAAGTCACTAGAAGTTCCAGCTCAATCCCTGTCTGCCCAACTTCCCTCCTGTTTCCTCTTCTTCCTCTCATCCTAGACACTGTGTTCCTCAGCTGCTCCACTGCCCAGAGACCCTGGCTGTGATGTTCAAACAGAACAGCGCCCCCCCCCGCCCCCGCCAGGAACCTATCACTGTGGCAATCACATTCTCAGAACATCCAGGAAAACAACCTGGCAAAGGCTTGTTTTGCTGAACTGTAAATATATTCATTGGAAATCTCTGTTTACCAAGGTATAAGGACTAAATCACATAGAGCTACTACTTATTCCTTCTTAGAAAAATGTGAAAGCTCAAGAAATTCATTCAGCCTTGGAAAAGCTGTGACTTCCGGTCACCATGGCAATGCCACGTCCTCCACCTCTGAGTCCTGTGCTGTCATAGGCCAGTCGCAGGCAGGAGGACATTGGCTCGGGGTAGGGTGACCACTGGAGGGAAAGCTGGGAGGCCTGTGTGCAACCCTGTCGCCAACACTAACCAGCTCCTCTGCGCTTCTGGATCAGGAGTGTTGAACTAGTAGGTTTCAAAAGTCTTTTCTAGAAGGAACATTCTATAGTAAATTATCTGAGTGCAGGGAACCAAAGACCCTTTTAAGGGACCTAGCATGTGAAACCACTTGGTACTAGGATGCATTCTGTCATAGAGTGTGTTAGGGTGGGAAATGGGCCCCCTAGCTGCTCAAGGAAGTGGGAATAGATTGGGACAGAAGCGGTCTCTCTGCTCTTGGCCACCAGGGGGCAGCACCTAACCTATGCTCAGGCACCTGAGTCTTTCTCCTGGGACTCTGAATCCTGAGCGTGACCCAAAGACGTGAGCTCTCAGGTAGAGGCTATTCAGGGCGGCGGCTGACGTGACAATGCAGTGACCGGGATGGGGAGCCGTGCCAATAGTGTTGCCTCAATCACGCTTTTCTTGTGCTGTGAATGTGACTGTTCTGTTAATTTCTACAGTCTTGCCTCTTTTGTCTGCTTCTTGTTAAACTTTGTAAGCAACTCAGTGTTTTATTTTTCTCTTTAGTTGGCCAGAGATGACATCTATTGTTTGAAATCAAGAATCTCCTCCAGAACCTTGGTGAACTAATTAACCCACAGTTTGCTATTTATGATTGAAGCAATTTTAAGCTCTTACCTAATCCCAAAGGTGTTTATGGCTTCAAGGAAGATGCTGGTGTCAGCAATATCTCAACCTGAGGCTGCCATGTAGACATCACCTCATCTGCCAGTCCTGCCCAGTTGGCAGTGGCTTGGTGGGGCACTGTGTTGAGGGGGATTCTGAAGCCAAAACTCATTAATAATGTCAGCCAGTGGGAGACAGTTGGCAGAGCCCCTACTCACTTTCAGGGGGTCGGGAAGATCTATGTTGATACAGTTTGGCTCTGTGTCCCCACCCAAATCTCATGTTGAATTGTAATCCCCATGTGTCAAGGAGGGGCGTGGTGGGAGGTGGTTGGATCATGGGGGCAGATGTCTCCCTTGCTGTTCTCGTGCTAGTGAGTGGGTGCTCACAAGATCTGATGGTTTAAAAGGGTGTGACTTCTCACTCTCTCTCTCCTGCTCCGCCATGGTAAGATGTGCTGGCCTTCTGCCATGATTGTAAGTTTCCTGAGGCCTCTGGGCCATGCTTCCTGTTAAACCTGCTGAACTGTGAGTCAATTAAACCTCTGGTCTTCATAAATTACCCAGTCTCAGTTAGTTCTTTATTTTATTTTTATTTTTTAAAATTTATTTATTTATTTGAGATAGAGTCTCGCTCTGTCACCCAGGTGGGAGTGCAGTAGCACAATCTCGGCTTGCTGCAACCTCTGCCTCCTGGGTTCAGGCAATTCTTCTGCCTCAATCTCCCAAGTAGCTGGGACTACAGGCCCACACCGCCATACCCCACTAAGTTTTGTAATTTTAGTAAAGACGGGGTTTCACCATATTGGCCAGGCTGGTCTTGAACTTCTGACCTCATAATCCACCCACCTTGGCCTCACAAAGTGCTGGGATTACAGGCATGAGCCACTGTGACCAGCCCTTATTTTTATTTTTACTTTTGAGGTGAAGTCTAGCTCTGTCGCCCAAGCTGGAGTGCAGTGGTGTGATCTTGGCTCACTGCAACCTTCATCTCCCAGGTTCAAGCGATTCTTCTGCCTTAGCCTCTTGAGTAGCTGGGATTGCAGACATGTGCCATGATGTCCAACTAATTTTTGTATTTTTAGTAGAGATGGGATTTCACCATGTTGGCCAGGCTAGTCTTGAACTTCTGACCTCAAGTGATCTGCCTCCCTTGGCCTCCCAAAGTGCTGGGATTATAGGCTTGAGCCACTGGGCCTGGCCTCAGGTAGTTCTTCACAGGAGTATGAAAATGGACTAATACATATATTATGAGGTATCCTGGATCCTCTCAACCCTGCTGCCTCTGTGGAAGGCAGTTGAGCATCCTTTGCCATCATCCTTCAGTGGGGCAGCCCCTCTGACAAACCAAAATGATCAGGTCAGCCTCTCTATGAACCCTGGCAGAGGCAGACCCAGTGTATGCTGTTCCAATGACTGCAGCTGCAAAGCCTGAGGGACCAGAGCATCAGAGCTGGTGGGGCCCTTAGAGGTCATCACCCCAATGCTCCTGTTTAACAGGTGGGAAAACTGAGGGCCGGCAAAGGGAGGGCTGACTTGCCTGTGACTGTGCAGTTAACTTAATCGCAGCTTGGGGTTTCACACTTCGCTTGGCTTTGGGCCAGTGTTCTCCCCACGTCACTGCCATCTCATAGCCACTGGCTTCCTTCTGCTTTTTAATCATCCCTGTCTTTGCAACATCCCACCATATTGATTTCCTATGGCTGTGGTAACAAATGACCAAAAACGCAGTGGCTTAAAGCAGCACAGACTTACCTTAGAGTTCTGTAGGTCAGATGTCTGACATGCATCTCACCGGGCTGAAGTCAAGGTGTGTACAGTGTTGCTTTTTCTTCTGGAAGCCCTGGGGTCAAGTCCATTTCCTTGTCTTTTCTGGCTTCCAGAGGTGGCCCACATTCCTCAGCCTGTGACTCCCTTCCTCCATCAGGGCCAGCCTCGGCCAGTTAAGTTTTGCTCAGATCACACCTCCTGACATTGACTGTTCTGCCTCCTAGTTGTATCTCTAAGGCCCCTTGTGATTGTACGGGGCCCCCTAGATAACCCAGGATCATCTCCCTACGTTAAGGTCAGCTGATTAGCACCCTTAATTCCACCCGCAATCTGAAGTCCCCTTCGCCATGTAAGGTAATATATTCACAGGTTCCAGGTGTCAGGACAGGAACATCTTTGGTGCTATCATTCTGCCCACCACACCGCCTTCTCTCTAAGGTCAGGGTTTCTCACCCTAAAAAATCATTTCCTTGATCCTGCTGTTTGCCTTGAGGCATCACCCAGTGCTCCTTTTGGAGCCTCCACCAAGCACCTCCACGGAGGCTCTATTCTTGCTGCTTCCCTTCCACCAGCCCCCACTCGCTTTTGAAACCGAGATCATATTTACATATCATAATATTTCCCTTTTAAAATGTATACTTCAGACAGGGAGCGGTGGCTCACGCCTGTAATCCCAAAACTTTGGGAGGCCGAGGCAGGCAGATCACTTGAGGTCAAATGTTCGAGACCAGCCTGGCCAGCATGGCAAAACCCCATCTCTACTAAGAATGCAAAAATTAGCTCAGTGTGGTGGCATCTGCCTGGAACCTGGGAGATAGAGGTTGCAGTGAGCCCAGATCATTCCATTGCACTCCAGCCTGGGTGACAGAGCAAGACTCTGTCTCCAAAAAAAAAAAAAAAAAAAAAAAAAAAGTACACTTCAGTGGCTTTTTTCTTTCAGAGTCTCCCTCTGTCACCCAGGCTGGAGTGCAGTGGCGAGATCTCAGCTCACTGCAACCTCCACCTCCCGGGTTCAAGCGATTCTCCTGCCTCAGCCTCCCGAGTAGCTGGGACTACAGGTGTGCACCACCACAATCAGCTATTTTTTTTTTGTATTTTTAGTAGAGACGAGCTTTCACCATGTTGGCCAGGATAGTCTCGATCTCTTGACCTCGTGATCTGCCCACCTAGGCCTCCCAAAGAGCTGGGATTACAGGCGCGAGCCACTGGGCCCGGCCACGTTAGTGGTTTTTAGTGTGCTCACTGTGTTGTCCAGCCACCACCGCTATCTAATTCCAGAACATTTTCATCACCCTGAAAAGAAATCTTGAACCTGTTAAGCAGTCATTCCTGATTCCTCCTTCCTCAGCCTCTGGCAATCTCTTTCCTGCCTCTGCGGATTTCCCTGTTTGATTTTGGGTACTTCACATAAATGTCATCATGGAATATGTGGTCCCTGTATCTGGCCTCTTTCACTGAGCATAATGTTTTCAAGGTTCACTCCCTCTTAGGAACCCTCTCTGCAACCTGGCTTCTGTGAACTCACCAAGAAATCCATTATGCAGTTCCACAGCCTTTATCAATGCACGGACAGAACCTTCCTCTGAGCATGCTTCTGCCTTGGCTTCCACCATGCTGCCCCTTCTTGATTCTCCTTCCATTTCTACGATCTTTTTATTATGCCTCTGGCCCTAGTCTCTCTCCTCTTGTTTTCTGAAAAGGAACTGTCTCGCAAGGATCAGCCCAAGGCTCCCTGCTGTTTCCTGTTTCCTGTATCCTAGAGCTTCTAGGAGTCCACGGCTGGGCTCATTGATGAGATTCCCTTACCTTGAGATTGTAGATGACCTTTCTGGCATTCATCCATACTATATGAATAGTAGAGTGTTAAAAATCAGCTATGTAATCTTTCTGCCTTTGAGAGCCGAGTTGGCTAAGATTCTTTGGGGTGCAAGTGATAGAAACCCACCTCAAGTTGACTTGAAAAGAGACAATTTAATGACTCTCATTTCTGGAGTGGTTCAAAGAACTGAAGGAAGTGCTGTGGAAAGCACTGCAGCTTTGGGAGTTTCTGAGACTGGAATCAGGAACACTTTGCAGTCAGGATTCTCCCCATCTCGATTTCTCAGTTCTGCTTCCTCTGGCTTTATTCTCTCCAGCAAATTAGCTTTCTTCATATTCCACAGAAGATGGCCCTGGCACATCTCAATTCCTTCCCACTCAGGGACACAAAAGACAAAGCCCCTTCTCCTTTAATTCTAAATTAAAAAATCTCCAGGAAGGGCTCTGGATGTCCCATGCTGAGTCATATCCTCACCACTGTAGCAATCACATGGCCAAGGGAGCCACCTGCTGGGGTGACCCAGGCCTCTTATCTCCTCTTGTATTTTATGGGGACTGTCGGTCCTGCAAACACTCATGAGGACAATGGAGGAACAGTCCTTTGAAGGTGTCTGTTATGTTGAATAGTCAAAAATGGCGTGTATCTCCTCCCAGACCCCACCCACAGCTACCACCTGTGGATGACTTCCATAGTCTCCAGCTGCCAGATGTCTACTGATGTCTACCTGGTTGGCCCACTGGTCTCCCAGAGTGTCTTTGGTGTCCCCAGTGTTCATCAATGGCATCACTGTCCACCAAGTCTCCCAAGCTTCTCCCAGTTCCTTGCCTTCACAAATGGTGATACCCCTCCCCTCTGTAGGGAGTTGCCAAGTCCCATTGATCTTAGCACTTCAGTATCTTTGCCAGCCATTGTTCTCATCTGCAATGTTCCATTAGTGCCTCTGGCCTAAGCCACTCTCCCAGTCTCTTAGTGGATCTCTCTGCCTCCAAGGCAGATTCAGTCACCAGCCATGGAATCCCATGTAAAATATCTTCATCACAGTTGCACGAGTGGGATAGTATTAGCATCACTTTACAAGCTAGGAAAGTGAGCCTCAATAAATTGAGGAGTTTCTGAAAAATGAGGGGTGCTGCTGGAAGGATTTGAGCTTGGGTCTCTAATTTTTTTTTTTCTTTGAGACAGAGTTTCACTCTTATTGCCCAGGCTGGAGTACAATGGCGCTGTCTCGGCTAACCGAAACCTCCGCCTCCTCAGTGCAAGCGATTCTCCTGCCTTAGCCTCCCGAGTAGCTGAAATTACAGGCATGTGCCACCACGCCTGGATAATTTTGTATTTTTAGTAGAGACAGGGTTTCTCCATGTTGGCCAGGCTGGTCTCAAACTCCCGGCCTCAGGTGATCTTCCCACCTTGGCCTCTCAAAGTGCTGGGATTACAGGCATGAGCCACCACGCCCAGCTGGGTCTCTAATTTTAAGTGTAGCACCTATTCTGGTCCCCTCCATGCCTTAAAATAGTAGCTGAATGAATTTACGAAAGCTGGCGTTACGCCTGTTTTTTCTTTTGCATCACACAGCTGTTCTGACGCCTCTGCAGTTTACAAATAAGAGTCTTTAAGCAATCTCTGGCCTTGCCCAGTGCTCAGAAAGTGAAGGGCTGCTAACCTCACCCTGGTATCTGGGCTCCTCTGAGAGATTTTGCAGCCCTTGTCTCCCAGTGGGCACCTGAGGGTAGGGGGGAAAAGCCTGTTTCCAAAAAGAATTCAGCAGAAGAGTCCAAGCCAAACACTTAACACTGAGCCTGGCCCCTGATACTCAGTGAACACTCTGAGAGGCCCTGTGAGTTCATCATGGCTGGAAAGCAGAGCCCTGGGGTCAGGGTGGGGTGGGGCTGAGGGTAAGGGGGCCTACAGTGTCCCGGCTGTCCCGTGGAGGGGGTGCGGTGTGGCCTCTGGGCTGCTTCCCCAGCTGAGGACAACTCTGTCACAGGCTCCCTTCTCTGTCCACTCATTTACACATTCATTCTTGGTCTCCCTCTGCTCTCCCCAAAAAAGCTCTAAGCGAGGACCCTGCCTGTTTTCTTCTGCATCAGTGCTAGATTCATGAGTAGTTGCTCAAGAAATAACTGTGGAGTAGGTGAATGGATGGATGGATGAATGGATGGATGGATAAAATGGAAGGATGAGGAGAAGAGTTTCTGGTGAAAGTCCTGGAATGAGATATTCTGAATTATTATAGCAGCTAGCTATTCCACTCAAGTGGCGATGGATTTTCTACCAAGTCGACCAATGTGCCCACACAGCAAATCCACAAGGATGGTGCAAACACTTACTGAAGGCCCTCCGTGATAAAGTTCCTCCCTGCACCCCTCCCACAGTTAAACTTCCTGCTACAGAACACTGGGCTGCTCTAATTGACCTTGAATGAGATGGTGTTTACAGCTGCGACTTAGCAGCCATTGATCTTGAATTGATTAAGCCAGCATTTTGCAAAGGAGAACTACAAGAACAGGGACAAAGAGCCCCATGCATTGAGGATTTCACGCCACCCATTCACCCCCTTTGCTTCACACATCTAATGTGTGTGTGCTTTAACAAAATAAACAAACAATGAATTACTACAAAGAGAGAAGAGAAACCGGGTCCAACTTTCTCTCAGCAGGAGGGCAAATCGGCTGCCCAGGGCCCTGAAAGGGCATTCCCAGCCCTCATTAGTTTTAACGGGAGGGGCCCTGTCCAATTCCCCCAAGAGCAGGCAGCCCATCAGGGCTCCGTGGGTTGGGATTCGTCAGCAATTGTAACCTCTTTGGATCGGCTTTTTTTGTGTGTGGCAGTTCCAGCACTTGGCAGGGTCCCCGGAAAGAGCAGGAAACTTGGGTTCCCCTCTTGGCTCTGCTTGGCTGAGCTTGACTGGCAAGACGCTTTGGGGGCCTGAGATCACTCATCTGTGAAATGAGGGGTTTGGACAAGAAGAGTGATTTTCAAACCTTTTATTTTTTTGTCCTGGAATCTGTTCTTTCCGAAAGGCCTAACCGGCCCACCTCTCCCCCGACAGTAGATTAAAACAAAGTTGGAACAAAGACGGGGTGGGCAGAGGCAGCGTGGTCCCATATTCCTCCCACCCTGGGTCTCCACTCGTCTGAGAGGCGGCTTCACGGGACCCCTCAGCTCCTGCAGAACGCAGTTTACAAACCATTTCAGGATCTTATCCAGCTCTGACTGGAGCTGCTCCCCACCAGGAGACTGCTTGAGGCAGTTAGGAATTGAGCATAGCTGCTACTAACAGGCACCTGACAAATCGGGGCTTATGCAGATGGCGGGGTTATTTATTCATTTGCTTGGTTACAAGAAGTCCAAAGGCAGGAGGTCCGGGGCTGGTACGGCAGCTCCACAGCGCCACCTGGGAGGAGAGACTCAGGCTCCTTTTCTCTTTCTGTCTCATCATCCTGGATGAGAGAATGATGAGACAGAAAGAGAAAAGGAGCCTGAGTCTAGCACTTGACTATCATTCTCAAATTGGGCTCATGGTCCAAATATGGCTGCTGTAGCTCCAGACATCACATTCACATTCTAAATAAAAAAAGGAGGAAAGGGAGAAAGGCAGACAGGAACATGGCAATTCAGTCTGCTCCCTTTAAGAAGCTTTTCTGGGTGCACTATTCATGATTCCAGCTGTCATCTCCCTGGCAAGCACTGTGTCACATGACTACCTCTGGCTGCAAGGAAAGGCAGAAAACGTTATTATTTTAAAACTCGAGTTGTATGGGCATCTAGAATAAAAGAAGTGTTCTTCTAATAATGATGAAAAGGATGGAGACTGGGGAGGCCCCAGGAAAAAAACACTTCAGCAAGCTAGAATCTGTTGAGCACTTACCACGTCCCAGGCAACATGCTAAGAACTTGATGTAAATGAACTCATATAATTCTTGTGACTGTCCATGAGGTAGACGCTCATTCCCATTTTACAGCTGAGGATGTTGAGACACAGAGAAGTCAGGTAACGTGGCAAAGATTCTACAACAAATAAGTGACCAAGCCAGGATTTTAACTCAGACTTTCAGATGCTAGAGCCCAGACTCTTCACCACCAGATGATTCCTTCATTGTGAAGACCATCAAGTAAACGACACCCCAGGCCTTTCAGTGCTGTTCCAGCATCTTTATTTTTTAAATTTTATTTCATTTTATTTTGAGACAGAGTTTTGCTCTTGCCCCCCAGGCCAGAGTGCAATGTGTGATCTCAGCTCCCTGCAACCTCCAGGTCCCGGATTCAAGCAATTTTCCTGTCTCAGCCTCTTGAGTAGCTGGCATTACAGGCATGCACTGCCATGCCTGGCTAATTTTTGTATTTTTAGTAGATGGGGTTTCACCATGTTGGCCAGGCTGGCCTTGAACTCCTAACCTCAAGTGATTTGCTTGCCTTGGTCTCCCAAAGTGCTAGGATTACAGGCGTGAGCCATCGCACTTGGCCATCAGCATCTTTAAAAGAAAAGGGATACAGGCCGGGCACGGTGGCTCATGCCTGTAATCCCAGCACTTTGGGAGGCTGAGGCGGGTGAATCACAAGGTCAGAAGCTCGAGACAAGCTTGGCTAACATGGAGAAACCCCATCTCTACTAAAAATATAAAAAATTAGCCGGTTGTGGTGGTACGCACCTGTACTTCCAGCTACTTGGGAGGCTGGGGTGGGGGGAATCACTTGAGCCTGGGAGGTGGAAGTTACAGGGAGCCAAAGCATCCCATATGGAGTGCCAGAGCCTGCACCCCAGTTTCCTTATTGTCTTTCTCCTGGCACTAAGGTGGCAGTGACAGGCCAAATTGTCCATGATGCATTTATCAGGAGGTAAGTGTTTCAAATACTGTGTGGAGAGATATCAGGAGAAACATTTCAGGGACTTGACTTGTAGGAGTGATTTATGAAGAAAGATGGAAAGAGCTAAATATATGGGCTGGCAAGTATGAAAAGAGAATGAAAGGAAGGGGGGAAGGCAGCACAAATTAAAACACACAGACAGCCTGGGTGTTTGTGTGTTTTTTATGGTAGGCAAAGGGGGGTGGGCATGACTCAGATCCAGCTGAAAAAGGAAACACAGCCAGCCCTTGGTTCCCTCCATCGAATGTGTCTCAGTGCTCACTCTGTCATCAGCTCAGGGATGGGAGGTGGGGATGGCCAGCTTCACGGTGCTTAGGAGCCAGGTGGCAATCTCAGTGGAAAGACATATTGTACAGGTAGAGCTCGGTCAAAAACCTGGCCTCCTAAGCGGAAGGAAGCAGCATCTACGCTGACCTATTTATTTATTTATTTATTTTTAAAATGGAGTTTCACTCTTGTTGCCCAGGCTGGAGTGCAGTGGCACAGTCTTAGCTCATTTCAATCTCTGCCTCCAGGGTTCAAATGATTCTCCTGCCTCAGCCTCCCGAGTAGCTGGGATTAGAGGCATGCACCACCACACCTGACTAATTTTGTATCTCTAGTAGAGACAAGGTTTCACCATGTTGGTCAGGCTGGTCTTGAACTCCTGATCTCAGGTGATCCACTCACCTTGGCCTCTCAAAGGGCTGGGAATACAGGTTTGAGTCACTGTGCCCGGCCTAAGCTTCATATTTATAAACCATGTTGGCAAAGTTTTCCTCTTTTAATCATCACTTTATTATCCCCATTTGGCAGGTGAGAAAATAAAGGCAGAGCCAGCTTAAGTGACTTCAGATTCAATGACATCACACAGATCCAGGAATGGGGACAGCAGTGTTCCCATTGCTTGTGTTTTCAAAAGCAACATCTTCATTTGGCACAGAAGCTGACACAATAGGCGCACAATAAATGCCATCTCTGTTTATTTTATGTAGTTTGTAACTAAATCCATGGATAAAACCCACTGTGGATCAGGATTTTTCTGAAGGGAAATTCGCCTTCAATTTCAGTTTGTTTATCAAGAGAAAGACTTACCAGTATTACCAGAAACTGGAAACGTAGTCTTCTAAGAGCAAGGAGTGATGTAAACTAAATTCTCATGAACCAACATGGAATGAGAAAGCTACTAACCTGGGATTTTATTTTCTAATCAGACTCTTGTTCGGCATGAGGTGGCCTTTCTGGAATGTTGGTTACAGTCTATATCATGATTCGTGTATGAGATTTTATTGAGCTGTATTAGCTATATCATTTTTTTTTGACATATACTGAAAATTTCTTTTAGAAAAGCAACATCTGGCTGGGCATGGTGGCTCATGCTTGTAATCCCAGCACTTTGGGAGGCCAAAGTGGGCAGATCACCTGAGGTCAGGAGTTTGAGACCAGCCTGGCCAACGTGGTGAAACCCGTCTCTGCTAAAAACACAAAATTAGCCAGCATGGTGGTGCATGCCTGCAATCCTAGCTAGTCAGGAGGCTGAGGCAGGGGAATCGCTTGAAACAAGGAGGTGGAGGTTGCAGTAAACCAAGATCAAGCCATTGCACTCCAGCCTGGGCAACCAGAGTGAAACTCCATCTCAAATAAATAAAATTAAAAAAATTAAAAAGCGACATCTCCAGCAATTTAAGGTCCTATATCAGCATATTGGTTAAGACTATGATGTGGCAGAGACTACTAGGTTCTCCCAATTTCACTCTCCTTTTCACATACCCAGTTGGAATAAAACTGATATCTTCTAGCTTCTCCCATAACTGGGTGTGGCCTTGTGACAAGTTCTGGCCAATAGGATGTAAGGAAAGCATAGTGTACACCTTTCAATAAGTCATCTTAAGGCAGGTGACATGCCCTTCTTCCCTTCATTTCTCCTTTTTGCCGGCTTGAATCAGATGAGATGGGTGGAGTGGCAGCTCCCTTGGTCCAGGAGGTGGAAATGGTGCTGTGGGTGGCAGCTCATGGACGGCTGGTCCTGGAGACTGTGGAGCCCCCATAGCAGCCCTGAAGTGCTTCCCTCCAGCTCTCTCTTACAAGGCTCAATAAACTTCTAGCTCACTTGATTAACTGTTTTGGGTTTTCTGTTATTTGTAGTCAAACTTAATACATATGATAGGCACAAGATTCAGCTGATTTTGAGGAGGTGGAAGAGAATGGATCTGCTTCAACCTCATTGGTAAATGCTCTGTTTCTTAGGCTGAATGGTGGGCATGCAGGTATGAATTATGTTATATTTTATACCTCTTTTGCATATCTAAGAATCATTTATTAGCTCTTTTAAAAAGGCGATGGTATAAACAGTGTCAGAGGAAGACCATGAGTAGTACAGAAAAGAACCAAATAGTGGCAACTTTTGGCTTTACCCAGGCTCTGTCCCCAGACTGGATTTGAAGTTAGGGTATGAATACAGCCTCTGAATAAGCCCCATGGACAGAAGAAACAAGACATAAAAGGGCAAGGGTAGGTGTATTAGTCTGTTTTCATGCTGTTGATAAAGACATACCCAAGACTGGGAAATTTACAAAAGAAAGAAGTTTAATTGGACTAACAGTTTCACATGAGTGGGGGAGCCTCACAATCATGGCAGAAGGCAAGGAGGAGCAAGTCATGTCTTACATAGATGGCAGCAGGCAAAGAGAGAGCTTGTGCAGGGGAACTCCCCCTTAAAATAACTATCAGATCTCATGAGACTTACAATCATAAGAACAGCACAAGAAAGACCTCACCCCATGGTTCTATTACCTCCCACCAGGTCCTTCCCACAAAACATGAGAATTCAAGATGGGATTTTGGCAGGAACAGAGCTGAGCCATATCAGTGGGTTCAGCCTGTGGGTAACAAAGCCAGGGTTTGGCAGCAAGAAGGGACACAGAAAAAACCCAAGGACCGGGCACTACTCTTCCCGCACCTGCCTTGACCCAGGATGTTCTCGCTGCTGGCAAAGTTCTGGAAGCCTCTTTTGATCCCACCCACCCACCCCATCCTGTTCTCCACCAATCCCTACCTTTATTTTAAGGGAAAAACAGTATTTCAGAGAGCACATTTTCATTGCAACCAGGTCAGCCAGATGTGATTAAAGTAAAACATGGACATGCTCACTTCCTGGGCTCTAAACCTACCCTTCAGAGCCAGGCATAGTGAGCAGTAAAGCAAGCAAAGTAAAGCAGCAAAGCAAGTAAAGCCAAATTAAAGGCTGGAACCCTAGGGGGATGAGGCAGACATCTCCAGCCACTGGTGTCCTCTGCTGGGATCAGCCTTAGATGCCAGAGGCTGCATTGGCTGGGGAAAGGGCTTCAGCTGTAGTACTAGGGGAAGTACTAGGAACTCCTTGAACTTGTGACATTGCTCACCTCTGGGATCAGGACATTTCAGGGAGTCAGAGCTACCCCTTGCCTTGCCAATCAAGATTCCTCCTTGGGGCGGGGGCTACGACTGGGGCTCAGGCTGCTGTGGAACACATAGTCCTTCTTTCCTGAACAGAATGGGGGTTCTATTCAGCAAGAAAGAGCATAGCAGCATGGAACGGGGGAGGGGATGGCTGTGGGGTAGGCAGCCAACAACAACTGCCACCCCTACCTCTCCCTGCTCAGGAAGGCAGGAGTTCTGGTGAAGTCAGCACAGTTAGAAAACTTCTTTCCTGCCTATTATGATGGCTTCAATGATGCAATGACTAGCCAAGGTCCCACAGAAAAGGAGAAAGTGAGAGAGGGAGAAAATGGCTCCTCTGCCTCTGTGTTCTCAAAGAATGGTCTCTGACCATCTGGGTACCTTAAAAATGCCAATCCTTGAGCTCTACACCGATCTACAGAGCTAGCACGTCTGGAGGTGAGACCTGAGATTGGCATTTAACAAACACAAGTGATTCTTATACGCCCTTGAGCCTAAGAACAATGTAATTAGATGCAACAGAAAAGAAGAAAAGTGCTCAAAGTTTTCCATTTCTCCAGGAGGGTGAATTTAGTTTTCTTATCATTTTCTTTTGGATCCTACTGATTTGGGAAGATGGAAAGTGCTGGCCTCAAAGCTGGCTCATGGAGCTAAAAAGAAGTGACTCTGAAAATGAGTGTTCTGTTGCCCATGGATCTGCCTGGAGGTGTCCTCACTGGTGGTGTCCTCAGCAAGGCCCTGAATTGCCACCTGGAGAAGCTGTATGTGCTGGGCCGAGAGAGGTGGCCTGGGACACCCAGCCTGTGGAAGGTGCAAGGCTGATGTCTGGGGTCACTGTGTGACTATGTGCATAAGTGCATGAGCGTGCCTGTGTGTGTAGATGTTTGTGTGTGTGGAAGGGTGTGGGGGTGGTCCTTTGAGGTTCTCTTGCAATACTGGAAGAAATATTAATTGGTCTCTACTTTTTGATAAGTGAATTTTTACCCTGGAACAAGTGACATGGAAACAGGCAGCTGAACACAGTGACTTGCCAGGCCAGGCCTGCTCTAATCACTGCGTTCCAGCCTCGGGGCCACAGCCTCCTGTCTGGTTGTGCTGCATGAGTGATGAGTCTGCTCACTTCCTGTCCCTGAGTCCCGGGCTCTCCCCAGGCCAGAATACCCACAAGTCCTCTGGAACCTGCTCCCATGAGTACTCCGGGTAGCTGCTCATCTGCCTGCCCCTCTGCTCTGCCACACAGAATACCTTGTGGTTCCCCAAATGTGCATCGTGCCTCTGGGCCACTGTTGGCACCACTTCCTTACCCTGAACTCATCTTCCAGTTCTTAAAAATGAGGGCTTCTGTCGAGGAAGCCAGTCCTGGCCTTTTACCCCATGCAGGGACACCCACTCCCCACTTTGGGCCCCAACTAAACCCATGAAGACTTCTGTAAACCCAAAAGTGATTAATGCAGGTGTCTCAATCAGTTAGAAGTTTATTTAGCCAAGATTAAGGACCCACAGAGGGGTGGGGGTGGGGACACAAATCACAGGAGCATCTATGACCTGCGTTTTTTTGGAACTTAATATTTAAAGGAGAAAGAGCAAGCGGGAGGGGGTGAGGAAAGGAGGGAAGGTGGGCGGTGGGGCAAACAGATACATCCTTGTGAGGCTCTGATGAGCCTCAGTAAATCTACATTTTACACGTGAAAAGAGAAATTAGAGGAAAAAGTCAATTATGCCTTGTCTTGGGCTCAATAAATCTGCATTTTACATAAGATAAAGTAAATATGGGCAGGGTGTGGTGGCTCACGCCTGCAATCCCAGAACTTTGGGAAGCCAAGACAGATGGATCACCTGAGGTCAGGAGTTCCAGACCAGCCTGGCCAACATGGTGAAATCCTATCTCTACTAAAAATATAAAAATTAGCCAGGTGTAGTGGCACATGCCTGTAATCCCAGCTACTTGGGAGGCTGAGGCAGGAGAATCGCTTGAACATTGGAGGCAGAGGTTGCAGTGAGCCGAAATCACGCCACTGCACTCCAGCCTGGGCAACAGAGTGAAACTGTCTCAAATAAATAAATAAATAAATAAATAAATAAATAAAAAGTCAGTGTGTGAGAGTAGAGAGTGCAGGAAACAAGGCTATGACTCCAGGTTGTGAAATTATAGCTATCTGTTTGGGAAGAAAAGGAAGGCATTGTTGGTGACTCCATTCTCAAGCTTAACTTTCCCTTTGGCACAGTGCGTTTGAGGTCCCAAATCCCTGCAGTGGCAGCCCTTTATTTTGGGGCTCCAGGGATGTGTCTCCCCTGGCCCTGAAGAGCCCCTTGAGTAAAGGACTTATCTCTATATTCCTTGAGCCTTCTGAGCAGCAGGGGCCCATTCAGAGTTTGCAGACTGACTGAATGATGTTTTCCCTGGACATCTGTTTAGAGCGAGATCTGAAATATCTGTGTTGTGGGAGAGTCCCTCCACCTTTCTGGGGGCCAAAGCCCAGAGGAAGCGAATCCTCCCAATCCCCACCATCATCTGATTTCAACAGGTAAAAACAAGCCAACCTCTGCTAGGCACAGAGCCCTCTCAGAAGTGGGAGTAGCTCCCAGAGTAGCGGCTTAGCTCTGCTGGGAGGGCTGAGGGCAGCCTTGTCCTGGGGAGGGTTTGGAAACTATTCAGGAGGGGAGGAGCCGGGAAGGAGCAGGAGGAAAGGGGACGCCACGGGAAACCAAAGAGACAAAGGATTCACCATGCAGCATCTTCTCATTTAATGTTCATGAAACCTTCAGCAGATGTCACTCTTCTCCCCAGGTCACAGTAAATACCAGCTCAGTGGGAGAGCTTGCCCATGGCTCCACAGCAGGAAAAAGATGCCTGGCATGGGCTAGTCTCTTTGTTTTCGAATAAGTAGAAGGTTGGGCTGGGGAATGCTGTGATCACTTCTGAATGCCAGCTTGAAAGGGAAGCTGCTCACCTGTGTGGGGAGATAGGTCCACGTGAGCAGGAGCGTGCTCCAGCCATGGGGTCACCTCCAGGCTGGACCAGTCAAGACTCTTGGGCCCCACCCCAAGCTTGCCCTCTTGAGTACTAGCCAGCCTGGGGCCAGCAGACAAGTCACCCAGGGCACAGAGGCCAGCTAGGCGGGGAGAAGAATAGCCGGCTGATTTACGAGCTCACTCATTGTATGTAGATGAGCCAGAAGGAGCCACCTGTCTCCCCCTGGTCCCTAAGCCCTGCTGGCAGCTCTGGGTGGAGAAGGTGCTGCCATATCACCTTCCGTTCCCTCACTCTGATGGGTATTGTCTCAGGTCCATTGAGCAGAAGAAAGGAGACCAAAGTAATTATGGCAAAAGAGCCCTAAATGAGGTCACTTTTCAAAGTCTAGGACGTGAGGGTTTCAATAACTTCCTTTATGCCCCAGCTTCCTTCTGGAAGCCCTGTGACAAATGCCAAACAGAAACAGCCTGGGCACTGTGTTACACACATGTCCCCAGGCCCAGCTTTAGATGTCCTGAATCAACTCCTCAGGGCTGCCCCCCCCCCCCCCCCCCCCCCCCCGGCTGAGGACACAAAACCAATTCCAGGTTTTAAGGGCTGGAGCTGCAACTGCCAGGGCTTCTCAGAGAGAAGCCTCACTTACAGAACCACCCTCTGGACTCCTCCCCCCAGAAGATCTGTGTTTTTCCATCAGCAGCTGGGTTCTGGTTCCTCCCTCTCTGATGGTGGTCCTGGTCACTGCCCATTTCTCCCTGGGGCAGGGCAGCCTGATATGACATCGTCGAGGCAGGTTTGTTGAAATCATAAGATTCCCCTGGATCCTGGAGTTTGGAAAGAAGAGAGGGAGGAGGTGAGAGGGAGGGAGAACAGGAGGATGGACTGGGAAAATGTGTCTGCAGAGGAAACTCCTGGTCATCTGCAGGGCTTCCTGGGGGAAGGGAGACTCCCGTCTACCCTGCCCATCCTGCCTGCGTTTCCTGAGTCGCCAGGGTTTAGGGCTTGTTCTGCCCCTAGCTGCCCCATCACCACCTTGCCTGACTGCTCATCACACCCTGAGCCCTGCCTTGTCCCCTCCCAGCAGCACGTGGGCCCCCAACTCTATCTACCCTCACGGAACTCCCTTTCCTAACACCTGGCACAAGCACAACCTAATGAAATGCTCACAGCATCTCTTTGAGATTAGTAGCATTCTCTTCATTCATTTTGCAGATGGGTAAGCTGAGGCTCAGAAAGTTATGATGTTTAAGGTCATGTTGGCTACTAACAGCTTAGACTGGATTGGAACCCTGTTTGTCTGCCTCATGTTCTTAACCTTGACACCTCCCATAAACTCTTTGGACCTATTTTGACTAAAAGAGAATGTTTCAATGACCAAGATTTGTTTGATTTGACCTCGAACGGCTGTAGTAACACAGAACATTTGGCTGAGTGCCTGGCACAGACAGAGTAAGCATGAAATGATTGTCAGCTATTAGAGTAATGAAAACAACTAATGATATAATAGGAACAACTTCTAGTTGGGTCCTGATGTTGACAGAGGGAAGGTTGCTCTCCTCTACATGGTGGAGCTCTGTGCAGAGGGAAACAGAGGTCCTCAGGTAGGATTCTCCTTCCTTCCAGTCACCTTCTGGGGCCATCTCTCTACCTCTGTCAGTGATAACTAGTTAGGTAGTAGTCATGCCTCATCCCCACATTGTTAGAGCAGTTTCAAACTGTTTTCATGGCCTCTGTCTTATGTAATCCTCACTACAAGCCTGTGAGGCGGGAGAGTAATAGCATTTTGTTCCCTGTTCACAGATGGGGAAATTGAAGCCCAGATGGGTTAAGTGACTCTCCCAATGTCACACAGCCGATTTGAAGCTGAACTGGGACAAGTACTGCAAATTCTCCCCCATCTTTGTCCAAATGGGAGATGTTTATGTAGAGAGGCACAGGTTTTTAGAGCAGGGAAGACCCTCTGGGATCACCTCAACCAAATCCTTCTCTGTACAGATGAGTGAGCTGGAGAGCAGAGAGCATCATGATGTGTCCAAGTTCAAGGAGCTGGCTGGAGAGAATGCCCAGGAGGGCTTTTCTTCTACTTCTGGTGGTGTGATATGAACAAGGACACGCAACAGCAAAGGTGATGCTTATACACACATCTCCTTTAACTACTGATACAACAAAGCACAGAGCTCTTTAGTTCTGCTGCTAAAGGCTGCAAAAGGAGACATGTAAAACGTGAGGCCAGGCGCAGTGGCTCATGCTTGTAATCCCAGTACTTTGGGACGCTGAGGCAGGAGGACCACTTGATCCTAGGAGTTTGAGGCTAGCTTGGGCAACATGGTGAAACCTCATCTCTATTAAAAAAAAAACAAACAAAAATTAGTCTGGTGTGGTGGCACATGCCTGTAGTCTCAGCTACTTGGGAGGCTGAGGCAGGAAGATTGCTTGAGCCTGGGAGGCAAAGGTTGCTGTGAGCTAAGATTGTACCACTGCACTCTACTCACAAAAATCCAACAGAGCAAACAGACAGCAAACATCAGCACATAAGCATGCTAGAAAATGTAGAAGACGGTGCATTCCTGGAGAGGGGAGGTTTTGAAATCAGATGACCCGCTCTTCTCAGCTAAGTGACCAAGGGTAAATGACTTCATCCCATGGAGTCTTCTGGAAATAACAATGCCCAGCTCACCTAGTCATTTAAAAGACTTCATGTGTGTGAAGCACTCAGTTCAAGCTTGGGCCATAGTAAGCACTCAGTGAGTGAAGCTATTATTAATGCTGGTTAGTGTTACCCTTGATACATATTTTTGTCTCCTCCAAGAATCCTGCAGAGTGCTGAGCCCAGAGAGGGCAGGAACTGTCTCTCTCTCACTCATCTCTGCATCTCTGGTGCCCACACATTGCCTGGCACAAAGCTGGTATTTGGTAAAGGTCTGTTGGGTTGAACTCAAGACCGGCTATTCTTCATTGTTTTGTGTCACGTAGCACTTTTCCAAATCCTCTGAGTACAGTATTCCACGTGGCCCTGCCAGATGCCTCCGGGGCAGGCAGGACAAATGGTATTGTCATTCTCATTTTATAGCTAAGGAAAATTCAGGCTTGGAGAGCTGAGAGACTTGCTTCCTGCCCAAGTCACGGGACTGAGCTGAGATGGGATCGGTCTCTTCAGATTCTCGGTTATGTGGCCAATCTGTGTAAATACCACCACTGGGAAGAAGATTCCCCGGAGAGACTGTCCCCATCATTAAATCCCAGGGCTTCTTGCCCTTAGATTCAAAAAGGGCTTCAGAGAATGCCTGAGCGAAATTCCTCAGATCACACGGATCTTGGCCCCTCTTCCTACACAGGCTCAGCCCTGCTGTTGAAACTGCGGTAGAGCTGGGTGCTCCCAGCCCAGCAGAAAGGACCTGGGGAATATGCAGGTTTCAGGCAGGGGATACCTAGGACCCTCGAAGGAGCTGGAGGCAAGAGGCCTTGCCAGGCCACAGAAGACACCCAGGTTCTACATCCAGGCCCAGCTGACAGCCTCACTGACAGGTTTATTATCAAGTTTTATGACTTTCAGTCTTAGTCACTGCTTAAGTCAGCCTGCCCAGAAACAAATGCATAGCAAAGCCGTGACCCAGATGCTGACACTGGGAAAGGCGCACCCTGCCCTGGGCAGAGCTGGCTCTTGGGGCCAAGTCCGGGGAGACAGCAAGGCGGTGGCCAGTTGAGATGTATTTTGGTGATCCACACGGTTGTCCTTTATTATCCTCAAGTCTCCACTACGGAGTTCGTGGGGTGTAGGAAGCAGAGGCCGTCTGCCTGCAGAGACAGCCTGACACTTAGCAAGGACATCTGATCCCCTGTCCCCCAGGCCTTCCTTGAGAACTCAGCCTCTGACTTACAGCTCATGCCCTCTCCTGGCTTTCAGGCCGTAAGTGAAAGATGCAAGCCCAAAGCTTGACCCAAAGCCCTTTCACCTCAGATTCCAATTCCCATTGTTCCCCCACCCACCTGCTCTCCCTGCATGTGGTCTCTTTTAAAGCCACAGCTTCCCCAGAATCTCTTTAGCCTTGACACAACACTGTGGTTCTTTCTCCCTGGGGCTGCAGCAGGCCTGGATGGAGTGGCAACAGCCCCCCTGCCCAGCTGTGTGTGGCAGAGCCCAGGGGCAGGGGTGGGGCAGGGCAATGAGGAGCCCTAACTGTGGGGCAGCCCCTCCTGCTGGCTGAGGCTGCAAGGACCTGGGGACCCACTACCTGCTGGTTGGTCCTTTCTCTGGCTCATTAAGGGCCCCTACTCAGGCTGGAGAAGAATTGAGGAGCCCAGTTGACGGGAGACTGGCTCTGGGCTGGTTAACTGCAAAAATCTCCTCACTGGTCTCCTGCTGGAGTGAGAGCTACACTCCGGCCCCTTGGATGGAAGAATGAGAATCGTCTCTCCTTTTTTGGGGGGGGATGTTTACCTTCTCAAATATAAACCATTTCCTTCATTCACTTTCCCAACATACACTGACATTTTATTCTGAAAGTTACTCTTGCTCTCTAGCTAATTATAAAACAGTGAGATCTACCGTAACGCTATTAAAGGGAAAATAAAAATTAATACACGTGAAATGTGAAGTGGTATCTTTGAGAAGTTTTGGGGATGACTAGGCGAACCTTGTAGCTGGGCAGCTCTGGGCTCTAGAGGTCTGTTGTCAACTGTATTGCATCCAAAGTTACATCATCACAGGTGTGCATCAACGCAGGGTTTTGTGGGAGCAGCACCAATACTTACATTTTGGACTTTAGCCCCAGAAAGTCCTAGATGTAAATCCCAATTCTGTCACTTACTAATTTTATGACACAAACCTATGTAGAAACCTCAATTCTGTTTTATTTTTATCTGTAAAATGGGAGAAATCATACTTAGAGTTGTGAGGTTTGAAAGTGTATCAGTTACTGTGTAACAACCAGTCGTCACCTTTCAGAGGCATACAGCAATGAGTATTTATTTCTCATGTTTCTGAGGGTTGGCTAGGACCAAGTCTGCTTCCAGCAGCAGGTCTGGCTGGCTCAGGTCTACCCCACAAATCTCACTGTGAGACACGGCAAGGTGGCAGCAGCTGCATGGGGGAATCTCTTCTTATAGCAAAGGCAAGACACAAGAAGAGGGCAAACTCCACTGCTCAAGCACATTTCAAGCCTCTGTTTGCATCTTATTTAGTCACTTCCCGTTGGCTAAAGCAAGTCACATGGCTAAGCCCAAAACCAGGGATAGGGAAGTACACTCTGACCATAGTTAAGCCACAAGCAAGAGGATGGATGCAGGGAGGAGTAAAGAGTCAGGACTGATAATTCAATCAACCACAGATGCCTCATTCAAAGCATGTCAGCTTCTGGAATGTGGTAGGTGCTTAGGAAATGGCAACTGTGATCACTGCACGACTCCTTACAGTTTGTATAAAGCCACACATCTCAGCCTCATTCTTGGTAAGTAGCAAAGTCAGGAAGGGAATCTGGGCCTCAAAGCATTTTGCTATCATTCAACATTTTCTAAATGGTCTCATCACCAACTTCTCATGTGTGACTTGTCACAACCTCACACACGGATGGAAGGAGGGAGGTTTGAAAGTGGCGATGTAGAATTGAGAAGTTTGGGCTGTGGTGGCTCAAGGTACATCTAAGGCATGTAGACAGAACGTTGAAGGGGAAATTGATGCGTTCCCCCATCCAATTTTCCTTTGTGTATTAAGGGGCACTGGTGGGCATGGCAGAAAGGACAAAGCCTTGGGCTTGCATCTGGTTTCAGAAGTGGGTGACCGCAGCCTCCCCCAGAAGGAAGCTTTCCTTGAGTCCCTACCCACAGTAGACCCCCATGTCATGGCACCCCAGCCCTTCCTTTGCTATATTTCACAGTGATGTTTAATTGCATATTTATTTGCGGGCTTGTTTCCTTAATGCCAGATTTGCTCAGCTGACTTCAAGCTCGAGGAAGGCAGAGCCCACATCTTTTGGGGTCAGTTATCACCCAGTGCTTTGCACAGTGCCTGGCACATTCTGGTTGAATGAATAATTGGACCAATTCAAACTCTGAGCTTCACCACCCTTATGAAATGTGAGATAAGAATATATAATTTAAAGAGTTTTAAAAGAATAAATTTAAAGGAAAATGTTATGAAACACCTTCTACAGGCGCTGGCCTTGTCCATGGCATATATATCTTTAATTCTTACCATTGGGTGGTTACGAACAGAGTCTAGAAGATGCTCAAAACAGATTTGTGTTCCTAGCTTCTCTCTGCAGCTCATTCCCAATCTCCTAAGTGGGCGTAAGAGGCCTCAGTTCTAGCCTCCTGGGGCTGCCCCACTTAGCTGCTGCTCTCCAGCCAGTAGGACAAACCCTCTGCTTTGGGACCCCGCTGTCTCCCCGTCTTCCTATTACTGCTCTGTTCCTTGGACTCAGGGCTGCTGTTGAATGAGAACATACTGCTAAGGCCTCGTTGTGTTTAGAATATTGAAACCTCTTGTACCAGGTGGCAAAATATATGAGTTAATGAGACTATCAACCAGCAAATAACATTGCCCACAGCAGCCTCAGGGAGGTCACCAGGCCTGAGAGTCATGCTGGAGAGGATGCTGGCAGCTGTGGGAGGTACTGTGTAGGTGAATGCCATACCTGCCCACCCCTCCAGGGCAGCCAGCATTGGTGGATGCGACACAGCAGGAGGTAGAGCAGGCAGCCACTGTGCCAGAGGCTCTCCATGTCCAGACCACGTAGTAGGTGTGTATTCCCCGGCAAGATGTGTGGGCAAGGCACCGTGCAGCTCTGGCTGCAACAGAGCACCAGATGCCAGGGACCTAGTGACCACCATTCTACTGGGAGTGTCCTTGAAAGAGTTTGAGGCAGTCCCCATAGCCAGCATGGCTCAGACAGGAACCTCCTGCAAATCAGCTGGTAATTATTACAAGGATTCAATGAATAATTTATGCTGCAGTGTTTATCACTAACAAGCAGTTTCAGCATAAATGGTTTTATTTAGCGGCTAGGAGGTAAGATTCTTTAAAATTCTGATTGATATGTTAATGAATTAATTACTGCCCAGGTTGTAAATACCTCACATATCCCCTGAACCTGGGGTGCTCCTGGGACCCCTCTCCATGGGACCTTCTTAATTTGTAGTTACTCAGGGGCACCTGTGTGGGCACCTGCTTTGGCAGGTGGGGCATCTGCAAGACAATCAGGCTTTCTCTTGCATAGCACTTATGTTATTTTTAATGCTAAGTGGCCCAGTGACCCTTATTTTTTCATCTTAAGGTCTGTGATGGCTAATTTCTTCTTTTTTATTTTTTGAGATGGAGTCTTGCTCTGTCACCAGGCTGGAGTGCAGTGGTGCAATCTTGGCTCACTGCAACCTCTCCCTGGTAAGTTCAAGTGTGCCACCACACCTGGCTAATTGTATTTTTAGCAGAGATGGGGTTTTGCCATGTTGACCAGGCTGATCTTGAACTCCTGACCTCAGGTGATTTGCCTGCCTCGGCCTCCCAAAGTGCTGGGATTACAAGTGTGAGCCACCTCGCCTGGCCTGATGGCTGTCAAGCTGATAGGGCCACAGGGTGCCCAGATTCTTGGTTGAACATTATCCTGGGTGTTTGTATGAGGGTGTTTTGTGTGAGAGGGACAGGTAAAGCAGCAGACTGAGGAAATCAGTTGGCCTTGATGTGGGTGGGCCTTATCCAATCAGGAAAAGGCCTGAATAGAACAAAAGGCTAACCCTCTCAATAGAAAGAGGGAATTCCTCCTGCCTGACTGCTTTGAGCTGGAATATGGGTCTTTTCCTGCCTTTACACGAACATATTAGATCTTCTTGGGTCCCAAGACTGCTGGCTTTTGGACTGGAACTTTCTACACCATTGACTTCCCTGGTTCTCAGGCCTTTGAACTCTGGCTGGATCTACCCCTTCTGCTGTGCTGGACTCCTGCTTGTTGGTTGCAGATCTTGGGACAGCTCAGCCTTCAGAGTCACATGAACCAATTCCTTATCATTTCTCTCTCTCTCCCTCTGTGTATATATAAAAACCTCCTGTTGATTCTGTTTCTCAGGAGAACCCTGGCTAATCCAAGTTCTAATTCTTCAGGTTCCTAGCTTTGGCATATATATGTCAGTGCCCAGCAATGGCAGAGGAAAGAAGCCTCCCATCTCAGGCAATTGTGGCTGCTGGTATTTTAGCTCTTTGCTCTTCTCTGCCCTTCCTCTCTCACTGCCTCCCCACTGTATTGATGGGTCTGGCTGGGTGGGTGGTGTGTTTCTGAAAAAGTGGTGAACCTGCCTAGAGGCCTTCTCAAAAGCCTTACCAGAGCCACAGGAAGAATTCTGTGTGAGCTGGGTTTAGTGGGTGCTGATTTAGGTCACTTTTCCCAAAGACTGGAGGCTGAATGTCAGGGCTGCTAATCCGTCTTGGAATAGCTCTGGGCTCAACCCGCATGGAATTCAATCCAGAATTAAAATTCAGAGCTTGTTCTGGACTGGAAAGGCAGACTTAGCTCTTTCCCTCAGGGAAAAAGAAAAGGCCAAGGCTGGCTTGAGAAGGCAGTTTGGATCAGGCGTCTGCTGGGTTGATGGACTATCCACTGCATGTGGAGAGGAGACAGGGTCCCCTTCAATGTCACCATAGTGTTTACAAATGCAATAGGGGAGCCTGGAGGGGGGATGGGAGGCTAAAGGACCCTCAGGCAGCCTCCTACCCACCCAATTCCTGCCTGTCAGCTCTCTCTGCAGGCCAGGGCACCCACATTCTATCCTTATAGCTGCTGCCTCCTCCGTAGCCTTGCTCTAGGTGGCTGCCTGGATTTCCCCCATTAGCTATTTCTTCTTCCAGAGGCTGCCTGTGCCCATGGCAAGAGGAATTCAAGAGCCAGAGAAAACAAAGTTGGAAGGCTGGTCTGCTTTCTTAGTCAGCGGGAAGCCTGCTTTCATGTCACTCAGCCACGCTGGCCAGTGTATAACCCAGACCTGGGGAACCCCCAGTAGGGGACCCACTTATCAAAGGAGGTAGCACAGTGGAGTGGTTAGTTCTAGGACTGCTTGGAGGCAAATCCCAGCTTTACCCTTTAGAAGCTCATTGACCTCAGGCAACATAGTTCACTTCTGTGTGCCTCACTTTCTCCATCTATAAAATGGGAAGGATAATGGTTCCCCCTTTCAGGGTTGTTCCAGTTAATGTCATTAATGGATTAAAAGAATTCACAACATAAAGCACAGGGCAGGCTTATCATAGGCACTTGATTCTGCTGATTATGAAATCATAATTGCTTGTGACTAGTTATAGGAAGGCCACCATGACCTCTCTGGGTTTTCTCTTCCGTTAAATGAGATGATGCCTGCAGGCATCTTAATATTAGCTCATTTTCACACTGCTATAAAAAGAACTGCCTGAGACTGGGTAATTGATAAAGAGGTTTAATTGACTCACAGTTCTGCATGGCTGGGGAGGCCTCAGGAAACTTACAATCACAGCAGACGGGGAAGCAGGCACATCTTACACGGCACCAGGCAAGAGAGAGCGAGAGAGCTAGAGAGCAGGGAAAACTGCTTTATAAAACCATCAGATTTTGTGAGAACTCACTCAGTTTCACTAAACAGCATAGGGAAAAACCACCACCATGAGCCAATCATCTCTCTCCCTCAACACACGGGGATTACAATTGGAAGTGGGATTTGGGTGAGGACACACAGCCAAACCATTTCACAGGTGTTGCCTTGTCAGGCTCTGGAGCAGGTTCTCTGAATTCTCATTCCTTCCTATTTTCCTGGGTCAATGTTCTCTTCTCTCATTGTCGGCTGTTTAGAGACTCAGCATTAATCATTTATGCCATAGAAGTGTCATCAGGAGTGTTGTTAGTCTAAGATGTGGCCTTGTCTTGAAAGTCCCTGCTGCTGGGGTCAGGCCCTGCTTGGTTTCAGGGTTGGCAGTGGAAACTGTTGCTCAAATGTCTGGTCTATGAATAGTCACATCCCAGGCCCTGCAGGCCCGACAGAGTTAACTTCTCTGCATGCCATGGTCTCTGCTGCTGCAGGACTCAGGAAGATCTCACAGATGAAAGTCTCCAAGTCCTGGCTAGTACCACTAGCCTGCAGTGGGGCACCCAGTTCTCAGCTCTCCCTTGCTTCAGGGTGAGTGCCACTCTTTCCCTCCTGATTTGCAGATAATCTTTACCTCCCTTTTCTTTGGGTACTTGGGATGATTAATTTTATATGCCAACTTGACTGGGCCATGGGCTACTCTGATATTTGGTGGACATTGTTCTGGGTGTGTCTGTGGAGGTGTTTCTAGTGGAGATGAACATTTGAATGGGTGGACTGAGGAAAGCCGACGGCCCTCCCTAATGCAGGTGAGCTTCATCCAATCAGTTGAAGTCCTGACTAGAACAAAAAGGCTTCTGCCTCCCCGAGAAAGAGAGAATCCCTTCCGCCTCACTGCCTTCAAATGGGGGCAGCAGCATTTTCCTGCTTTCAGACTAGAACAGAAACATCAGCTCTTCCTGGGCATCCTCCAGCCTGCTGGCCTTTGGAATGGAACGACACGGTTGGCTTTCCTGGGTCTCCAGCTTACCAACTTAGCCTGCAGATCATGGCACGTTTTAGCCTCTATTATTGTGGGGCGAATATAATAAACCTTTTTTCTATGTTTACTTTTATTTTTTTTAAGACAGAGTCTCCCTCTGTCACCCAGTCTGGAGTGCAGTGGCACGATCTCGGCTCACTGCAACCTCCATCTTCCAGGTTCAAGCAATTCTCCTGCCTCAGCCTCCTGAGTAGCTGGGATTACAGGCGCCTACCACCGCACTCGGCTACTTTTTGTATTTTTAGTAGACACAGGGTTTCACCATGTTGGCCAGGCTGGTCTCAAACTCCTGACCTCAAGTGATCCACCTGCCTCAGCTTCCCAAAGTGCTGGGATTACAGGCAGAGCCACAGTGCCTGGCTCCTTTTCTATATCTTTACATCATTTTGGTGCCGCTCCTCTGGAGAACCCTGACTAATTGGGTGCTCTGGAGTGGTCTTCCGGAGGCCCTCCTCTCAGGGTCACAGCCTTTCTACACTTTCTCCCACGAGGCCCAGGAGCCTCCCTGCATAAGAGGCTCCTCTGGTGCCCCAAGGCTCCCAAAGGTGTATGCATCCTATGCCCTGTGCCTGTGGCCTCTCCTCACCCTTAAATGCCTGAGTGTTCTGGAAGCTCTGCTGGGCATTGGTGGGAACATATTGCCAATTCCTGCTTCTTCCTGGCTTCACTGACCAGGAAGGAGCCACAAATCCGATGAATAATACCCATCAGAGAGTCCTGACCTGAGTCTTGGTCGGAAGCTCATGTGAGAGACAGCAATGTTACAATTAAGTAAATGGATGACCTCAATTCGGAGACAGTGTTTGTCGAATTGAATCTTCAGTGGGTTAACTTTCCTCACATGGGTAAAAATGATATTTGGGATTAAGTTTTCACTGCACTGAATGCATTACTGGATTTCTGCTTCTCGTCATTAGAAAGGGGACGTAACCTTCACTAAGGCGGTCTGCGGGGACCAGGACGGCTGGCGTTAAGTGTTGAGTGCTGACTGACCACAGGGGATTAGGGCCGAACACAACTCATTTCACACTGAAAATAAGCTGATTTGTTTTTGTTTTTAAATAAGCCTTATTAAAAACTGGCTGCCACTCATGAAGGATCTGCAGCAACATTGCAGGGTAAGGCTTTGACTTCCTTGGCTTGGCAGACACAGCAAAGCTGCTTTCAAACAACTGCTTCTGCCTGCTTCAAGTTTGGGAATAACCCAGAGGCCTCCCTGCTGTCCAGGGCCCTGGGAAGGTCCTGGAGCCATGGCTCCAAAGAGTGGTGGAGTGTAGGCAGCTTTGGGGCCAGCACTAAGCTGGAGAGGACACTGTACGCCGGTCGAGCAGGCATGGCGGGATCTCTCAGGCTGTTTTCTCTGCAGCCCATCAGCCTTTCCTTAGATCCTCCACATGCATTCTGGAAATGTGCGGGAGTTCTTTGGACCCCTTCAGATCTGTAAAGTCAAAACTATTTTCATAAGAATATAATGATGTTGCCAAGCGCGGTGGCTCATGCCTGCAATCCCAGCACTTTGGGAGGCTGAGGCAGGCAGATCACTTGAAATCAGGAGTTTGAGATCAGCCTGGTCAACCCCATCTCTACTAAAAATACAAAAAAATCAGCTGGATGTGGTGGTGCATGCCTTTAATCCCAGCTCTTGGGGAGGCTGAGGCAGGAGAATTGCTTGAACTCAATAGGTGGACGTTGTAGTGAGCCAAGGTCACACCACTGCACTCCAGCCTGGGCAACAAGAGTAAGACTCTGTCATTTAAAAAAAAAAAAAAAAAAAAAGAATATGATGTTGTTATTTGCCCTCTTCCCCTTTCATTTTGTCACAAGTGTGCAGTGGAGGTTTGTGGAGCCTGCGTGACATGGGATGATGTCATCGCTCTGATGGCGGATGGAAGTTGCACCTGTGTATTCTTACTGGTTAAACATTTCTGTTTTTATTTGGCATATGGAAAACATCGATAGCTATACACCACATAAACATGAGCTTTTTGGAGTTCTTAATTACGTTTTAAGAGTATAAAGAGGTCTTGAGGCCAGTAAGTCTGAGAACCTCGTTCCAGAATTTTTTTTTCCTTCAAGATAAAGTGCCACATGCATTGTGATACTTACATACTTTCTCACGACTGATCATGTGCAAAACTGTGCTATCATTATTATTAGATTCCTATATTTTCAAAATATGTAAATGACAGTCCTCTAATGTTATGGGCCAATTCTGTTATGCCCACAAATCCTGTGATTTTCATTGTGCAATTTAAACAAATTATTTGTGATTGTGGCAAAATACACCTATTATAAAATTTACCATCCTCAACATTTTTAAGTGTGCAGGTCAGGGGCATTATGTATCTTCACACTGTTGTGCAGCCATGACCACCACCATCTCCTGAGCTGTCTTCTTGAAAAACTGAAACTCTTTGCCTATTACATGGTAACTCCTCCTTCCCCTCACCTCCACCCCCTGGCAACCATTCTGTTTTCTGTCTGTAGATTTCACTTACCTCATGTAAGTAGAAATAGACAGCATTTGTCTTCCTAGATCTTTCTTGATTCCCTCCCATCTGCAAAACTACCTAGCCTAAGGGTCCAGGGGGGCAATGCAATACCAGAGCTGAGAGCTCTTGTCCTGTAAAGATGTGTCACCACGCTCTTCCACCATGTCGCTTGTGTTGTAATGGCCAGTCCTGTTGGCAGTGGCACACTGGAAAGATCATAGACTTTGGACAGGCCTGGTTTTAGAACCTGGGTCCTCTGTTTTTGAAGCTATGTAGCCTTTGCATGGGACTTAAATGCTTCGAGACTTAGTTTCTTCATTTCTACAATTAGGATACAGATCCTTTCATTGGGGTGGTTGTGAGGATTAAAAAAATTTGTGGAGGAGAAGGCAGGGACCTTCCGTAGGTGGTCCATGGTTGCAAAAGGCCCTGCAGTGAGGGAGAGGAGGCCACCGGAGGCTGAGGAGATGGCGGGAGCTCAATTTGCCAAGTACAGAGTGGAAGGTGAGGAGTCACATCATGGAGGGTCTCATAGCTATTTGGACAGACTGGACTTTTTTCTGAGGGAAATGGGGAGCCACTGAAGGTTTTATGCAGAAAGAGAACAATCAGATTTCCATCTCAGGAAGCTCATTCTGTCAGTGTGTAGAGGATGCATTGGTGGGGGACACAGTGGGAGATCAGTGGGGACGCTGGGGCAGTTGCCTCGGTGAAAGATGGCACAACACAGCGAAATGCCAGAGACAGCCCTCAAAATGCCTTTGTTCTTTCCTCAAAGCTTCTGTTTCCTGCTTCACCTTTCCTCTTTCTTTGAATCTACAGTCTCCAGAAACTTCTTTATTATCCCACGCAATCCCGCTTTTGCTCTCAGCTCTCACCTCTGCTCAATGTCAGCAGAATGGTTAGCTGGATAGAAACCATCTCTTGCTCCTCACATGTCGTCCCTGAAAGTGTCTCCCCAAGCCCACGCCCTCCGCTCCAAGAGCTTATCAAAACATTCAGCCAAAGCAGTCAGCTATTGTGAGGAGGTCACAAGAGAGGGTGAGCTGATACATTCATTCCATGTTTGCTCCTGGTTTTTCCTGTTATCCATGCTACTCCCTGCATTTGGGCAGATGGATCATCACCTAGAGAGAGGGTCATTAGAGGACAATTCAGAGAATGAGAGCTAAATGTTTGGATTTGAGTTTTGAAAGCCAAGATCCAAGTATGGAATAAAAGATCTGGAAAACTGATCACCCCAAGCCAGTTCCCTTGCTCTTGGAGAGGAGATCAAGTATGCCCAGCAAGGGGTAGGTGGAGGGAGGGCATGGGAACACAAGGCTGCAGCTATCTGAGGGCTCTTCCTCTGCGACCTGAGCCCCTGTGTTTTTTTTTTTTTTTTTTTTTTTTTTTTTTTTTTTTTTTTTGCAGCAGGGAGAGGCAAGGCAAGGGAATTCAGTGGGGTCTTGATATAGGTTTGGGAAGCTGAGGAGCAGAATCCCAGAGTGAGCCTCCATCTATGGCGATGTGAAGTGGAAGAAATATTTGCATAGTTAATGATAACAGGACCAGATGCCCCTCATTCTGACTCCCTTGAAGACAAACAGGACAGAGAACAATTTTGTATATTATTTGGGATGCTTATCTTGCAAGTAACAGAAAACACCCCTCCTGCTGGCTTACATGAGAAAGAGAGTGTATTGGTTCATACAAAAAACACAGGGATAGGGTTGTCTTCAGGTGCAGTTTGATTCAGATGTTTCACAACAGCATCAGTGTGTGGCTCTATTTCTCTCCCATTCTCCTGGTTTTGCACTTTTCCCCATGTTGGCTTTGTCTTCAGCTCATGGTAGTAAGATGCCACACATTTCCTTGCTCATATCTGGGGGGAAACAGAAGAGAAAGAGATTGCATTTCTTTCCCTCTAATTATTGGACAAAAGTCCTGAATTTTGCTGTAATTAGACCAACCTAGTTCACAGGACTTGGGCCAATGTGAGTATGGCCTGCCATGAATGAAGGGGAGAGGTTGAGGGGGATGAGTTCCTGGAGGTAGGCAGTGGCCACATCTGGGGTGGGGGTTGGAAAGCCAAAGTAGGGTCTGGACTCTATTTTAATGGCTTGGAGCAGCCATTGGGGATGGAGCAAGGGTGTGATATAATCTGATTTACATTTTCAAAAGAATACTATGCTAAGAATGGAGAATGGATTAAATGAATGAACCTTTTTGGTGTGGAAAGAAGTGAAAACTTTTTGCTACTTACAACCCTGCTTCTTTTTAAGGAGGGTAGAGTCCATTGTATGAAAGACCATTTTGTCTTGCTCTGGCAAAATCTGGGAATAAGGGCTGGGCAGAAATGAATTTCACTGTGTAAGAAAAGGGAATAATTTTTTTTTGAGATTAAGTCTCACTCTGCTACATAGGCTGGAGTGCAGTGGCGTGATCTCTACTCACTGCAACCTCCGCCTCTCAGGTTTAAGAGATTCTCCTGCCTCAGCTGCCTGGGTAGCTGGGACTGCAGGTGCATGCCACCACACCTGGCTAATGATGATTTTTTTTTGTGTGTATATTTTTAGTACAGTCAGGGTTTCACCATGTTGACCAGGCTGGTGTTGAACTCCTGACCTCATGTGATCCGCCCACCTTGGCCTACCAAAGTGCTAGGATTACAAGCATGAGAGAGCAAGTAGTTAGAGAGTCTGGCTCCTCCAGCTTCATTCTTTCTTGTCTTGTAATCTCTTTGTATGTTTCCTTCCCCTCTTTTCACCACGACTGGAAGCTGCCTAAGGCCCTTACCAGATGCAGCAGCCCAATCTTACACTTTCCAGCCATCCGAATTGTGAGCCAAATAAACCTCTTTTCTTAATAAATTACCTATCTTCAGCTATTCTGTGATAGCAACACTAAAAGGACTAAGATGGGGCATTTTTAGAAACTGGTTTATTGCACTTTGAATTTTAAGTTGTATGTATCCTAAGATGTAAGTCCTTGCAGGTCCCCTGAAGCTTCAGTAGTCTGTACACTTATGAATAACTGTATGTGAGGAGGGTGTGTGCCTATGTGTAATACAGAAAAGGGCACAGTTCCAAGTCTGGGTTAATCCGGCATGGGCCACAACAACATGTGTGGGATTGCAAAATGAACCCAAATGGAATAATTTCAGGGTTACATAGAGTGAGGAGCTAGAGGTGACTTTAAAACTATAAACTCCCCCACTTTTCACCATGCATCAGGAACTTCCAAAACCTTGGACAAGGCAATGGCATAGGGAAATTCTGTAGAATAGGGATTGGAAGTGCTATTACTTGAATTTAGGGAATAAGTCATCACCAGCTGACATCTGAGTTGTAAATGCTTTAGAGTTTATAAACTAATTTCATATGTTTTATCTAAATATGAAGTGAAATCCAAAAAAGGCCTTCCCTGAGAAATTACCACCCTCTGGTTTGGGAGTTGAAGACTTATTCTGAAGGAGTGTAAATTGCAAGATCTTTCTGAGATACTATCTGGCAGTGTCTACTGCAATTTGAACATACATTTCCCCTGACACATAAATCTTTTAGACCGCTTTTAGACCTTTGTCTTACAAAATAAAACTCCCAGTAAAGCAGGAGAGATGGACAGTAATTATTATAGGGTCATTTATAATAATAGAAAACAAACCAACAAACCAACAAAAAACCCCAAACCTGAAACAATTTGAATGTCTATAAACAGAAGACTGGTTAATAAAATCAGGGTACATACACACAATAAGATGGTATGCAGCTGTTAAAAAAGAGTCAGAGCCATATCTCATGAGCTGGAATAATGGCCAGGATATATTGTTAAATTTTTAAAAAGCTAATTGCTTGTCCTAGTTTTGTTCTGGGAAGAAAAGTCAACAGGGGAATGTGTATTCATAAGCATTACGTTAAAAAAGCATGAATAAAAAAATCAATGATACACATCAAAACAGTAATCCGAGAGTGGTGGGATTAGAAGGAAAGAGGAGAAAACCACGAACTTTAAAATCTATATATTCCTATATAATACTTTATATAGTGTGTGATTTGGTTCTATATTTATGCAATAAAGTAGAAAAATTTCCAACTTACTCTGAGGAGGAGCTGCCATTCCAAGCAGTGGGAATTGTTTCAGAGCTCTGTGGATGGCTATTTTTTGGGGGTCAGATCAGAACACCGAATACCTGATTCTTTGTTCAGCCACCCCGCAAGAAATGGCTTCTCCCTTTTCCACAATGTGTGTGTGTGTGTGTGTGTGTGTGTGTGTGTGTGTGTGTGTGTAAGAGAGGGCATACCTCCAGCCAGTCCCTGTAAACCCCTCATCTCACACATCTTCATCCACAAAACCTCCAGGATAGCAACAACGACAAAAGCATGGAGCGAGGGGAGGGGGAGTACCAAACCACGGTTGGGAATGGGGTTTCTAAAATGGAGGCTGAGTTCCCACCCACAAAGGAAGTAGGTGGAAAATTTCGCAAAACTCTGTAGATGGCTGGCAGAGACCCAGGAAAAATTAAATTATCTCCAGACTTGAGTTTTTCTGGTAGAAGCTTAAAATCTCCTCATCCCCTCACATGGGGCACGCAGCTGGCAAAGGAATGTCGTCCAAGATCGGCCCACTGGACTCTCCACTTCCTGTCCCTCCACTTCCTGTCTCTCCGCTTCCTGTCTCTCCACTTCCTATCTTGCTACTTCTTTCTTGACTCGCCTCTCCTTAAGTATCCTAAGCTGCTGTTCAGTGCCCTGGGGCTGGCCTGGGAGTTCAGACAGCTCTTGGTCTCAGTCCCTTAAGAGTTGGCTTCTTTGTGGGAGCATTGTGCCCAGGTGGCCCCCCTCTGGTTCTGCAGAAGAGCATCATATGGCGTTTTATCAGCTGGATTAGTTTCCTGGTTTTGTTTCCTTTTTCCTTCTCTTTTTAGCACCAGAGTAAGGAGAGTCTAGGAGGAAGAGAAGACTTTGAGAAGCTGTTTCTTTGCCAGGTGAACTAGGACTTGGACTAAAAGGGAAAGTAAGTTTCCTCAACCCTGCAGATTTAACAGGAGGCAACCGGACATTGTCTCCTCAAACGATGTCTGTCAGGAAAGTTTCTAAATCACACTCCCTGGGGGCCCTGGACAGAGCCCCAGCAGACTCAGTCTTGGATCATTCAGCATAAAAAAATATGAAATGAACAATGGCTTTCTGCATAAATGGCAATGTTCCATCGGGGAAAATTTATTTTTCACTTGAAAAGCTAATGAGAACCAGTCGTGGTGAAAAGCTCAGCCAAAGAAAGAATTGAGGCTTTCTTTTCTTCAGGAGGAGAATAATGCTGAGTTCTGGCTGATTCTTTGTGGAATCCAAATCCCAGGGAGAAGAGGGGCTGGGCCATGTGGAGTCCCCAAAACCCTGGTTGGAAAATGTATCTTGGGGTCAGACAGGAAGGCTAGTGGGGCTGGCAAAGGCTGGGGGAGCCCAGGAAACATGCTCACTCTTCTGAGGAGGTGGGGCATGGCTGAGCAGAGGAGAATTTGGGGACATCTAAATATTGCATGAAAGGCAGAGCCCAAGAGCCCAAGAGAGGCAGGAACTCAGTGGATTTATACAGCTGACACTTTATCAGCTGTTTCTTTTTTTGGTTTGCCCATGCCGAGGTGGAGGCAGGGAAATCCAGGACTCAGTCTAAAATGTTCCAGGTTTCGTGTGCCTTGTCTGTGGCTTAATCTGACAATTGCCTTTTCCTATCAACATGCTACCTTCATCTCAGCTGGAGTGCCCTGCCTCTAGGAAACTTCTTGGCTTGCCCTACCCATATTCTTCTCTCCCATCACTCAGAGCCCTGATAATATGGTTTACTTCTACTGACCTGTGATCTTTGAGATGCTGTTTCCCCTGCTTAACAACCGTGAATGGCTCCCTATTACCTCCAGAAGTTGTACTTTTTAGGTTTCTGTTCAAAGCCTTGCTCCTGCCTACCTTTGCAACTACGTCTCCCACCATTACCTTGAAAGCCTCTTAGATTTCAGAATGAAGCAAATAGCTCATGTCCCTTAATTGTGCTTGTTTATACCAGGTGTTTTGCATATACTATTCCTGTTCCAGGAATTACTTGCCCTCCCTGACCTGCCAGAGACCGAGGCATTTAAGAAGCAGCTCAGACACTATTTCCTGACCACAACTTGCACTGCTCTGAAGTTAGTCAGAAGCTCCCAAGGCGACATGTGCAGGCTCTAGTTAGAGCACTTTGGATGCTGAGTGGCAATTATTCAGACCTTGGACACATTCATCTGCCAGAGTGTGAGGTTCCTCATCTGCAAAATGGGGATACTAGGACTCCTGCATGAGAGTGGGAGAGGATTACAAATGAAACAAAGCATGAGAAGCCCTGGAAGCACTCAGTTGCTGACTGGAATTATATTATTAGATAGGGACAGTGGCTCATTCATTTTCGTATTCTCAACTCCTAAGGCAGAAACTGATTGGAGAGTTTTGCTGTGCTTCTTTGTTGAAGAGAGGGATGGCTGTCTTGTGATGTGTCATTTGTCTCTCTCTCTCTCCCTCTCTAGGTGCATATCTCCAACTAGGTCTGAATCCTCCCTGATGATGCTTGTCCTCTTTCCCCCACAATGCGTGGCTTGGTGCAAGGGCTCAGTGAACATTAGCCCAGCAAAGAGAGGCAGGGAAGAGGAAAGAGATGAACATCCTAGTGCTCCCATGGAAGGCTCCTCTTTCCCTCCTCAGACATGTGGGGAGGCAGTGTTTCTTCTCTCCAGAGAGCACAGGCTGGGGACAGTAAGCAGCCCCCTTAACCAGGGCTTTGCTTGGTTCTGCAAGAGAATGAGAGGGCCCCTCAGATGATTTTTTTTTTTTTTGAGATGAAATCTCACTCTGTCATCCAGGCTAGAGTGCAGTGGGGTGATCTCAACTCACTGCAACCTCTGCCTCCTGGGTTCAAGCAATCCTTTTGCCTCAGCCTCCTGAGTAGCTGGGATTACAAGCATGTACCATCATGCCCAGCTAATATTTGTATTTTTAGCAGAGATGGGGTTTTGCCATGCTGGCCAGGCTGGTCTCGACCTCCTGACCTCAAGTGATCTACCTGCCTCAGCCTCCCAAAGGCTCATGCTGGGATTATAGGTGTGAGTCACTGCACCCAGGCCCCCTCAGATATTTCGAGTCTCCAGCAGGATGAGGCAAGGGCAGACATGGCAGCAGCAAGGAGGCACTTCCCCAAAAAGCAACAGTGCATCTAATCTTTAGTAAGAGAGTAACCTCCTCTGTGCCCACAGGGCACCAACCATTGTGTGTGCATTTTCTTGTTGACTCTCACAAGTCTTATGGGGCAGGCACTGTTATCATGCCCATTTTACAGATGAGAAAGCAGACTCAAAGAGTTCGAGAGGCTTTCTGAGGCCAAACAGCTTGTTCCTAGAGGGGCTGGGTGTTGAGCGCAGACTAGCTTGAATCCAGAACTTGGGCACACAGGTGCCAGGCCTAGAGAAAAAGGAAGGCATTGTTATACCAAGTGTGAATGTACCATGCAGGTGGTAAGGCCTTTAACCTGAGCTAGCGCATTTGCCCGTCTGGTGGCGAGGACTTTAACCTGAGCTAGCCCGTTCCCCAGTCTGGTGGCAAGGACTTTAACTCCGAGCTAGCCCATTCCCCAGTCTGGCGGTGAGGACTTTAACCCTGAGCTAGCCCATTCCCCAGTCTGGTGGTGAGGGCTTTAACCTGAGCTAGCCCATTTGCCCATCTGGTGGTGAGGGCTTTAACTTGAGCTAGCCCATTCCCCAGTCTGGTGGTAACGACTTTAGCCCTGAGCTAGCCCTAGTCTGGTGGCAAGGGTTCCCTAGTCTGGTGGCAAGGGCTTTAACCTGAGCTAGCCAGTTCCCCAGTCTGGTGGTGAGGGATTTAACCCTGAGCTAGCCCATTTGCCCATCTGGTGGTGAGGGCTTTAACCCTGAGCTAGCCTGTTCCCTAGTCTGGTGGCAAGGGCTTTAGCGTGAGCTAGCCAGTTCCCCAGTCTGGTGGTGAGGGCTTTAACACTGAGCTAGCCCGTTTGCCCATCTGGTGGCGAGGGCTTTAACCTGAGCTAGCCCGTTTGCCCATCTGGTGGCAAGGGCTTTAACCTGAGCTAGCCCATTCCCCAGTCTGGTGGCAAGGACTTTAACCCTGAGCTAGCCTGTTCCCTAGTCTGGTGGCAAGGGCTTTAACCTGAGCTAGCTGGTTCTCCAGTCTGGTGGTGAGGGCTTTAACCCTGAGCTAGCCTGTTTGCCCATCTGGTGGCAAGGGCTTTAACCTGAGCTAGCCCGTTTGCCTGTCTGATGGCTCCAGGGAGCTTCTCTCCAGTTCACAGATGAAGAAAAGGGGATTTGCACCAGGTGGAACTGTTGCAGCCTAGCTGCATCCATCCAGCGTCTTCCCTGCAGACCAGGCATGACCTTCCAAGTCCTGGTATGCTTGTCCTTAGGAATCTGACTCCCACCACCATCCCAATCACCCCAGAGAGTGCCTGCCTGCTTCCACCTCTCCAGGCTTGTATCTTTGTATCCAACGATCCAAAGATACAAACGTCACCTACAGCCAGAAGGAACTTAGAACCCTGACGTTCTCTGGCTGAGCTGCAGGCCAGCAGCCTTCTGGGCTGGGGCCCCTCCTTGAGGTGGGTCTTGGCCACCTGACTCCAGGCATCTCCATCCTCCCTCCTAGGCACAACGGCTTAGTTCCATCATGGGGCTTTGCTCTCAGGCTGATATTTCCTCAGGGATCACAGTGGCTGGGCTCCAGAATCTGTCTGGGGGAGTCCTGCTGAGTGTTGGCGACCAAAATGATCCCTGGCTGAGCAGATGCTTCCATTGGGCCCCCAGACACTGTTTTCAGAGTGGCTGCCCTGAGATGTGTCCTTAACAAGAGGTGGGGCTCTCCCTGGGGTGCTGGCGGCTGGGAGGGAGTTTTACCTGCGGCCTCTGTTTGGAGGTTTGAGCCATGTTTACTGAGGTCAGGAGTTAGAGACGAGCCTGGCCTACATGGTAAAACCCTGTCTCTACTAAAAATACAAAAATTAGCCAGGTGTGGTGGTGGGCGTCTGTAATCCCAGCTACTCCACAGGCTGAGGCAGGAGAATCACTTGAACCTGGGAGGTGGAGGTTGCAGTGAGCTGAGATCATGTCATTGCACTCCAGCAGCCTGAGCAACAAGAGTGAAACTTTGTCTCAAAAAAAAGAGAAGACTCTTCACCAACAGATTGGGAGTTAAAGGTCAAAGGTCAAGCTATCATCAGGATGCTATGCCATTCCACATCCAGTGACTCAGGTCAGGTGATGACAGATCCACGCTGCAGAGAGCCATAGAGCATGCCTTCTGCTGGCTTCACCTGCTTACTGTGAAACACTTTTATGAGGGCATATTTCCCTGGCGTGGGGCTTCTTTCCAGAACTTTATGGACATTTGTATCTTCCAGACAAAGTGCATTTCACAGTGAGAGAATTCTGGGAGTTTACCTGCTCCCCCAGGTAACAGGATTTTGGTCACTCTTGGGCCTCCCAGTGTTGAAGGGAGATGCTAGACAAAGCATGCAGGCCTGAAGGCAAGGACTAATAGAATTTCAAGAGCCAGAGGGCAGGTAGGAGCCTGGGTTTCAGGGAGAGAGGGAGGGCAGGTGGGCAGTGGTGGGTAGGGAGCAGAGACCAGACCAAACAGGATTGAAGTAGGGTCAGAAGATCCCACGTGCTGGAGATGAGAACACACGTTGCCAATCACATACATTCTGGATGAGACGGCCCACTGGCAGAACCTCTTAGGAGGGCATGGTGGCACTCACTCTCTAACAGAAGCTAAAGGGCACATGCCTGTTGGCCAAGAAACTCCACTTACAGGTATTTATCTGACACACTCCTGCATGTTTGCAAAGAGGTATTCACAAGGCATTCTTTACTTAGGTGAGAAATGAGATATCTCATTAGCCCGCTTCACTGGGGGACCAAGGTGTCGGTCATACAATAGAATGCCAGCCTGTGATCCAGATGAAAGAATGAGGTGGCCTCATATAGATGGATCTCTAACATATATTAGGTTGAAAAGCAGAGCAAGTGAATGACAACACGGTGCAGGATAATATGCATTACATACTCGCCTTTGAATGCGTGTGCCGTGTACGCATGGAAACACCTCTGGAAGGACAGTCAAGATGCTGGGACAGTGGTTGCCTCTGAGAAGATGACTGGGAGGCTAGGTGCTAGGAGGGAGGAGGATGCGCTTCTCACAGTATGTCCTTGGATTGCTTATATTACTTTTAGCATGTTCCGTGCACAATGTATCAGATCTTTCTTTCATGCCCCCACCGCTGTCCCACGACAGCTGCAATCTAGGGAGGGAGTGATGGCTTAAGCTAGTGAGGCCTGGAACACAGGGCCTGACTGATGTCCCCTAGGTGACAGTGTGGGTGAGGACACACCCAGCACACCAGTGTCTGTTTTATGCTGATGAACAGATTTGTCATTGGTACTTTTGCAAGACTGCAATGAAATTCTGGCTGAGGGTGCAGTCCCCCAGCTGGGGCCCCGAGGCTTTTGCAATTCACCCATGGATGGCTTGTCAGCAAATCTTTATGGAGCAACACACTCTGTGCTAGGTGCTAAGTACACAGTGATGAGCAAAACGTGCAAAGACTGTGCCCTCTTCAACTTGGATAGCCAGTGGGGATTAGGAAAAGAAATAAGTGAACAACCCCCCAATACGGTCAGAGTTGTGATCAAGTAGGCTATGCAGAGGGACAGGAGGGCCTGAGAGCTGCTTCATACAGGGTGAGGATGGAGGGCTTCTGAGGAGGGATGTCCAGGCTGAGATCCAAAAGGCAAAAAAGAGCTGGTAGGGGGAGGTGGGTGGCAGCCAGGAGTGAGCAGAATGGCAGGTGGAGGGGCTGTGTTGGGAGGCCATGGAGGACAGTCTGGAAGGACTGAAGGGCAGCCAGTGTGGCCACAGAGTAGTGCGTGTGAGAGACGGGCAGCCAGGTGAGGTTGGTGGGAAGGCGGTAGGAACACCATGCTCCTGCTGCCCTGACTGTGGCAGTCAGGCCCATGGGTCACCCACCTTCTCAGGGTTGGCATTTGCCTTTTCTTGCCCCACTCTTCCAGCTGGATTCAACCACTCCATAACTCCAGCGGAGGATGAGACCCTGATATCAGTTCCTTCCCTGGCCAAAGGCTTTGCTCATCATAAGACATATGTTGTAGAGGATCAAGATTTCTGTAACAACATCTTGCAGAAATAGTTTTAGTTCACCCATGCTGAGGTGGAGGCAGGGAAAACCAGGACTGAGTCGACAGTGCCCCAGGCTTCGTGTGCCTTGTCCATGTTCTAGATGACCAAGAGTTCTGCAATAACGTACTGCAGAATTAGGTGACGTGGAAAAGGGGGCTTTAGGGTGCATCAGGCAAAATCATGTTTGGCTGCCTGGGACAGAAAATACCAGAACATACAGCTATATAGCTTAAAGAAGAGTTTTATTTTTTGTAGATAAACAAAGTTTGGAGGTAAATCTGGACTCCTGAATAAGTCCTAGCTCATCCATAAGAAGCTACTGCATGGCCCAAGATGGCTACTCAAATGCTAGCAATTGCATCTGCATTTCAGACAGGAGGAGGAATGCGTGGGGAAGAGAAGGACATATTTCTTTTTTTTGTACTTTAGGTTCTGGGGTCCATGTGGAGACCATGCAGGGTTGTTGCATAGGTACGTACATGGCAAGGTGGTTTACTGCCTCCATTCCCCCATCATCTATATTTGGCATTTCTCGCCACATTCTCTCTCCCTGCCCCACACTGTCCCTCCCCTAGCCTCCTGCAACTGACCCCAGTGTGTGATGCTCCCCTCCCTCTTTAAGGTTCCTTCCTGGAAATCATACATGATTTATGTCTGCCTGTATTTCATTGTCCAGAATTCATCACAGGGCTGCACCTAGCTGCAGGAAAAGCTGGGAAAGTTAGTTTTTATTCTGGGTGGTGATGTGCCAAGCTAAAGCCATCAGGGGTTCCATGTTAAAGGAAGAAGAGGGAAATGAAGAATGCCAGACACTCAGCATTTTCTGCCACATAGGTTCAAATGAATTTGAGACATACTTGGTTAAACAAAGTTAAACAGGTTTCTTTACTGCAGAATATCTGAGCCTTTAGCACGCTAATGGGCATGCTAATCGTAAAAGAGGCTATAGTAGTATGTAGCCTTTACAAAATGTATTAAGTTATGGAACTGGGTTGTGTGTGTGATGCACATTATGGAACTGGTGTTCTGCAGAGGATATTCAGGTAAACAGAGTCCTTGATGAACTATGGAATTCAAAAATAACCAAGCTAGGCAACACGCTTTCATTTTAAAGGCTCAATGCTATTCCTTCAATCAGCCTAGACCACCCATCATGGATCAGACAGGCCCTGAGCTAAGTGACATGAAATGTCAGAACAGAATGTGGACTGGGAGTGTGTGACATTGGCCTGCAGAATCAGGTGGCTGGGGGTAGAGGCTGTGGACAGCCTGGAGTTGGGTGGGCGGAAAACGATTGGTGCCAGGCAGTAAGTCTGGAGGGGTGAGTGAAGCCAGCCAATGAAAGGCCTCTAGCACCGTGCCAAGGATGTGTGCCGTCTTGTTATGGCACCTGGAAGGAGACCGCGGGGTGCAGAAGGGCCAGGTACCTGGGAGTAACCTGCGGTCTTTCCTCCTCCCTGGTTCCCAGCCTACTGCCGTATCAGGAGCTTCTTCCTGTCCCAACACCAGACAGTGAGTTGGTCACCAGAGCACATAGGCCTCTGCAGGTTGCAAAGCTCTGTCACCTCCTTTCTCTTACATTGTCACAAGAAGCCTTATAAGTAGAGAGAGTAGGTTGGGCGTGGTGGCTCATGCCTGTAATCCCAGCACTTCGGGAGGCTGAGGTGGGTGGATCACCTGAGGTCAGGTGACTATCTTTGTCAACATGGTGAAACCCCGGGTCTACTAAAACTACAAAATTAGCTGGGTGTGATGGTAGGTGCCCAGCTACGCAGGAGGCTGAGGCAGGAGAATTGCTTGAACCTGGGAGGCAGATGTTGCAGTGAGCTGAGATTGTGCCATGGGCGACAAGAGCGAAACTGTCTCAATAGAAAGAAAAGGAAGTAGAGCAGAGAGGGCTGCTCCCCACTGTACAGAGAGGCGGGGACAGCTCCAGCACCTGCAAGCTCCAACAGTAAAGGGGAGGGAGTCACACCTTGGTGGGTGTGTGGAGAGAGGAGGCTGAGAGAAGTTCCTCCGGCAGGTCTGAGCTCCACACGGGGCCTCTCCCTGCTGGTAGAGGTTCCCGGTGGAGGCTGCTCCACCGCGCAGGCAGGGAAGAACCTGGATCTATTCCTGAAGGCTGCCATGATGCAGGACCAAAGACTGGGTGCCTTCAAGCAAGAGGAATCTTTTCTCCCATGCTTCTGGAGGTCAGAAGTCTGGAATCAAGGTGCCGGCAGTGCATACTCCCTCCGAAGCTTCTAGCGGAGGCTCCTTCTCCCCTCTTCCAGCCCTGGGGGGTTGTTGGCAATCTTGGTGCTCCTTGGCTTCAGGTGCGCGACTCGGATCTCTGCCTGCCTTGTCCCATGGCATCCTCCCTGTGTGCGTGTGTCTCTGTGTCTTTGCATGGCTTTCTCCTCTTTGTGTCTATGTTCAGATTTCCCTTGTCTTAAGAGGACACCAGCCACTGGATTAGAGCCTGACTGAAGCCAGCGTTGCCTGTCTTTCCTTGATGACATCTGCAAAGACCCTGTTTACAAATAACACAAGCAGAGGTACCCAAGGTTAGGACTTACCAGATCTTTCAGGGGAACCCAGCAATCTAAATAGACAGTTTTCCCTCTTCAGCTCACACCTGAGCCAGCCTGGGGCCATGGGAGAGACCTAGAGCCGATGTCAGGTCCTGCGGCTCTAACCTCCAGCCAATCGGCAAATCCCGCTTATCTCTAATTTATTAGCCTTTGCATGGATCTAATGCCCCTCAGCGTAGAGCCCTACAAACACACACTGTTTACTGACTCCCAGCCAGGTATGTGGTGGGGGAGCTGGGCCAGCTGGCAGAGAGCATCACCCCCGGCCAGGAAGGCAGGCAGGGATATGGCCAAGTTTTCTTCCTGGGAGCCTCCTCCTAGCCACAGATGGTCATTGGCAACCAGGCGGCGGGGCAAGCTGGCAGGCAGCCCTGGCCCACCTGGACCCTATCTCCTGCCCTGGCCTTCTGACCTTCTCACATGGCTGCATCAACAGCCAGGCCTCTCTCTGGCCCCGGGTGGTAGCGATAGGGATGCTTCGATTCTATTAATTTCAACAACCATGGTCAGTTTGCTTTCTCTGTGCATCACAGATTCCTACCTGTCCTCCGAGGCTGTGCAAGTTCACTAGGATTGTTGTAACAAAGTACTACAAACTGGGTGTTTAAATGACAGAAATGTACCGTCTGAGTTCTGGAGGCTGGAAGTCTGAAATCCAGGTGTCAGCAGGGTTGCTGCTTTTTTGTTTTTTGAGATGGAGTCTCACTCTGTCACCCAGGCTGCAGTGCAGTGGCGTGATCTCTGCTCATTGCAACCTCAGCCTCCTGAGTTCAAGAAATTCTCCTGTCTCAGCCCCCTGAGTAGCTGGGACTACAGGCGCCCACCACCACACCTGGCTAAATTTTGTATTTTTTGTAGAGATGGGGTTTCACCATGTTGGCCAGGCTGGTTTCGAACTCCTGACCTGAGGTGATCCGCCTGCCCCAGCCTCCCAAAGTTCTGGGATTACAGGTGTGAGCCACCGTGCCCGGCCTGCTTCTTTTGGCAGTTCCTTCCTTCCTCCTTTTTGCTGGGAGGAAGAATTTGTTTGAGGTCTCTCCCTGGCTTCTGGTGCTTTGCCAGCAATCTTTGGCATTCCTTGGCATTCCTTAGCTGCATCAGCTGTGTCTCCGCCTTCATCTTCTTGTGTGCTTGTCTTCAAATTCTGCTTTTTATAAAGTCACTAGTCATATCGGATTGGGTCCCACCCTCTTCCACTATGACCTCATCTTAACTAATTACCTCTGCTATGCTTCTATTTCCAAATAAGGTCACATTCTTAGGTATTACAGGTTAGGATTTGAACATCTGAATTTTGGGGTGGACTCAATTCAGCTCATAACAGAGGCCAATCAGAAATCTCACCTCCTCCAGGAAGCCTTTGGCACTCAAACTCATGCAATCCCCCCTTCCTGGAACTCCCATAGCACATAATGTCTGAGGAACTCAGTGACCCAGGGCCACATGGGTGTTTATATTCTGTTTCTCTGAGGTTGGACTTAACTCCGGCTCAACGGCATTTAGTTTTTGAACACAAGCACAGCACAGCAGAAGCCCTCTTATCTGATGTTATTAGGACTGGTAGTTGGGTAGTAAATTGAAAATCCAACAGGATGCCAGCAAGCAGCATGGGTCAGCATGTGGTGGGCAACAGATTTATGCAGGAGTAGACTGTGGCCATCAGAAGTGTGTGTGCGTGAGAGTGTGTGAATGCATGTGTGTGTGTGTTGTGCATGGCAGTGTATGCATGTGAGTATATGGGTGTGAGCATGTCTCTGGGCATGTGGGCTCATGGAATGGGTATGATCGCGTGCATGTGTGTGTGAGTGGGTGTGGATGTGTGGATGTGGATATGTGGACAGCCAGGGAGGCCAAGGAGATGGGGAGCATACGGCCTTTGCCTAGCAAGGTGTAGCAAAGTCAAGTGGTGTGTCTCTGGGAAAGAGGGGGACACTGGGCCAGGAACTGGAGCTCTTGGTCTCCGCCACATCTCTGTGGATTCAGGGGAGATGTGTGCATAGTCATTACAATGTGACACTTCCGTCCCCATCGCGGATCACCCATGTCATCTAATGCACTCCCATTGAATTCCAGATTCACTCAGTGCTGCCATCAGCTCCCCAGGAGCTCTCCCCCCAGGGAGGGAATGTGGCCATGAGTAGACACTCAGACCCAGCATGTAGGGACAGAGGGAGGCAGCCTGCCCAGCCATACCTCCCAGTTCCTCTCCTCAATAGCTGGTGTTCTTGTGCAAGTTACTTACCCTCCCTGAGCTTCTTTGAAGTGGGTTTAATAATAGTACCTGCCACATAGGTTGTTGTGAGGATTGATGAGATGACCCATATAATGTGCTTAGCACAATGGCTAGGATATGGCAGGCTTCCAAAAGTATAAGCTACCATCATAATGATTAATATGATAATAAATGAAAACATCTGTATTGTTTGTCATATGTGCTCCAGCGGGCTGACTGCATTAGGCCTCCTGAGGGCACGATCTGCTGTTCATCCTATATCCCCAGGGCTAGTACATTGAAAATCCTACAGAAATGCCAGCAAGCAGCATGCCACAGGGCCTGGCATATAGCAGATGCTCAGGAACTGTTTGTTGCAGAAATGAATGACTGTGAGTGAGTGAGTGGCAAGTCATGTTTCTAGGCCCATAGGTCCAGGACTGTGGTAGCTCTGCAAAGGTAAGCCATTCTATATATTTACACTTGGTGACTGGGCCACCTTTCCCTGGGGACTGTGAACCCCAATCAACCCTGGCATGTTACTCACTCTTGAACGGGAGGTAGGAAGGGGAGGAGTTTGGAGCTGGAGTTCCCTGAGCAGCCACTTGGTCACCAGGCCAGGGCTTGGGTCATTAGCACCAAACTTGCCATGCTGTTGAATTGGGTCATTTATGTCTGCTTCTGTTTTAGTCTGGAGGGAAGCACAGGCATCACTGAGAAAAGTCCGTGTTCTCTGATGCCTTGCTACTTATTCTAAGTGTGTTCCATGGACCAGCAAAGTGGACCTAATCTAGGAGCTTGTTGGAAATGCAGAATCTCAGGCCTGACCCATGGAATCAGAGTTTACATTTCAACAAGATCCCCAAGGGCTGTGCGTGCATATCAAAGTGTGAGAGTTTTCTGCCCTAGTGCCACTGCCTTGAGAACCTATGGCTTCGTCATCTCTAGAAGAAAATCTAGCCTTTGTGAGGTGCCACTTCTCCTGCACTCCCAAATGCACATCCCAGCCCTTGGCCAATTAGAATGAGGTTGTCCAGGGATGTACAGTGCTCTTGCTATTTCTGGCATCTCATCTCCCATCTCCTTTTCTGAAGCTCTTACACTGGTCAGCAACCTGGCCCTCCTTTGCTGTTATGATGAGAAACTTCTCTGCTGTTTGCTGATTGAATTGATATTTGTTTTCTTGAAAAGCATGTTTTAATTCAAGGGAGTTTTTGTTAAGGCAAGTCTGTCTGCTGTGAGTTTTATCTCCTCTCTGTTGCTTCCTGGTGGGTGCCACCCCAGGTCCTGGTATGCATATTCTGGAGCCCAAGGGCCAAACAACATCCTTAGGCTTCCAGACAATCACCGGCCCCTCCTCCACATCTTTCCTCATCTATCCAGCTGTGCAGACCTGGCACATGGGCATGCCCTGCCTTCCTATTTCCCAGCTCGTACCTGCTCTGGAGAGAATACAAACATATGTCAATGACAACGCATAAAATCCGATGACAGCCCAAGAACTCCTAAATCTTCCAAATTGCTGTCTGCACTTCCTCCCTCTTTATATCCTGGCATGCCTGAGCTGACCCGCCCCCCAGATCCAGTCCCAGCAGCTGTAATGATGGGTCTGCTTCTTCCAGCTGCTTTGGGAAACGCTGGTGCTCCAGGTACCAGCCTCTTCCTGGCTGCACCTCTCCAGAGTTGGATACAGCTAAGGAGCAAGGGTCCCTGGGGATTGGGAACAGGACAGGGCCTAGAGCACTCCCAGATCCAAGAGTCCTTTGGCTTTCCACGTGGAAAACTAACCAAGAGATGACCAAATCCAGTGAATTCACCACAGGAATACACTGCAGGGAAAAAGAGAATTCCCAGTTGGGAGACTTGTGGCAAGGAGAGTGTGCCTCCTTCCCAAGCAGCTTAGTGCTAAATATGGAAACTCTGAAGAAAAGTTACAATTTTCCTTGGGCATCTGGAAATTAGGTTCTGCTCTCAGGTTCAAGTTAAAAACAGTGGTTGAAATTCTGGTGTCAACTTTGCCAGGTAAGAGGAGATTGGGGGAGCTCCTTGCTGGTGACGTGAAATCCTGGCTGGCCTCTGTATTGGTGAAGGGTTTTGGGAGACAAAGGCTCCAGGACAGCCCATTTGCTCATCACAGGTACAAAGAGGCTGATACTTGGCCTCCAACCCTTTTTTTAACTCTAGAGAAAAATCTTTCACTTTGATTGGGGAGAAGCAAAGCCATTTCATAACTCATTTCTTGATGAAGAATGGATCATTTTAAAAAGCTTCCCACCTCTTTTACCAACTGACCCTATAATTAGACAAAGCATTCATTTCCTTTTTACTTCTGGCTCCCCAAAGCAAGACCTAGTGGTCAGGGGCTATCAGGAAACAGATGGCACACTCAAATCAGGATGCTTTAAGGAGTCCCTAAAATAGAAAAAGGCATATCCTGCCCACACCTGCCTTGACTAAGGTATGGGCAGGGTATAGGGAAACCAAGAGGGCTGGTGCCGTATCCTGGAGCTGGGATCTCAGTGCAGGGCTCTTACCACCCCTAGGCCTTAAGGGGCAGAGAGGAGAGAATTACTGAATCTGGGAGGAGACGGTCAAGCGGACTGTGGTATTGACAGGAGCTGGGATCTTCAGCCGAGGTGTGCAGCCAGCCTGAGATGACCCTGTGAAAAAAGAGACAGAGGAAGAAATACGCCACCTTCACTCACCAGCTTCCTTTTAGTCTGCCAGAGACCCCCTTGACCAGACTCAGCCTAGAACCAGAGGTGGCACAGCCTATTACTGTGGGACAGACAGGTCAGTCTCGTGGGGTAGTGAGCAGCATGGAGAGAGGCAAAGGGTGGATCTGGAGAGGCTGAGAGGAGCCACCTGGCACTGGTGCTGCTTTTACATTCCCCCTGCACCCCACCTGATGCAGTCCTTCTTAAAACTGCTGCCATGCAAGCATCTCGTCACTTTGCTCTGAAGCACCCGTTTGTGGCTGTCATCAGTATATATTGCCTGGATCTCTCTTCTGCCAAGCCAGTTTGTAAGCCCATAGAGACAGAGATTGTGTCTCTCTTGGATTTACCCACCGCCCTGGGGTACATATGTTCCAAGTCTCCTCTGGCTTTCTACGTGGAGAACCAACCAAGAAATGAATAAATCCAGTGAATCAGCCACAGGAATCCCACGGCAGGACAAAAGAGAATTTCCAATTGGGAGAGTTGCGGCAAAGAGAGAGTGCCTTCTTCCTAAGCAGCACAACATATGTGCAAAACATGCACGTGTGTGTGTGTGTGTGTGTGTGTGTATGTGTGTGTGTGTGTGTGTGTGTGTATGTGTGTGTGTGTGTGTATGTGTGTGTGCGCGCGTCAGCAAGGAGAGGCCAGGTGACGTTGCAGGTAACAACCACCAGATCTCAGCAGTGTTAGACAATAAACGTTTTCTCTTGTTCACATTGCCTGTCTATTGCGGGTCAACATAGAGTGCTCTGCATTGTCATAGTTAGTTTGGGTCCCATGATGTCTTTGCCTCAACACACACATCCGGAATTACAACAGGAGAAAGAATATGGAGTGAATTACTCACTGGCCCAATGTGTCCCTTCTGTACACATTTCATGGGCCAAAGTGGGCTTGTGGCCATGCCTAACTTTCACAGTCAGGGAAGTAGAAGCCTCCCATGCTCAGAAAGCAGAGAACTGAACTATTTGGTGAACAGTCTCCCAAAGAGGCTGAGGTTGGTCTCTACCAGGGAGCCACGGAGGAATGATTAATAATTTTGAATTAAACTGAACAGTAGGTATCACTAAAAATTAAATGAATAAACAAATCTATGCCTTTTGACATAGTTCAAATCAGTGAACTCAGCAACGGAAAAAAAAAAAAATCAGCAAATCAACTGCCCAGGAATTATAGAAATTGAATGACTTGTAAGACACAGACTGGTTTATATTACAATACCCCATTTCTGTCTGGTTTCAGCGTAGCCTATGTTGTTTGACATGAATTGTGCCTGGGATGTGGATTCTTCATTGGGGGAATTCTTCCCCAATTTGATTATGTTATTTTTTTCCAGATTCTTATGTCTTCAGCTATTCTTTAAGACTTGAATAGATTGATAAAGATCTCACTGATCCTGATGCCCTCTTTGGCTCAGCTCCAAAGGGGACGTAGCCACTGCCACACTTGCTTCCCTGCCTTCTGTGGGACATCTCCGTGCATGGCATCCTGCATTATCCCCAGGCATCAGGCTATAAAACGGCCCTATCCTGAGCCCCTCCCAAATCCCTGGATCTTACAGGAAATAACCTCACCTCAAAAGTAGAAAAGGGTGAAAAAACATTTTCAGATCTGAGCAATCACTTTGTTGAAAAATTGAAACCAAGTTTTCAGGATTATTTTAAAAAGCAGAAAAGTATGTTCACTCATCTTCAGAAATTGTCCATACCTAAAAACTGTTTACGTAGTGATGCAGGCTGGCCGGGTTATTATAAGATTGTCTCAGCCACTTGGCTTCCCAAAGAAATTGCCTTGAAAAATCATGAAGAGCCTGGGACTAAAGATGTAAATGATGGCAATAATTTTTTTAAAAAAACAAATGGCCAAAAAACTATGATATCTATTCTCTGTTCCCTCCTGTTTTTAAGTAATCTTTTGCACACCATGAACCCTGAAAGCAAATGCTAATAATGCTTCCTCAGAGTAAATTGTCAAAGTAATTTTGATGGCTGGACTTAGGCAGATGGACGTTTTATTTACAACAGCAAACCAGATTTCCTGGGGTAAACACCAATTCATGAGATCTCTAAGGAGCTTTGTGTGCCTAGAAGAGAAAGATGAGAATGACCTGTGACTCAAGACGTGCATGATCTCAGTGATAGTTATGGTGACAGTAATCTTACAAGCCTACAAAGGTTGGGTGGCTAGCAGGGTCCTTCCCTGTCTTCTGAGGGGGTCTGGGTCTATTCAGCTATGGAACCATCTTAAGGGCCCTTTTGAGGTCCTGCCTGTCATCTTCAGTTTTTTCAGCAACTCACATTCTGATATGACCTGCCAGGGAGGGGGTGAAAATGATCAGCAGTGGCAACTTCCACTTTTATAATTCCTTTACCTAATGGTAAAAATAGGACATGCCCATTCATTGCAGAGAATTTGGAAAATATGAGATAAAAAGAAGAAAATAAAAGGCAACCGTATTTCCCCACCCACTGATAATCACCATCAACTTTCTGATGTCCCCCTCTTCCTTCTTAAGCTTCAGTTTTCCATGTATGGATTTTTAAATTTTTTCAACCATGCATTCATCCTTATTTATTGAGTGCATACTATTGCTCTGTTCCCATCATCAGCGATGTAGCAGTGAATAAATAAAGTCCTGTTCTCATGGAGATGAAGTAATATCAGAGACAGTTACTAAAATTCAGAGGGCAGAAAGACCATTGGAGAATCTTCAAACACTTGGAAGTTAAACAGCATACTTCTAAATAATTCATGGGCTAAAGGGGGAGTCTAAAAGGGAATTAAAAACACATAGGACTCTGAGGTGCAGTTAAAGCAGTGCTGAGAGGAAAATTTATAACACTAAATGCTAACATTAGAAGAGGAAACATCTGAAATCAATAATCAAAATTCTCACTTCATAAAACTAGAAAAATAAGAATAAAATTATACCCAAAGCAAGCAGAAGAAAGGAAATAAAAATAGGAGCAGAAATAAATGAAATTGAAAATAGGAAAATAATAGGGAAAAATCAATAAAATAAAAAGATTGTTCTTCAAAAAAAAAAAAACCCAATAAAATTGATACATCTCTAGCAAGACTGACAAAAATAAAAGGAGAGATATATTACCACAATTTCAGAGATGAGACAGAGGATATCACTACAAATCCTGTAGTTGCTAAAAATATGATGAGCAGATGCTTTGAACAACTATATGCTCATAAATTCAACAACTTAAAAGAAACAAACCAATTCTGTAAATACTGCAACCTATCAAAACCCAACCCAGATGAAACAGACTATCTGAGTAGCTCAAAAGCTATGAAAGAAATGGACTTTATAATTTAAAAAGATTCGGAGATGGTTTTCCTGAACAATTCTTCCAGATAAAAAAACACGAATTTTACACCATGTTATCCAGAAACTAGAAGAGAAGAGAATACTTCCTAATTTATTTTATGAAACTAGTTTAACCCTGATTCCAAAGCCAGATGAAGACTGCACAAGAAAAGAAAATCACAGACTAGTGTCTCTCATGAACTTAGATGCAAAAATCCTCAACAAAATATTAGCAAATCAAATCCAGAGGTGAATATACATACCTAGGGAGGTAGGAGTGACTTAACAAAATGAGCTAAGACTTCACATTTGGACAGACTGTTTCAATTACCAGCTTCCCATGTGATAGATACAATAACTCTCTGAACCTTGGTTTACCTGTCTGTAATACAGGGACAACACATATATTTTAGGATCGGTTCATATATCTAGTAAATGAAATTATACGTCTAAAGGAAGTCAATGGAAGTTATATTATTATGTCATAGTTCTTTCTTTTTTCTTTCTTTCTTTCTTTTTTTTTTTTTTTTTGATAGAGTTGGGGTTTCACCATGTTGGCCAGGCTGGTCTCGAACTTCTGAGCTCAAGTGACCCACCTTCCTTGGCTTCTCAAAGGGATTACAGGTGTGAGCCATCATGCCCACCAGGTTTTCTCTTAAGGAGAAACTAAATGCTACAGCTATAGCTGGTATTTTGTTATGGCAGCCCAAGCTGACTAATATAGCCATGGCCCTTAAACATGGCCCACAAGACCCTGTGCCTTCTGGCCCCCCCTCTTTCTGATCACTGCCAAGACTTCTCCTCCGTGGCTCACTCCCTCCAGCACCACAGGCCTCCTTGGTATTCTCTGAATGTGTGGAGCACATTCCTACCCCAGGGCCTTTGCACTCCATCTCCCCAGCCAGTCTCACTCTTCCTCCATGGAAATTTCCCTCATTTCCTTCAAGCTTTTGTTCAAAGTTGCTTCCTCAATGAGGCTGACCCTGAAAACTCTTGACAATTACAACTCACCTTCCCCCATCGAGCACTTCAACCCCCCTTACATGTTCTACTAAAAGGAAAAAAAATCTTCCCATACATTGGTCACTTCCTAACATAGGGTATCATGTATTTGTGGGATATTGTCTATTGCCTGTTACCCTCTGAAAAATGATAAGCTCCAAAAGATCAGGTATATGGGTCTCTGTTTTGTTCACTGAATCATTCCAAGTGCCTAGGACTCTGGCTGACTCAGATCTCTCTTGGCTGAGTGAATGAACCTCTTCCCCAGCGAGCAAGCCTGCTGGCCGAGGAGACCACGTCATACCAGAATTTCCCAGCAGGTGGCAGCCGACGCACGCCAGAGATGGCTGGGTCCCTATACTTTGAACTCAAGGTTCTTCCAATTAACTGCAAGATAAGAAGCTGGGAGACTCACCACATTTGGCTTGCTCCTGACGCATACTTGTACTGGAGGTTGTGTGTAGGGGATGAGCCCGTGAGCTGATAAAGCCTTTATCTAATAGAGGAGGCTGTTTACCCACAATTCAGGGGTAAAAATATGTAAACAGCCGTTGAGAAGAAAGGTCAGAATCCTCCCATCGTGGGGAAAAAGGGCAGAAGAAAGCCTGTAGGCACAGACTGGCATCACACCTGCAGATGAAAAAGTGGCATTGGGCCACTATTCAGGGGAAAAGGGGAGCCTTTAACACATTGTCTGGGGTGTGGGTGTTTCTTTTTTTTTTTTGACACGGAGTTTCGCTTTTGTTGCCCAGGCTGGAGGGCAGTGGCACGATCTCAGCTCATTGCAGCCTCTGCTTCCCGGGTTCAAGTGATTCTCCTTCTTCAGCCTCCTGAGTAGCTGGGATTACAGGTGCCCGCCACCACACCCAGCTAATTTTTTGTATTTCTAGTGGAGACGGAGCTTCACCATGTTGGCCATGCTGGGCTCAAGCTCCTAGCCTCAAGTGATCCACTCACCTCAGCCTCCCAAAGTCCTGAGATTACTGGCAAGTAATCCACCATGCCCAGCCTAGTCTTACTCTTAACACCCCAGAAGATGCTTTGTTATGGAACCTTGAATCTCCCTGTGGGCCCCTGCCAAGCTGCCCTCCTCCCAGTACTTCTGTTACCCATCTAGTCACGGAATTGAGTTGTAGTGGTATGGAATTCTTTAAAAGCCAAGTCCAAGGTGAACATGCCTTCCATCAAGTTCAGCATTTGAGTGTGTCTGTTTAGCGGGAGGCTCCCAGGCAGAAACTGCTCGAGAATCTGAGTCTATGAGCCCAGAACAATCCACGCCAACTGATCAACCTAGTAACTACCACAGTGACTATAGGAGCTAGCATTTATTTAGCGTTTCCTGTGTACCAGGCATGTTCTGGATATGTTTACCTGCACTATCTCATTCATTCTCAGTGCAGCTCTCTGAAGTCCACCCTCTTCTCATCCCCAACTCACAGAGGACACAAGAGAGGTTGTCACTAGCCCAAGGACCCAGTTCGGGGTTCTGGAGGTTACCCTTACCCCTGGAGGGGAGGAATCAGCTGAGATGTACCAGGTATCCTAATTGACCTCAGAGAACATCTAGTCCACCCCTCTGTGTTGACAGATGGGGAAGCTGAGGCCCAGAGAGGGGAAGGGACTGGCCAAGTTTACACAGAAGCTTGCCCAGTCCCTGTGCAGGAAGAGCAACCCAGTGCCTTTAACATTCCCAACCAATGTCGGGAGTTCAAGCACAGGCTTTTATTATTTATTTGTTTGTTTATTTAGAGACAGGGTCTCACTCTATTGCCCAGGCTGGAGTGCAGTCTTGTGACCATAGCTCACTGCAGCCTCGAACTCCAGGACTCAAGCAGTCCTCCCTCCTCAGCACTCCCCATCCCCAGCAGCTAGCACTACAGGCACATGCACCACCATGCTGTCTTGCTATGTTGCCCAGGCTGGTCTTGAACTCCTGAGCCAAAGTGCTGGGATTACAGGAATGAGCCACCATGCTCGGCATCACAGGCTTTTGCTTTCCTCAGATTCCACATTTGCTTCAGTCCTTGCTGGTACTGAACACTTTTGCATAAGAGCTTGTGAAAACAACACCACCTCTCTTATTTTAGGAGTTTTATCAACTAGTAGACTCTCCGGCTGGAATCACTGGCCTCTCATGATGTGAATTCTGGCTTCTGTGGCTTTTAGCTGGTCACCTTGGTCCAGCCACTCAACTTTGAGCTGATTTGTTCATTGGTAAAGTGGGGATTACAATATTCATGAAAGGCTAGATTCTAAGCCAATGCTGTCCCATGCAAATGTAATGGTAGCCACATACGTAATTTTAAATTTTCTGATAGCCACATCCAAAAAAATAAATAAATAAATAAAAATAAAGGTAAAGGGCGAACCAAAGCATACGCCATGATTACTTTTCGTGATGTGTTTCATTGAATGCAATAGCTTCCAAATACCATAATTTCAACATCTAGTCAACATCCAATTGTTAATGGGACACTGTTTCATTTTCATATGAAGTCTTCAAGATGGGGTGTGTGTTTTGCACTTACTGTGCATCTCAATTTGAACTGGCCACGTGGCAAGGGGCTGCTGTGTGGGACAGGATGGTTCTAGGCCTCCGTAGCATTTTGAGCATGTGGCTCTGGGCTTGGGGAGGATCTTGGTATCTACACCTTGCCTGTAGATGGCCATCATCTGGGACTCTGATGGAACAGAGATGGCGTTCGTCCCGGCCCAGTAAGTCCCCAGTACTCAGATGTCATCAGCAGGGCTCTGGGCTGCCTTTGAAAACCTTCCCTTCCCAGATGAGTTTCCTCCAATGCCACAAATAGGTCTCTCTCATTCTCTGAAAATATTCATGTTCATTTTGTCCTTGATGTGGTGGAAGTGATCTTAACAACTGCACAGCAGACTGAGATACAGAAAGAGAGAGGAACGCAGAGGATGGTGGGGTGACGGGGGAGCTGGAGAGATCGTGTCCTCCCTCGGGGTGGGCTTGGCCTTGTGGCATCCTGGGGCTCAGGACTCTGGTCACTGTGGAATGTTGTCTCTGCTTGCCAGCTCAGAGCCTCCCCTCGCCACACCCAGCTCAGCTCTGTGGACTCAACAGAAACACCCTAATTACAGGAGTGCCCCACCTCCCCAACCACGAGTTCTATTTGATAATAAGCAGGTGTCAGGGGTGCAATTGTGCATGGGCTGTGCTCAGAGAAACATGAAAAGGCTCAAGCCACACTTCACCCTCCGGGGCCTGGGCTGGGAGATTGGAGCCAGCGTTTACTTGGGTTCTCCTGACTTCAGTGGTCACTGGGGCTTGTGGAGAGGGGCAAATGCAGGTGTGGTAGCTCAGACACAGGGCTCTGGGCTCTCCAGCAGGTCTGAGGGTGGCAGAGACCCATCTAACTCTCCCCTCACTCCCAGCTCCCAGACAGTTCCTTCCTTTTTATTTTTTCTGGAAGGCAGAGGTTGAGGGCCAGAGCTCTGCATTCAGCCTGCCTGGGTTCCCATTCCCGCTCTGCCATGTCCTGTGGCTTTGGTGAGTTACCCAACCTCTCTCTGCATTGGTGTCCTCCTCTATGAGTGGGGTGGTAACTTCTTCTCAGGATTCTCTGAGGAATAAATGAGGCAATAACCAGGAGACTCAGCATCAGACCAGGCTACTATGATTACTTTTACAGGGAGAGACCTGGTTCCAAATACTTCGGCTCGTCCAGAATAGAGGCATCTTACTTTCCCCAATTAATTAATTTTATAGGTAAAAAATACAACATTAATAAAATCTATTCTGATAGAGAACAATCTCTGAGATGTATTGTGAAGTGAAAAAAGCAAAGTGCAGAATAGCATATGATAGAAGCCAACATGGAACATAGATGTGTGGCCTGTGTTTGGGATGGCACAAAACTTACTGGTAATGAGTGACTAGGGAGGGGAGCCAGGGACAGTGGTGAAAGAGAGGTTGACTTTTCATTCTCTAGCCCCTTGTAATATTCCCATTTTACCAGGAGTATGTATTCCTGCTTTTTTTTTTCATTTTGAATATGAATTAATTTTTTCAATTAAAAAATAAACTAATTCAAATATCCTCCACTACCCCCATCATGATAAATGTCATATGCAGAAAATTTTCCAGTTCTGAAGAGAGAGACTGAAACTGCTGTACCATTTCATTGCTGGGTGTCAGAGGACCCAGGGTCCCTGCCTGGAAGATGGTTTGCTCTGAAATTCGTTCCCCATGTCTCACCATGTAAGCATCTGTCAGGGTTTAACTGGGGCAAGAGGAAAATACCAAAGGAGCACCTCATGCATGTAACACATATGCACCCTTTAAACATAGCGTTTCCCTCTCACACACATGTGCACACAGGCACGCATGCACACACACACTTACACAACCTAAGGACTACACATGCACCCCTCAACAACCAAACCACTTCATATCCACATACTAACAAATGAGCCACTTCACCTATCCACATCCAACCCCAAAGCCCTTTATACCCACAAACAACACATGCCACCGCAACAACCAAGCACTCCGCACACCTCGACAGTCTTTACACACATGCACCCAATGACCAAAGTAGTTTACACAGACAGCCCAGAAATCAGAAGGGCTTCATGCATCTACCCAATAAGCAAAGCACTTAATACGCACACACACAGAGCTTTATATACGTACACACTCCAACCAAAGGGTCCACACACACACTCACATTCCCCAACACCCAAAGCCATACATATCCACACATACAGCCACACACATACCCAAAAAGCTTTACTCCTTCAACCAAAGTGCATTGGCTGGGTACAGTGGCTCATGCCTGCAATCCCAGAACTTTGGGAGGCCGAGGTGGGCAGATGACCTGAGGTCAGGAGTTCGAGACCAGCCTGGCCAACATGGTGAAACCCCATCGCTACTAAAAATACAAAAAAAATTAGCCAAGGGTGGAGGCAGGCACCTGTAATCCCAGCTACTCAGGAGGCTGAGGCAGGAGAATCACTTGAACCCGCGAGGCGGAGGTTGCAGTGAGCTGAGCTGGGCGACAGAGTGAAAACTCCATCTCAAAAAAGAGAAGACAACCAAAGCGCATCATACACAGTTCCCAACAACCAAAATATTTTACCCCCATGCACCCGGACAGCCAATGCTCTCCATACAGAACCCCCTTCAAAAGCCCCAAAGCGCTTCAGTTGGTTTTATGCAGCGACAGATACTTGAACACCAAGACATTAGACTACGACTTTCTTTTCAGATTAATGAGCAGAAAAAGATTGGAGGAGGGAGGGGGCGAGAATGGCGGGAGAGAGCAATTACACCCAAATCTTTTCTCTGTTGATTAGGGATTCCTTCTCTAGCCTGCTTTGGCTCCAGCTAAATCTTTTTCTAATGAGATGTGGCTTATCCAGATCAAGGCGGTGAGAAAAAAGTTGCAATTAACTTTAAGAAAAAGAGTGAGTGAGAAAAGGAAGGAAGAGTGGAGGGGGTGGCCGGGGGCTGGGGATGGGGGCAGGGCCAGGGGCCTGGGCTGGCAGGCCGGGAGGAGCCCAGGGGCTGCAGCAGGCTCCCAGCAGGTGGAGGGGTGCCCGCTGGCTGTGGTTCTGGAGTTAAGGGAATGGCCCTGTGATGCCTCTGCCAGCCTGGGTTAGGCCTCGTGGCCACTTCAGGCTCAAATCAAGGTTTGGGGATGGTGAATGCCCTTGGGTTTGAGTTTTCCCAGCTCTGCACCCCTATCCCTGGCATTGGCTCCTCTGCCTTCCATTTGCCTACCCTGTGGAGGACATGGGCTCTCCACTATCCATCTAGAACCTCAGGTTGTGTCTGGTCAGCACTGACTCTGCACTTGGGACCTGGTGGGTTCAGCTGTCCTCTGGCCACCAGGAGCTGTGGGCTTGGCATGGGCTTTAGCACTGATGGCTACTGCCGAGGTCCCCCCCAACTTGCCTCCCTCTTTCCACCTGAGAGTGGGGTCTTGAGTTATTTTCATGTGAGCCGTTTAGAAAGGTGGACAGGGCCTAAGATTGAAGGAGACACTTCATATTGAGATGCTAAAAGCACTTCAAGCTCCTAGAACTGACACAGACTGAACTTTCTGTGCTTCTCTCTGAATAAAACCAAGACCCAGCCACAGCTAGAGAATGGTCACTTCCTGTCTCTGATGCTCAGTTTCTTCACCTGTTAAGAAAACTAAAGAAGTGTGGCAAGGGGTCTCCAGGGTCTCTGCCAATCCTGACACCCCAAGATCCAATGGAAGGCACAGATGCAGACTCCACGTGTCCTGATTTGAGTACTCACAGCTCCCTCCCCGACTCCCAAGCTCTGCTCGCCACATTCACGGGACACTTACACCTTCCTGAAAGTTGTTATCCATGCAGAGATTGGTTTTTGCCCTATTTGGCAAGAAGTATCCAGCAATGCCTGAAGGCAGCTTTCACAAATCTTGAGGTCTCTAACCTGGCGCTTGTGGTGGGGTCTTGGCTAATAACTCAACATCTGTATGCCAGCCGAGCTGGGGACTCTGAGCCTGGATCAGATGGAGTTAGGATGGGTGGGGTGGATGGTGGGGGCAGGAGTGGGCTGCAGTCTCCCTTCTCTTTGGTCACACACAGCCACATGCAGCCAGGTATGCGAAAGGGGTCTGGGCAGACTGTTTAAAGCTGGAGTCCTTTATTTTCCTACCCACAGTATTTCCTTTTCCCATTCTGTGGATCTCCCTGTGCAAATTAAAAGGAATTTTGATGGCACGCTGGTGACGCCATGGGAAAAAGTGAATCTGGGTCTCTGTAATTTGCTTGGCTTCCAAAAAAGGGCCCTTGCATGCTGATGGCCACCCACAGATGTGGGCTTTCTCCATGGGATGTTTGGGTGACCCCTTGCCAAATAAGCTGCAGAGATGACCCTGGGCCTGGGCACAGATGAGCTGGGCCCATCTTTCCTCTGTCTAAGTTCTAGAGAGGTCACATGAGTGCTTACCTCCAAGCCCCAAGAATTTCCTTCGAGCCTGGTTCCTGGGTCCCCAGCCAGCCCTCCCTTCTGCCCCTGCCCTCCACAGTGTTAGCTGCTGGAGACAATCTGGGCTTTCTCCTGTCTCTCTCTGGCTGTCACCAATGTAATAAGCATATGTGCTAGAAATCCTAGCTGCAGTGCTAAGTTAGAAATTCTTCTTAAACATATAGCAAGGTCAGATGAAGGGAAAAAAAATAGAAAACAAAACACAAAACCCCGAAACAGAAATTGGACACAGGAGGGCAGATGTAGACTGAACAGGAAGTGCTGGCCTGAGGCTAAATGAAACAGCTGTCACCATTGTTCTGGACTGAAAACTGCTTTTGCAAACTCCATGCGGCCCAGGCTCAGAAAGCAGATGTTAATAATTACAGCACATGAAACGAAGGGCACAGGATTAGGCAAGTGACGAAAAAGAAATGGTACCAGTAGATTTATAACTCGCCCAGGCAAATCTGCTTGCTGGTGTGAGGGGGTGGGCTGGGCGGCTTCCCTACAGATGCCCCTCCCCACCCCCTTCCTAGTTTGGCATTTTGGCTTCACAGATGGTCTCAGAATTTGGGGATTGTTTTATGGTGGGGGGTTGCGGATACCCATTCGAGCTCCCTTTCCAGGGACCCCCTGCCTACAGGGCCATAACCAGTTGCCTCTGACCTATAGGAAAAAGATAAAATCCCTAATGCTCAGCCCAGGTACTAAAAGGGGATCTCTGGGCAGACGGGTGGGTTGCTGCAAGCAGGGTCTCCTGTGGACACAAAGCTGGGCAGCCATCCTTGGAGCTCTTGCTTTTATCAAAGGGTTCATGTCTGAAATCCAGGAGCTCAAGTTCTTTGCAGCTGAAATTGATTCACACTTTGAAATCAGCCAGCCCCTAGTGCCTTGGAAAGGGAGCTTGGGGAGAATGTTGGGACACTTGAAGAAAATAAGAGAGGCGAGTTCCTTGGGCTAATTCATACGTAGAAAAGGCAGAGTCTTCACATGTTTTCTGAACATTCCTCGGTGCTTTTTCATGTGAGCCAGAGTTGTAAAAAACAAAACAAAACAAAACAACATACTCACTCACATCCACAAAAATTCCTCCCATCCCACCACCCCCTAGAAAGGACGTCTCCAGGAAAGGTTAGGAAGAAGGTAAAGCATGTGTTTGGCATCTTTAGGCCTGATATGGAAACCATATGCTTAAATACACTAGCAAACATACTTAATATAACACTCTCTTTTATTAAATGTGGTTTATAAATGCTCTCCCCAGCCAGGGCACCTTCCCCATGCTGGAGGCTGGAACTTGGCAAAATAATCTTCCCGCTGTTACATCTATTGATACACATTTTTTGAAAATGAGTCTCGGACCCTTGGAAAATAGACTGGTTCTGATTATTATTGCAAGAGGGAAGGGGCACACGAGGGCATCTTTTTTCCTCTGATAAATTAAAAGAACTGTAACGGGTGCTTTCTGCAACCTGTAAAAGGGCAGAGCCATCTGTGATTCATTTAGCAGCTCCTTATAGAAGATTTATTTGATTAATTCGGTCAGAAGAGAGAGAATATGGATTTTCCCTTTCTCTGCAAGGCACATATATACTCACACATGCACACATGCACCCACCCATGGGTAGACATCTCAGGAATGAAAAATGACTAATCGTGTTATTGGAACTGGCGAACGCAGGGCCTCAGTGGTGAGATAGCAAGCTCCCGCCCTGCTGATGGGAGGGCCAGTTTCAGAATAGATTTAATATCCTCAGGCGCAGCGCCACCAAAGAGTGAGCCCAGAGGATAATTACGTGAACTACTGGATCACTTTGCTTAGGCATTGATTACTGGGTGCCAGGCACTGCGTTGAGCATTTTGAATGCATCATCGCAGCGGCCCTTGGGGGAAGTACTGTCGCCATCACCACTTTATAGACTGGGAGACTGCCCCGTTCCCAGCAGGCCTCTGCTCAAAATTCTTTTCACTTTTTCCAGTGGAATTTTGCTTTCTCAGCCCTCTGTGCCTATAGCAGAGGCCACGTCTTACATTTGCCTAGTGGTGGGTGATCTTCGTTATCCACACTGGCTATGCTTTTTCCCTGTAGGCTTTAGTTCAGTGTTGATTGGAGAAACACTCTCCTTTAGGCTTAGCTCTAGTCTCAAGGAGAGCTCTGGCCTCCTCTGGCCTTGGTTGCCTCTAACTTACATGACCCAACCTTATAAGCAGTCATCTCTAGACCACTGTCAATTCCTGGTTGGAGGAGGTGGCAACAGCCCCTGAAAGAGGTCCTTGCAAAGGGTAAAGAAAACGCACAGGTGAGAGGAATCATAAAAACACACAAGATTTAAGCCAAAGAGGACTTTGGATGTCAATGTCAGGAGTGGCATATATATGGTAAGTAAATGTGTCACTGTACTCTTTCCCTTGCTCACAGCAGACATTACTAATTGATCCCAGCTCTCTCTTCTGCTAAGCCTCAAAATCCTCAACACAGAACTCCAGGCAGCCTCTACCAATAGATCCAAATTAGCAAAAACAGTTGAAAGCTGTTTGCAGTCCCTTCTAGTTGAATGTTTCATTTTGTGGAGGGAGAAAAAGAGACCCGGATAGAAGAAGTCAGCTATAAAAGCAATCAGAGACGGTCAGTTCCCAGCCTCAGATCTCTGGCTTTCTCTGCCCAGTATTTTCAGCATCCATACAAATGGGGCTGGTCACAGCCAGGGTGCAGTGGGTCAGAAACCTCTGTATTTTGCTGGGTTTCTGCTGTCGTCCCCTCCCTGCAATAGAACATCACTGAAGCTGCTCTACAGACAGGATAAAAGAGATCCTTTTGAAGGCTGCAGAAGACTGAAATCTTTGTGACTTTAAAATAATTAACCCTAAACCAGGATGGAGTAGGGCAGCCTGAGCCCATGATCTGTTACAATCCAGGGTCTAAGATTCTAGAAAGAATTAGAAGTTTTCATTTTGGAAACACTGGCATCAGTAGACACTCCTCATTCTCTCACTGGCTGGACCACAGGAAATGCCTAGATCAAAGGCAACCAGGACTCAATAGGCTTAAGGTATTGAGGGCTTGTCTCGGCTGTGGGGCTGTCACCCCGGCTCTCAGGCTTTTCAGCTGGGCAGAATTTCTCTGTGGAAAGAATAACAGGATTTTGTGAAAGGAAGGAGGCTTCAAGTTCAGAAGTTCCCTCCAGAGCTCTTTGCTGCTGCTCCTTGCTAGGACCTAATCTTCAGTATTTCTCAGCCCGATGTGGCTCAAGGGGGATTTTGAGGCTCACTACTTAGTTCTGTTGAATATCTGATTGGTGGAAAAAGCTTTTCCATAGAAGAATAAGACTGAGGACCAAGACTTAGGTTCAGAGAATTCGAGGGTGAGTCTGAAATACAACATATTTCAAAGGGAGGCGATCATGGTACATTCAGTATGAAAAGCGTTTTCACAATCCCATTGGCAAGGTTGCTTGTGGGGTCTTTAGGGGACCTGCTTAAAGAACACACAAGAATTGTGTGCAACTTGCATCTCAGCCCTTGGGTTGATCCTGGTACTTCTGCTATTTTCGAGGAGGCTTGAAAGCATTTTGTTTAAACCTGACTTCTACAATCCTGTATATACTATGAATTTCCATTATCTAAAAAAAATTTTGCTAACAGAATCAAACTCTAGCCCAGCCCAACTTCTTGAAAAGATCACAAATATTGAATTAGTGAGGTCCCCCAAACTGAGGATTTTACAGGGCCCAAATATCACACATTGAGGGGGTTTATTGACCAGCATCATTTGTTGAAAGAAGATGCTTGTATTGCAGGAATGATTTTCTAGAATGTTCCTTACTCAGTATGGACAGTCCAGAGAAGGAGCCAAGTTGGGGGGCAGGTAATGAAGAGAGGAGGTCCGCTGTGTGCCATTTTTTTTTTTTATGGAGTCTTGCTGTGTTGTCCAGGCTGGAGTGCAGTGATGTGATCTCAGCTCATTGTAAACTCCCCCTCATGGGTTCAAGTGATTCTCCTGCCTCAGCCTCCTGAGTATCTGGGATTACAGGCACCCACGACCGCACCTGGCTAATTTTGTGTGTGTGTATTTTTAGTAGAGACACGGTTTTTGCCCTGTTGGCCAGGCTGGTCTCGAGCTCCTACCTCAGGTCATCCACCTGCCTCCGCCTCTCAAAGTGCTGGTGGGAGCCACCACACCCACCCCTCTGTGTGCTATTTCTGATTCCACTTAGGGATAAATGAGCAGGCTGAGGTGTGTACACGTTACCCCTGAAGACGACTAAAAAGAGGACTGTGTGCCTCTGGGAATCACACTCCGTGGCCAGCCAGATCTTTACTAGATGTGTGACTTTGGACAAGTTAGGTAACATCTCCTATTTCCCTCTCTGTAAAATAGAAGTAGCAATAGCACCTATCTCACAAGGTTGTTGTGAGGATTAAATGAGATAAAGCACTAAGAACAGGGACTGTCACAAAGTACCAAGAAAATATTATCTCCCCAATGTCCATCAGCTGACAAACGGATAAAGAAAATGTGGTCTATTCATGCAATGGGATATTATTCACCCATGAAAATAAATGAAGTGCTGATACACAGTACCATGTGATAAACATGGATATGTTGAATGAAAGCAGCCAGACACAAAAGGCTATCTATTGTATGATTTCATTTATATGAACTATCTAGAATAGGAAAATCTACAGAGACAAAAAGCAGATTCCTGCTTTGGGCTGGTAGGGGATAGGAGGATGGGGAAGGGACAGCTCAAGGGTATGGGACTTCTTTGACATGAAAATGTTTGAAAATGGACTGTGGTGATGATGGCACATATCTGTGAATATACTCAAAACCATTCAATTATATACACTTTGAATAAATGACTTGTATGGGATGTGAATTATAACTTAAAGCTATTTAAAAGAAAACTTCTTTTAGGTGAGTGTCGTTATAAAAACGGGATGAGGGAGCCTTTGACAACTGGAGAGTGGTTACCTAGAGGCATTCAGATAGAAAATAAAAACATGCCTGTGAGCCAAACTCAGCCTCAGTTTCCCCATCTGCTAGACAGAAGTTCCTCCCTCAAAGGGCTACTGGAAGGAAAAATGAGATAATTCATCTTCAGCACTTAGCATGGAGCTTGGAATATTCCAGGCACTCAGGAGGTAGCAGTGGGCATTACCATTATTCTTTTAAGACTCTAGAATTCCATGCTGGAGGAGTTTGGGGGGCAGTCTGGTTGAAAAGGAAGTGGTTAACCAGGGGTCGTGTCCTGAAGCTACATTTGCAAATGATGCCTACTGCCTCAGCTTACTTAGGTCATAGGTTACAATAAAAAAGACAAAGTTTTCTAAACATGCTTTTATTCACACTTTTATAGGGTTGAAAACACATTTGTAATCAAATAACATTATTATTTAAGTTGAAGTGTCTTTGATGAGAGGCACATGAAGATTTTGGAGGAATTCAAGTCTCCCTGATCCTTGAAAACTGATCCCATAGGTGCCCGATTCCATAGGTGACACCACTGTTGCTAAAATTAATATTTAAGACAGGTGACCACACGTGAAGGGCGCTGAGCAGAGTGAAACGGCTGGGCTCTTGACCTGATTCAACCACTCATCAACTGTGCAACTTAAGGAAAATATTTTAATTTTCCTGGACTTCGGTGTTTTCAACTATAGGATGAGAAAATGATGGGTACAAGCTCTGAATGTCCTTCAGGCAAAAAACATCAGAATCCATGAGAATGGCCCAAATCTTAGCGCTGCCTATGTAAGCCAGACTGGACTGTCCAAAAGAAGTCTCCTATAGGCTGAAACTTGTCCCTTCTATTCCAAGGGTCTTGAGTTCTAGAATCTCAGGCAAAGCTCACAGCACACTTGCTAGAGAAGAGTCTCACTGCTACCTCCATTCTGATTCCTCCTCAGGCTGAAGTGCCAACATAGCTAACCTCTCTCTGGGGCTGGAGACACTGAGTTTAACAGTGTCATCCCCAAATTCATGTCCACTGGATCCCATGAGAGTGATCTTATTTGGAAATAGGGCCTTTGGAGATGTGATCAAGTTAAGATGAAGTCATACTGGATTAGGGTGACTCTTAATCTAATGATTGGGGTCCTGCTAAGAAGAGGGAAATTTGGAAAACATGACACAGAGAGGAGAATGCCATATGTAAATGGAAGCAGAGATTGAAGTTAAGCTGCCGCAAGCCAAGGAAGTCAGATTGCTAGCACCAATAGCTAGGAGGGACACATGGAGCAGCAATGTGAGCATCCCAAGGGCATGGCCAGAGTTTCACGGCATCAGTGAGGCTGTATCTCATGCATCTGAACTTGCTTCACATAGTCCCAGAGCAACTTCTATACCCCGCCAGGTTTCTGGTACTCCATGTTTTGGGGGCCAGACACCAACTGGACAGTACCCCAAAGCTGTCCTATTCCCCTTCTCTACATTGACTTGGTGCTGAGCCTGGCCTGTGGGATTCTGCAGCAGTGAGACAGGATGGGGATGAAGGCCTGGTAGTTTCTCAGGCATGAGGGATAAAAGAATGTCTAATGACACAGAAAAGTGCTCATGGTTCGTTTATTCATTCATTCAACAAATATTAATATTAGTTGAGCACCCACTCTGTCACAGGCACTGTCTCGGGCTCTGGAGACACAGCACTGCTGGTGGGAATGGGGTTGAGACAGTCCAGGGATCCTGGGGCTCCAGGGTTGGCTGAGATTGTTCTGCGGACCCCTGAGCATTTTTGCAATTTCTTAACATCTAATGGAGATGGTATAGTTACTCCCATCAAGATCCCTTGGGCTGACATGTTGCCTTCCTTTGCAGGAATCTGGAATGACATCAGTTGGACATGGTGATGCTGAACATCCTGTGGTACTTGGAAGCTGCCTGAAAGCTAGGATTGCAGTTAGAATTAGGTTAGAATTAATTTCTTTTTTGAGATGGAGTTTCACTCTTCTTGCCCAGGCTGGAGTGCAGTGGTGTGATCTCGACTCACTGCAACCTTCACCTCCCAGGTTCAAGCGATTCTTCTGCCTCAGCCTCCCTAATAGCTGGCACCCGCCACCACACATGACTAATTTTTGTATTTTAGTAGAGACAGGGTTTTGCCATGTTGGCCAGGCTGGTTTTGAACTCCTGACCTCAGGTGATTCGCCCCCCTTGGCCTCCCAAAGTGCTGGGATTACAGGCATGAGCCACTATGCCTGGCCAAGTTAGAATTAAGTTTTTAATACAGGAAAACAATCAGTACATAATAAGTGCCTTGGCTTGGTAGACAAACAACTTTCAAAATGTAGAACTAGAGGGAAGGGCCAAATAATTGAAAGTGTTCTTTGGGAGGGGAAAGCCCTTTATTCAAATTAATACACTAAGTTTATTTAATAAATACCTTTGAACAGAACCTGCATGCCAGGCTCTATGCTCAGTGCTGGGGACAGTGACACACAAGACAGAGAAGGTCCTTGCTCCCACGGAGCTGACGTGCTTACTGCAGGAGACAGTCAATAGCGAAACAAAAGCCACCTCCTTAGGCACTCAATACGTGACAGTTATTCACCAGAAACAGTGAATAACTAGAATTAATTATCATGCATTGAGTGCTTAAGATGGTGGCTTTTGTCTCACACAGGCACTACCCTGGGCCCTGGAGACGGAGCAAGGAAGAGCAGAGGCCAGCTCAGGCCAACTCCCTTCTGTCCTGAAACTTACATCCTATCTTGGCAGGCAGCTAAGAAGCAAATAGGGGCAAAAAAAATCCAAACAGGAAAAGGTCGGATGGAAACATCCAACGGGGTGACATGGTCGAGACTTACAGGGAGATGGGAGGGGGCTGCTATAGCAGGTAGTCAGGGAAGACTTCTTAGAGGAGGTGGTCTGGAACTAAGGCCTGACCAAGAGGTGGTCAGGAGGCAAAGATGAGAAATTCCAACACTCAGCTCTTTCAAGAGGCAAGGTGAAGGAAGGAGAAGCACACTTTCTGCCTAGGCTTGGCAGGTCCGAGCTTTGTAAGAACTAGCCAGTTTTGCTTTAGGGCCACAGATAGATAAACTGAGGCGATGTGGTCTGTCTGAGGTTGCTCAAGAAGTCAGTAGCAAAGCCAGGCTAGAACTCTGTGTTTGGGCTCCCTGGGCAGTACTCTTCCTATGCTGTATTCCGTCCTTCCTCTCAGGAAATGGCTTCCTGAACACTTTTATGGAACTCTGGCCACACAGAGGATGTGCCTCCGTGTCAGACGGCTCTCAAGGATTTCTGGAAGTCCTACGATGAGCATGGTGCTATGCCAGGAGCCCTGAGGAGTGTGACAGACAAAGCCATGAGGGATCTACACTCGCGCAGAAAGATGAAAGCAGCAATACCCGAGAGTGTGGATGTGACAGTGTCCCAACGTGCTGCTGAGAGAGAGGCGGTGGGTTGAAGGGGTTCCCGGGAGGAGAGGCCACAGCAGCTGGGCTGGGAGCCTGACTTCTCATTAACTCATAGACAACTTCTCAACCCGCATTTTACTGGCTCCCCAGCCCCTGGCATGGGGACTTAGGGATAGCAGGAGGTCTTGGCACAGCTAGGGCTGGAGGCCTCTGCTTTGAGTTCTGGGCTGAGATGTCTTAGACCTGCAGAGAGGCCCCTGCTCAAAGTTCCTATGGGACTGGCCTTGCCAAGGCTCACTTCTGTTCCTTGTTGCTGTGCCACGCTGGCTTTGATGTTAGTCCCATTCAGCTTGGCCTGGCTTTGAGATCTCTTGCTGCGATGCCCAGGATGGCTCTCCAGCTCACAGGGACTCACCCTCTCTGTATCACAGCCCAGATCTGGCCTCCTGCCTGCTGGGCTGTGGCAGTGGGGTCACTCTGGGACCCAGAGAGAGGTAACAAAGGAACAAGGTAACTTTGGGCCAGACTGGGGAGGGTAGGGTTTTATAGGCCTGGGGTCTCAGGGAAGGTGTGGTCTGACAGACGATGGGGAGCCCCCCCATCTCTAGCCATCTGAGTGGCATGTGAGGCCTAATGGGGGCAGTAGGAAATAGTGGCCAAGAGTTTCCCTTTCCTCCCTGAGTAACCATGGTCAAGTTCCTTAGTAATACCTGCCTTGTTGACTTCACTCTGTGCCTCAGTTTGCCCATCTGTAAAATGGAGATAAGAAGGGGCATTCCACAGGGTTGTTATGAGGACTAAATGAGGATGCCTGGCTCACTGGACTCTCTCTAAACTGTAGCTATCATTGACACTGAAGTCTCTGCTGGCTTTGGGAGGAGTTAGCCCTTTGGAAGCACAGCTGCAATGGTGCTTGGAGCCTCTTCTCTGCCTTCTGCATAACAGGAGCCCGCCCCCCCGCCCTGGCCCCATCTTGCATTTGTGTTTTCCTCTTTCTGTGGTGCCTGGCCCAGTTTGGCGCTAATGACCTTTGAGGGACCCCCATAGCTGACCCCCAGCCTTTTTCTGCTTACAGCTGCCTGAGGGATCTTCCAGCTCTGCTCGAAGTCCTCCATGGCTCCCAGGGACTACACAGCAAATATACCCCACCTCCTTAGTCTTTATTTAAGATCTTCTGCAATCTGACCTTCTGCAATCTGACCTCTGTCTTAACCTTTCAGCCCCATGTGGTTCTGGGAAGTCCAAGCCTGAATTTGAATATGGGTTCCACTGCATCTGGGCTGTGAAACCTTGGGAAATGCATAAACCTGTATGCACCTTGCTTTTCTTATTTGTGAAATGAAAATAATTACACCTTTGATTTCACAAGGATGTTTGAGGATCAGATGAATGGGGATGTATATGTTGTTTGTAACCTAGAAAGCAACTTGCTGTTTGGGGACCATACGGTGGTTCCCTTTCTCTAGGCCTTTGTCCACGCTATTCCTCCACCTGGAGTTCCTTGTCACCTTTGGTTATCATTGTCCAAATGGGTACAGCATTCAGAGCCCAGGGAAGATGCCGTGTCTGGTCTGTGAGGCTGTCCTGACTGTTCTGCCTGAAGTGTGTATTTCTTGTATCTGGTCATCACACCTCTCACAGACATGTCTTCCTGTATCTGCTGTCTCCTTCCTTTGACTGGGAGCTTCTAAAGGGCAGGGCAATACCAAAATCAGCTCTGCTTTTTCCATCGCACCTGGTACTCCACACATAACAGGAGCTTGATGAGTACTTGGTAAAAGGATAGGACAGTGGTGGATGAGTGAGTGCATCTGGGAAGAGCAGTGGCATACTGAAGCCAAAGGGATGGCCCCATCAAGGGACCCGTTTCACGGCCCTTGATGACTGTGCCTAATAGACAGCCGTTTCCTGCACGTGGCCCAAATTTTCACAAATAGGATAGATCCATTCACCTCTATAAGGAAGGTTTAGGGGCAGAAATCTGATTGGAAGTTGGGGAGTGGGCTTGTCTGGATATTGTATGATGCAGACCAATCATATGTTTTAAAACATTAAGTATAGCTGGGCACAGTGGCTCACACCTGTAATCCCAGGACTTTGGGAGCCAAAGTGGGGAGATTACTTGAACCCATGAGTTTGAGATCAGCCTGGCCAACATAGAGAGAACTTGTCAATACAAAAGAAAAAATTAGCCTAATGTGGTGGCATGTGCCTGTGGTCCCAGCTATTGGGAGGCTGAGATGGGAGGAGCATTTGAGCCCTAGAGGTTGAGGCTGCAGTGAGTGATTGTGCCATTGCACTCCAGCCTGGGCAACAGAGCAAGACCCTTTCTAAACAAACAAACAAACCCCCCACACACATGCACACATGCATACACATAACAACCCTTCACTGTGGTTGTGACGGGGGTTAGAGGCACATCACACAACTAGATCAGAGAGTCAGGGTGAGTCAGTGACATACGTCCTCCTCCCAGGTTGGGGTAGGGGAAGACTGGGGCTACGCAGGAACTGAGGAAGTGACTCTTAGTGACCTGAATTATGTTCCACACTCAGGAGCACCTGATTTATTATCAGGGACTGAAACACACAAAAGAACAAAGAGCCCTGGGGACATTTGTGACCCATCTGCTCTCATTCCACACTGCACCAAGGCACTGCACTCTCAGCAGTTCTCAGCGTTTCTGCATCTTTGCAGGAGCCCCTCCACAACCTCCCCCTCCCCACCCGCCCCACTTATATTCTAGGGCCACACATTCCTCAGGCTGTGCTGAATCCTAAGTATTTTAATGCCTGATATCTATCTCCACATGGATTTTTGTTTTATCATGAGGCCACTGGAAAGTTTTTTCATATCTCTTTGAAACAGATGTCAGCAAAAGCTTCCAGCACAGATCAAGGGCAGGTTAAGGCCTTTGAGATGGGTCTGAATGTCCCTTTAACATCATTCAATCTAATACCCAAATATACCTCAAGTCATTACCCTGTTTTTATAAGAAGCTCTGAACCATATGTTCGGGAACTAATTAAGCATACAAATCAAGCCCTGGGATCAGGTGGCACTCTGTTTAAATATCTTAACCTTTTATGATTATCTTAATTTAGAGAAAATTCAAAACACATTCAGAAGTCTTAGAAAATGAGTTCACTAGGAATTTACTGGCCACCTTCTTTTCTTGATGTTGGGATCCTTTCTTTACAAGTCCAGCCTAGATTCCCGGGGAAGTCCTCCGAACTCACACTTCCCAGGAAATGTAGACATTTGCCGGCCTGGGAGGCTCAAAAGGCCACACCTGTCTTTACCTTCCCCTAGCAGCCTCTCCCAGCCAGAAACTCCACCCATCCCCAACTCCCAGCCCACACGACCCCCATTTGCCAGAAGGAAGGGGGAGAAAAGAGTGGATTCTGCACTTGGAAGTTTTACCTTCTTTTTAGATAAAATAAGGTGTGAAATGAGTTGGTGGGAAATATTCCTGCAGCCCATGTTATTTTGGGGGAAGCCATGGGGGGAGCTAAGGGGAGAAACTCAGATGTGAATTGCACAAACCTGGCTCTAGAATGGCTACAGGTGGCTGAGAGGGACGACAAAAGCTAGAAACTGTCCTTGTTTTGGATTCTGGGTGATTCTGGCTGTGGGAAGTGGGGGCTGGGGTAGCAGGTGGGGACCTGTGTTCTCACCTACCTCAGATAAAGGAGATACTTGATCTAGAAGGCATGTCTAAAATGTATACACGTACCAAATTGAATTGATTTGTAACACGATCTTCTAATCTTTTACCTGCTCAGCCAGTATACCTTTATTGAGCACCTACTATATGCCAGGTCTGTTCTAGGCTCAGTTTTTACAAGGCCATTAAACTGCCTCTGATACAAGTGCACAGTTTATTTACCAAGACTGGACTGGATATCAAAAACACCCTTTCTTAATGTTCTTAGGACCAGTAAACCTTCATAACAGGGTTTTCAGATAAACTGCAGGATATTCAAATTTAAATTTCAGGTGAACAATGAATACTTGTTTACTTTAAATATGTCCCAAATTTTGCATGGCACATAATTATACTAAATCATTATTTGTTGTTTATCTGAAGTGCAAATTTAGCTGGGTGTTCTGTTTGTTAAATATTGCAACCTGACTTTAGAAAAAGACACAAATGGATATGGGTGCTGTCTGAATCTTGGATGTTAAATACTAATTTTGGAGGAAGGCAACAGAAAGCAGCTTTGTTCCAAGCCCCTTTATGTGTGTGATTTCACTTAGATCTGTATTAGTCCGTTCTCATACTGCTAATAAAGACATACCTGAGACTGGGTGATCTATAAAGAAAAAGAGATTTAGGCTGGGCGTGGTGGCTCAAGCCTGTAATCCCAGCACTGTGGGAGGCCAAGGCGGGTGGATCACGAGGTCAAGAGATAGAGACCATCCTGGTCAACATGGTGAAACTCCGTCTCTACTAAAAATACAAAAAAAAAAAATTAGCTGGGCATGGTGGTGCATGGCTGTAATCCCAGCGACTCAGGAGGCTGGGGCAGGAGAATTGCCTGAACCCGGGAGGCGGAGGTTGCGGTGAGCCGAGATCACGCCATTACACTCCAGCCTGGGTAACAAGAGCGAAACACCGTCTCAAAAAAAAAAAAAAAAAAAAAAAGAGATTTAAAGGACTCACAGTTTCATGTGGCTGCAGAGGCCTCACAATCACGACGGAAGGCAAAGGAGGAGCAAAGTCACGCCTCACATGGCAGCAGGCAAGAGACAGAGTACGTGCAGGGGAAACACCCCCTTTGTAAGACCATCAGATCTCAGGAGACTTACCCACCATCACGAGAACAGCACAGGAAAGGCACACCCTCATGATTCAATTACCTCCCACCTGGTCTCTCCCACAACATGTGGGAATTATGGGAAATACGATTCAAGATGAGATCTGGGTGGGGACACAGCCAAACCATATCAGACCTCATCACAACTCTAGGAAGGGGGTTCTATGATTATCCCCATTTTTTGCCCGTGGGTGAGCAAAGCTCAGAGAGCTTGAGGGACTTACCCAAGGTCAGCCAGCTTTTTCTCTGTCCCAGCTCTGCTGGACTTTGAAGCCTGGGCTCTTTCCAGTGACAAGCTGATGGTTATCTTTCCAGAGTTCTTATTTTCCTAGCTTTCCCTGGCTTCTCTCAACTTCTTCCCTCCTTCCCCACAAACATTCAAGGAGAGATTCACTCCCGTCAGATCAATGTCACTGCCATAATGAAAACCACCTCCCGAGTTCATGAAGGACGAGATCTATCGAACCCTAATGAGAATGGTTCCGATTATGCAAAAAGCAACCTCATGGTTATTCTAATGTTACAAGTAAATATAAAACATTTAGAAATACTTGGCTTGGATTTTTTTTTCAAGTACAGATGTCTGACTCTCTGCCAGTTTGTTATTAAAAATGCTACGGTGGATTGGGTACAAAGATTGTTATAAAAATAAAAGCCGATGCACTCTGAGCACTCGTTTTGCCTTTGTGGGGACATCAGCCACAGTAAGGCCAGAGGAGATGGTGGCTAGTGGTGGCTCTTCAGGGGGCACCCCAATATTCATAGCTCTGTCACTGCCCTGCTTAAAACTCTGTAGGAGCTTCCTGGTGCCCCTCAAATCTCAAATCTGCTCCTGCCGGGTTCCAGCTCGATCTGTTCCCACTCCCTCTTGCTTAGTGGCTTTTTCTAGCTCACCATGCATTGGCACTTGCTGTGTCCTCTGCCTGGTGTGTTTCTCCCAGCTCTTCACCATTGCTGGCTCCTCTTCCTTGGCCTTCAGGTTTCTGACCAGCTTCTCTCTAGGGCTGTCGCCTCCAGTTACTTTCTATTGCAACTCTCTGCTTATTTCCTTTATTTTTCCCGTAACTCTCTGAAGTTATCTTGCTCATCTTTTGTCTTTTCCACCAGTAAGTCAACCCCATGCAATAAGGGAACCTATTTGTTTCATTGACACATGTCATCTTCAACACCTAGGGCAATGTTAGGCTATAGCAGTTGCTCAATAAAAATTTGTCGAACAAGTGAGTGAATCTACCAAAGCACTTGAAGTCTTGCATTGCTTAATTCTGTTTGGGATCATGGGCCAGAATAAAAGCAGCAGCATCTACAAATTTTAATCAACTCATGGAAAACAATAAAACTTGGGAGAATCCTAAACCCTTGTGTGTGATGGTTGTGAGTCCAGCAGGAGTTTCTGAGACTGTTCTTCAGACCACAGCAATGAAAACTTAATTGCCATTGCATTTGCCTATGTGTAGAAGCAGAAGTGTAAACAGAAAACTGGGCAGCAAGGAAAATATTGTCACCCTAATAATCTTCCAGACAAATGTGTTGATGTGAACAGAACCATTTTGGGGTCATGGGAGGGGAAGCATCCTTAGAGGCTATCTTCCTTAGCTTGGCATTTGAGACTTTGCACACACTTGCTCAGACCTGCCTCTCCTGATTTCTTATGCTCCTCTCCCTGCAGCCTGTCGTCCATTGGTCCTCAGTTGTCTGTCACGCCCCCACTCCTTACATGCTTTCCCAGGTTTGCTCCTTTATCTTGTTCTGAAGAATGCCCTTCCCCATCTGTGCATATCCAAAGCCTAATCACATGGGCTGTTCAAAGGTCATCTCTGCCCCAGTCTCCTATCTCATCCACCCCTACCTGGTGGCTACCTTTCCTTCCTTTGAATTCTCTGGGCATTTTTTTTCCTTCTCTTTTTTGATCTTGCTTTGTCGCCCAGGCTGGAGTGCAGTGGTGCAATCATGGTCACTACAGCCTTGACCTCCCAGGCTCAAACGATCCTCCCACCTTAGCCTCCCAAGTAGCTGGGACTACAGGTGTGCACCATCACACCCAGCTAATTTTTTATTTTCTGTAGAGATGGGTTGCCCAAGCTGGTCTCGAACTTCTGGGCTCATGCCATCCTCCCACCTCAGCCTCGTAAACTGCTGGGATTACAGGCATGAACCACCGTGCCTGGCCTTTTTTTCCTTCTTTTTCTCATCACCTCGTACTTGACATCAAGCCTGACTTCAAGCTGCTAAAGGACAGGAACTGTGTCTCATTTTTGTGTCCTCTACTGCCTCAGCACAGTCATTTTTGTTAATAATGAGTTAATGAAGTTTTTTTAGGATGCACAGCCCCAAGTCTTTAGCTCCAGACAATAATGGTGCAGTGTCAGGAAGCTATAGTCAATCACAGTTCATAACATTTTCTGCCCCCACCCCAAGGCATGGAGAAGTGATGTGGTTTATGGTGTGGGCAATGTAAACCAGTGTCTGCATGACCCCACATGTCCAGATGAAAGGGCCAGGGGGCCAAAGATCCAGAAAACAGGCTGAACTTTCCCTTTTCCATTCAGATGTTTTCCTGTTGGGTGGCCGAAAGCCCGAAACAGCTGAATTCCTGGGTGCTCTATAAACCTCACCCATTCCAACCTTCCCAAATGTTTTCTTCCAAAACTCTGTCCAAACAAAGAAACAAAAAAATTCCTCAAGAAACTCAAGTGCTAACACTGAACACATGAGTCCAAGAACCAGAGGTCCAAGGGGAAATAAATACCCTGTTTTTGCGAGGTAAACATCGTCAAATATATGAACAGGCAAATTTATTTATCTCAAATGGGTTATAAGCAGTCACACAGAGCCACTTGCAGAAGATGGCAATTGGTTTTGGAGAATCTCACACATATTAAGCCAAGGATCCTCCCTTTCTGCACAATCTAGGAGATTTGGAAGTGTTCTGTGAGCAACGTGGTTTTCAAATGAATCCCCGTACAGGCTTTTGATCTATATAGGATAGTATGAATTCATGTGCAGCACTGCTGAATTGACAGGCCACATTTAAACACTCCCCTCACATACAGAATCTGGATTTACGATTTTGTTTTGGTGCACACACATCCTTTGAGTTTCTACATATATGACACATGGAGAGGCAAGGAAGGAACTCTTAGTAATCTTTCTAAGGCTGACACCCAAGTGTGATCTTGACAGCTTTGGGACCATTGTCATATTTTTGACAAGCAATCTCTGTTAGAGAGGGAGCTAGTAGAAACGTTTCCCTGAACTCATCATGGATTGCAACAGGAGGAAACACTCCATCACTGGAAAGTGACACTAATGCATTCTATTAGATTTGCTTATCATGTTAAATAGCATATTAAAAGGAAATGTTTGGAAAAGAGATGCCATAACTTGGTATGATGGATTGAAAATTCCTAATTTGGAAAAAACGTGCTAAGACAGCATGATTGATGTGAGTGACCTACTTTATTTCATAAGAAAGTATGAGTTGCCTCAGGCCCATTGGTACACATATTTGGAAAAAGTTGTTTTTTTTCCACATTAAGTTTTTATTAACATTTCAAAAGAGCAAAAACACCATAGAAGGATATAAGTTGTAACTTGTCAATGCATATGTGTTTGTAGTCATTTGCTGCTGAGAAAAACATATCCCCCTTGCTGGAAGGGTTTCTGAATTCGGTGAGCTTCTTGCCAAGTGAACACCTGATGGGGAGAAATATGACAGTCTTTTCCCTGATAAAAAATGCCAGGGAAGAGACGTTTTTATTTAAGGCACACATGAATCTTCTGCTACTTGTAGGTAGTGATCTCTCAGAATGATTAACATTTCATGGAGCCTCCTGGCCACCTTTCTGCACACACAGCAAAGGACTGGGGCTGAGCTAACCATTTTAGTTCTGCTATAGAAGATGGAGTTCAGTGCCCTAATCCTGTTCCTCATATGAAGGCTCCTTAGTTTGGAAGCCAGGAGCTCTTAGGTTTATCTCAGGCAAGAGAAGGGACAGTTAAAGGTCCAACAAAGGGTTGGTCCTGTCAAAACCCTCTGTTACTATTAAATCAGTGTTGCCACTGAGTTTAAGACCTCAGGAAATGCCTATGGTACAATGTTTACAGAAGAAAGTCTAATTTAAAAAAATATATAGGCCAGGCACAGTGACTCACTCCTATAATTTTCTACATTAAAACAACAACAACAAAATTAAGAAATTAGCCAGGTATAGTGGCAATACCCATAGTCCCAGCTACTTGGGAGGCTGAGGCAGGAAGATCCTTTGAGTCCAGGAGTGAGTTCAAGGCTGCAGTGAGCTATGATCATGCCATTGTACTCTAGCCTGGGTGATAGAGCCAGACCTTGTCTCAAACAAAACAAGTATCTTAACACATGGAAGTGGGAGAATAAATTGGCACAAGCTTTCTGAAATGAAATTCATGAATGTGTCACAAAAGCTTTAGATTGTTGCATACCTTTAGACCTAAAAATTCCACTTCTAGTAATTTCTTCTAAAAAGCAACTATGAATATTCACAAAGATATAGCTAATAAGATGTTTACTATAGAATTTTTATAATGTCAAGAGATAGACTCAACCTAAATGTCTGAAGTTAGAGGACTACTTAAATAAAGTCATACATTTAAAACAGCCATTAAAATGATAATGTATAACATATAAAATTATGTGGATGAAGGTTTGTAATATTTTATAGGAAAAGTGGGTTACAAAACATGCATATTATGATGCTATTTGAAAGCTATATACACTTATGTCTACTTAATTTTTAGAAATTTACATATATCTACTTTAGTAGATATATGCATAGTTCCGTGTATATATTATACTATCTTTGACTATATACATATGTATGTGAAAGGCATTTGCCAAAATGTTAAGAGTAACTATTTCTGAAAAGTAAGTCTTCCAGTTAGTTTTTGTTTCTTTCCTTTTGTATGTTTTCGTTTTCTATGCTAGCCCTGCTTTCCTCTGATAATAAGTAAAGCAGTTATTAAATGGAAAATCCAAGAGATTTAACTGGTTACTTAACAGATATAAGAGAATTCACAAGGATTACCAGGCACAAACTAGTTTTCTCATATAATAGTAAACCGGTTAAAAATATAAAATGAGAAATTATTCATTCACTATGGCAAAACAAAACAAAACAAAACAAAGCATAAATCATCCACAAAACTGAAAATGCAATGACTAATTCATGCAAGAAACATCCAAGCCCTATTTAGAAGCAAATAATGAAATACATGAAAGAAAATCTAAATAAATTATTGTGTTTCTGGTTGGAATGACTAAATGCTGTGAAGATTTCAACTCTTTCCCAAATTAGTTCATACACTTGATACAATTCCAATAAAAGTTCTGATTAAAGTAACTGGCAAGTGGATTCTAAATATTATCTAGGAGAATAGATGCATGAGAACAGTTTTCCTAGATGAAGAAAGATGAAAGCAGCCTTGCCCTATTGGATTTTAAAAGATATTACAAAGTCAGAGTCATTAAGCAGTATGTGAATTTTGTAGGAATATCAAATATATTAATTAACAAAATAAAATGCAGAATAGAATAAATAGAAGAAAATACTACAATCTGGTATGTGATAAAGGTTGTATTTCCTATTAATGGAAAAGGGCTATATTGTTCTGCAAATGATGTTGGAATAATTGGTTATCTATCCATTCAGAGAAAAAACAAGTGGATCTTCATGTTACATTCACAGAAAAAAACCCAGATGTATTAAAAATGTACACATTTTGTAAAATTATAAAAGTTATTTAAAATACTAAAAAACAATGATTCCATAATCTTGAGAATGAGAAAGACTTTCTTAAAGAGAGATAAGCCTCAGACTCCATAAAGGATAAGACCAACAATTTGCCTGCATAAATATTTAAATCTTTGGTATGAGAAACATACTACGAGCAAAAGACAGACTAGGAAAAAAATGCAACTTGTATGACAAACAATGGATTAAGAGCTTTACTATATAAAGTGCTGCTTTCAGATAAGAGAAAGATTATCATTCCAATAGAAAAATTGGAAAGATAGAAGCAAAGCTTTTTATAGAAAAAGAAATATGAACATACAAAAAAAATACTCAACCTCAATAATAATCAAACAATTTAAAATTAGAGCAACAAGGTATTATTTTTACTCACCACTGTCAAAGTTTTAAAAGGGAATTATCATATTCAATGTATTAAGAGTGTAGAGAAATACTTCGATGCAGTAATTTCATCCCAGGAAAATTACGCTGTGTAAAGATTCAGAAAAGCGTTCCAAAAGTCTGCAATCCTATGCAGTTGGTTGAACAAATGAGGCAGACCTGTACACTATTGGAGGGAAAGTCTGAAGTATAGCAGCACATGAAGAGAGCTGGCAGGGAAACAATATAGCCTTGTGATCCCAACTTCTGCTTAAGAAGCATACATAGCTATTTGTATATTTAAAAGAATTTTTATAGCAGATAGTCTATGGCAGTAGAATTACAGGGTGATATGGTTTGGCTGTGTCCCCACCCAAATTTCATCTTGAATTGTAGTTCCCATAATCCCCATGTGTTGTAGAGAGACCTGGTGGGAGGTACCCAGTGGGAGGTAATTGAATCATGGGGACAGTTACCCCACCATGCTGCTATTCTTGTGTTAGTGAGTGAATTCTCATGAGATCTGTCTTTTCCCCCTTTGCTAGGCACTTCTCTCTCCTGCTGCCATGTGAAGAAAGACGTGTTTGCTTCTCCTTCCATCATGATTATAAGCTTCCTGAGGCCTCCCCAGCCATGTGGAACTGTAAGTCAATTAAACCTCTTTGCTTTATAAATTATGCAGTCTTGAGCAGTTCTTTAGAGCAGCATGAGAACAGGCTAATGGTGGGGGGAAGTATCTTCATTTGGACTTTCTCTTCTTCTTTCATATTTAAGATTTTTATAATCATATATCACTTTTGTAATAAAAAGTAACACACATCTGACAAATCTACCTGGAAAGGTGAGGTGACTTGCCCAAGATCAATAGCATATGAGGACCAGAAGCTGCTGGGTCTGCTGATACCCAGGCTCTTAGCACCCCCAAAGAGTCCATTCTTATTGAGGAACCCATGGGACCACAGCATAGCCTCTCTCTCAAAGGAGCCGACAAATGCCCTAAAAATGCCACTTGCAGTCTCCTGTCAGGCTGCAGATCACCCCATTCCCTGGGTACTCTTGGATGGGAGGAGTTCACATATGAGGCATTGGGTTGATGAGTTTCAGGGCAAGGCCTGTGCCCGCAGTAGTGGTGGGGCTGCTCAGCTCATGCCAGTGCCAGATTGCCCACTTGCCTCGTAAGGGACTCTGGATGGACCCCTTTATCCCACAAGTGGTGAGCAGTCCAGGGATTCCTTCCCCAACCCCCATGACTGCTCTTGCACCCACTATACTGGAAACCTCACACAACCAACCTGGCAAAGTGGGATGGGTTAGTTAGGAAGCAGGAAGATGCATCACTTCAAAATACAACAACATTAGCTTATATCTTAAAGTGCTTTATAATTTACTTTTCTACCCATCTCCTTGTTTGCTCTTCAGAATGATCATCTGAGAGAAGAACAAGTATAACTGTTATCATTCCCATTTTATGGAAGAAGCAACTGAGGCTCAAGAGACTGAGCCATTGACCTGGTCACATGGCAAAGAAGTTTGGAGAGAGAAGGAGAGGTTGGGTCAGCTTGACACAAAATCTCCACTTTTGCCACACTGCCTCTTTTCTTGGGTAAACCCCTACCCGCCCTCAGCCCATGGAAACATGTTCCCCTTAATCCAGCTTGGCCATGACCAAGGGCACTATGGCCCTTCCTGCCATAGTACGGTTTGACCTCTGACCCCAGCCCCTGGCTCAGTGTCTACTGCACCTGGGCCTCCCCAGCAGCCTTCTGCTCCTTGGGGCTAAGAATGGTTGGGCCAATTCTCTGGCACCCCTAGAGAAGGGCACAGATTTGAGGGTTCTCTGAGGATACTGTCCTCTCCAGGAGAGCTTCTAACCACTCATGCCCTGCTGTAAGCCCTGCATTCCATTGATTCACACCAGTGGTCCCACAGTCTAGCAAAGCACCTGGCATACAGCAGGTGAGCAATAAAAGTTTGCCGAATGAGTGGAGTGGCCAGAGGGCCCCAAGTCCCATCACCAGTCCACCTAGAACTCCCATGACCTCAGGCTATCCCTGTCCCCACGCTCAGACTCTTTATTCCCTCCTGTCAGTGGGTATGAGTTAGTCTCTAAGGAACATAATCCACCCAGCAGAGGTAGAGGCTCTATCAGCTTTATGTTTAGAATAAAAAGGCTGGAGGAACAGAGGTCAGTTTTACCCAAGAGATCCAGATGCAGAGAGTACAGGGAAGTGAAGAGGGACCCCCACACATCTATTCTGAGTCTAGTTCTGAGAAACTGTTTGAGTTTCTAGCAGACCCACCAGCTTCGACATCTCCAAGAATAATTTGATGCCACCATGAGCAGCTCCTTAAAGCCAGAGGCTGTGCCTCCTTACTTCTCTGTCCACAGCACACAAGCAGGTGCATGTAAATGAATGCATGATGGAAGGCTCCTGTAACAACTTGCCATAACAGGAATCAAAAGTTTAGGAAAGGAAATGGCATTATAGGCCACATGGTTCAACTCCTCCCATTGGAGATCCAGAAACAGCAAAGGCTTGCCCAAGGTCACAGAGAGAGGCAATGGAAGAGATTTGGGTGAGATACATGAGCTGGTTTTCCTTTTCTTTCTTTCTTTCTTTCTTTTTTTTTTTTACTTAACATTCTTGGAGTATATATTAGCTGGTTTTCAGGGATCAGTCAAAGCTAAGGCCAGCTTGCTTGACTTGGTTCAGGAACCAGGGGAATCCTGTTGGGAGCTGCTCCTCACACACTAGAACCCCCACAATGGCACTGCCCAAAGCTCAATTACTGCTGGGAGAGGCCTGATGCTCTCATAATGAAGTAATATCTATCGCAAAGATCCTTGAGGTTACTTAACTGTAAAATAATTACATGTGCCCCAGAACTGGGAGATCAAGGATTTCCATCCAAAATCCCATGATGCTCTTAAAAAAGGTTTCACTATAAACTGCAGGAGGGGTGGGGAAAGGCGAGATTTCCAAGCCAGGTTGCCATGTTTTAATTCCACCTTTTATGTTTTGGCATCATCCCATCTATGTGTATATCTCATTCCATACACATATTAAAACAATATTACAGGAGATTAAAAGAGTAACAATTGTCATCCATAATCATATTGCTATAACTAAATTATACCCACAAGCATGTATTTGTCTCCCTGTTTAATTACACAAGCAGTTGTGAATATATTCTCATTGTCAGAAATCAAGAAGTATACATTGCAGTCAGAATAAGTACCGGGTCCACACCATTTCCTGCAAGTTCCCCTCTCTTCTCCTGAAGCAATGCAGTTGTCAGGTTGGTGTGTATTTTTCCAGAACTTTTCTCTGAATTTATATCTAAGTATGCACATGTAACTATATATTAGTATGTAAATACACACAGGCACACACACACAAGCACAAACAAGTAGTATTTATTTTAAGCATTAATGGGATCATATCATGTATCGTCCTGGAGTTTGCTTTTTTCCCCCTTAATAGGTCTTGGAGGTCTTTCCATGACACTACAGAGAGAGAGCTTCCATCTTTGCAGTAGCTACACTACACAGTTTTCCATAGTATGAAAACATACTTCAAAAAAAAAACCAAAAAAAACAGTCCCCATTAAAGAACATTTAGGCTGTTTCCAATTTTTCAATATTTCAAACAGTGAATATATATACACACTATATATCTATGTAACTATATATAACTGTATCTATATAACCATGTATGTATAGAGAGAGAGACAGAGTTCAGCCTTAAGCACTATCCCTCTCTCACATGGCTGATCAATATTTTGTTCATGTCCACAGACTGTCCTGCTGGGGAAATGTCAGCTCTCCCGGATAAAGATTTTGTCTGCCTTCCCCCCTGCTATATCCCAATGCCCAGAACAGTGCCTGGCTTAGCACACAAGAAATATTTGTTGAATGAAGACCAGCAAGGGGAGAACATAGCCACAAACTATTTTAGCAAATAATACTTGACTTATGCCTGCGTTTTCCAAAGGCACTTTGACTCTCTAATCACATTCTATCTGCAGAACAACTGTGGGGCTTAGTAGATCTTGCATTGTTAATACCCCGTGCTGAATCATGGCCTGAAGTCAGGGCTTAGAAACCAGACAGATAAAGGTTCAAATCCTAGCTCTGTCACTTTCTCTGTGTGTCTCTGGAGAATTTACTTAACCCCTGTGAGCCCCAGTTTTAAAATCTGTAAAAAAATGGATATACGTACCTTCCCTTGGAGGGTTTAATGATAATTAAATGTGATAGTATATGTGAAGTACCTGAAATACAGTAAGCACTTAATAAATGCTAATTCTCTTTTGTCCCTTGCTCAGTATATTCTTTCTATCTGTTCAGGTCAATCACCCATGGCACTCCTTATCATGTCTTACTGTCTATCAATTACTGAAATACCTTACGGTTTTTCCTAAAGAATCTCCTGGTATACCAGTTTTCCTCCACCCACAGGATTTTATTGGGAAAGAAACAAAAGAAATATTTTCTTGCCTGTATTACTTAAATATAACATCAGTAGCTTTTTCCTGAGCATTTTATGTTTGGGCACTTATCACATTCAATAATATTTAGCTGTCTAGCTCCCCAACTAGATCTTAAGGGCAAGGACCATGACAGACTCAATTTTTTAACCCTATTAATTACAGGTCAATTGCAAATTTCCTTATAAATGGTAAATGCTCAATACTGGTGGAACGAATAAATGATCCGAAAATACTATAAATATCTGATTTTAAGTGGTCCCATACGTTCATACTTCTGGGAACTCAGGGGCTCCTAACCCACTCTGCTCTCATGATGGCACCCAGGCTGTCCTGAATCAGCTTTATCACCCAGCAGCTGATGTGGGGAACTAGCTTTTTACTTATTCTCCAGTGTTGCTTTTGCCTTCCTCCATACTCAGTCAAATCTCCGTCTGGCAATCCTTCTCCTGGGTTTACATACCTTTTAAATGTGCTTTTCTTTTCCCCTTGGAATTGCAAGTTTTGCCCACCTCTACTCCTTTAGATAATTTGAAAGTCAAAAATCAACCCACCCCAATAGTGCTTGAGAAGTTGAACTATAATGGTCTCACTGTAAAAGAAAGACATTTGGAAATAGCCTCAGATCCAGGGCCATTGTACCCACGAATCGTTAAAAAGGTCTTCATCGAATTCCTTACCCCATCAACCCTCACTGCTGTAAAATTCCTTTCCCTTTGACAACCAACATTCACTTCTATTTTTCTGTTTTGTTTAACTAGGATGATCTCTATCACAACACCTCTATGATTTTATTATACTTGCGTATTTACAAGGTTAGTCTTTCATGGCTATGGAGTGAGCTTCTTGAGGGAGGATATCATAGGATTTTTCACTTTTCAATCTCAAATGCCAATACAGTATCTGGCAGATAGGTATATTTTTGGAGAAGAAAAGAATATTATTTTCCTTTCATTTTTTTATGACACATAACCACTATCACTCAATACACTTAGGAAACACAGTTTTTCCTAAATAATCTCCTGGATATATTAGTTTTCCTCCACCCAACCAGCTTAAAATTCTATATTTTTTATGAGTATACATTGAATAGATTTTTTAGGGTGGCATCTTGACCACCATTTATAACATTGCTTCTGAGAGCACACGTTCTGAAGCCCAGGCAGTGGCTGAGAAAGAAACTTTTGGAATCTGTTTGAAAGCTGAGGCCTTCTACCTTCCTTTCTGACTTAAGCATGGATCACTGTTACATTCCAAGAGACCCCCACCTCTATCAGGAAATGCAGTGCCTCACTGTGAAAATGGCAGAGTGACAATATAGAAAAAGAGGGAGGCTGGCAAGGGGTGAGGCACAGCAGGACCTTAAGATTGCATTACCGGTGTAAGGACCCAGCCCTTTTGAATGTACCTGCAGCCTACCTAGGAGGGCCCCTGAGAGGCTGGAATGGAGGGGAGCCAAGCCTGGTCTTCCTCTCTGTAAAGCTATGTAGCTGGTGTTAGCTCAGCATCTCTTGCTTTTTAGGTCAGTCTTTTGCTACTTCATCTCTCTCTCTCTCTCTCTCTCTTTTTTTTTTTTTTTTTGATGTAATATTTGTCTAAGATTCTTTCTTTTTCTTTATTAAGGTATAAACATTTACATTAAAATACTTTAAAATCTTAGGTTTGATGACATTTTGCAGTTGTATATATCCGTGTTACTATCACCCAAATCAAGATATAGAACATTCCTAGCAGCCCAGAAAGTTTTCTGGGCCTTTCCCAGCCAACCCACTCCAGAGGCAAACACCATTCTGAGTTCCATATCCATAGATTCGTTTTGCTTGTTACTTCACGTAAACAGGCTCACATAGCCTGTTCCTTCCCTTTCTTTTATTCACTAAAGCAACAATAACAATGCTGTAGACATATCTAACAATATTAGATGTTAGACAAATATCATAACAATGTATATGCATAACCTAATTCCTTTTTTCTTTTCTTTTCTTTCTTTCTTTCTTTCTTTCTTTCTTTCTTTTTTTTTTTTTTTGAGATAGAGTCTCACTCTATCACCCAGGCTGGAATGCAGTGGTATGATATTGGCTCACTACAACCTCCACCTCCTGGGTTCAAGCTATTCTCCTGCCTCAGACTCCCGAGTAACTGGGATTACAGGTATATGCCACCACACCCAGCTAATTTTTTGTATTTCTATTAGAAATGGGGTTTCACCATGTTGGCCTCCTAATGTGCTGGGATTACAGGTGTGAGCCACCAAACCCAGCCCTAATTCCTTCTCTTTTTTCAGTTAACATCTCAAAATGTTTGGCAGTGGTGATCCCCAGGTAGGGGTAATTTGCATGACTGTTATTGATGTCTTTACACATTCTGGTATAATGTAAAAAATATTATATATATATATATATATATAATTTTATAATAATGAGAAAAAAGCTTCATGAGGTAGGAGAGCATGGCTTTTATGAAGAAGTAAACAAGGGGTAATTTGCATGGTTGTTATTTACTTCTTTACACATTCTGGCATAATGTTAAAATACACACACACACACACACACACACATATATATAATTTTATGATAATGAGGAAAAAAAGCTTTTCATGGGGTAGGAGAGCATGGCTTTTGTGGAGAAGTAAACAAGTGAGTTTCGGAATGAGCCTGGTGAAGGAGCTCTGGTTGTGTGAGGTCTGAGAACATCCTTCCCTGGAAGGCTTTTCCTGGTGGCAGGGGACTTTTTACAGTACCTCAAGTCAGAGACCTCTTGAATCACTTCCTGTCTGCTTTCTTGTTTCTCTCTTTGAGCATGGAAACATTTGACCAAATAATTCCTTCTACCTCAAATTATTTCCCTTTGATCTTAGCAAAGAGAAAACATTGTCTAAAGCGACAGTTAACTATACTTTGAAAGTCATGAAACACACACATACAGACATATGATTGAAAACCCTCGATCACACATTTGAGTGACACAAGTAAGGCAAATGATAATACAGCAAAATATACAGCTATCAATTAAACCTATACACCATGAGTATAGGTCTCTGAGTGTCATCTGACCCCAGATAAGGGGTTACTCCTTGTTCTATTTCCTTGATGGCATTGCAATACAGATGGATGCACACATGGAAAAGGTATAAGAGAGGCATAAATGCAGAGAAAAGTTGGATCCTGCAATAATACTTGCAGGAATACTTAAAACATGAAAAAGAGAAAATTTAGCAATTTCACAACAGAATGCAAGGTCTAACTTCATTGGTTAAATGGTCCCATATGTGGTAATCTAACAAGTAGGGAGACTTGGAATGGGACAGCCTGGGTGGTGCCAGGGCTCTGTGCAGAATGGATGGCAGCGAGCAAGTTGTGCAACCTCATTGAGTCCACTCCTGCCTCTTTAAGTGGGGCAAAAGTGACAGTGTCCACCTCACAGGTCTGGTGCGAGAGGTGGCTGAAATGAAGTGTGGTCAGGCTATCTGTAAACCATACAGGCTATACATGTGCCAATAGTCTATCGTCTCTTCCAGAGCTGGAATAAGTGCTCTGAAGGCAATGTGGGATCCAGACCCTTTATCGTATTGTCATTGACTTTTTGGAGGACTAAAGAGCAAAGTATTGTCTCTTTCCTCACCCTGTGCCTTCCTCTAGGGAAAGGTGGCACTTTGATAGAAAATCAGAGGTAGGGAAGGGGGGAGAAAGAAAAACTGTTAGAGTCAGAAAGACCTGGATTGGAATCCAGACTCCCTCATTTACTAGCTGTGTATGTGACCTTGGATGAACCTCTTAACATCTTAGAGCCTCTGTTTTCTCATATGGAAAACTGGAATAGACTTCAGTGGATTTCTGGGAGGACAGGATGAAGTAAATTCTTGTCATGGAAGCTCAGTACAGTACACGGGACAGTTGCCATCAGTGATAGAAATGAATTATCTCTCGTGAGAGATGCCCTGGCAGCAGATGATAAATGAAATACAGCCTATCTTGCTTTCAGCACACCAGAGCAGCTGCCCTTGGAACCAGGATCATGGGGACTCAGAGAAAAGGGAAAAAATAGGGAACACTGGTGCTAACACGGGAAAGTTTTCCACCACACTGGGCAGGGATGAGATGGATCACCTGGATACAGAAAAGGCTGCAGACCAGCCAGATGTGCCCAAGCCCACCTGGGAAGACCAGCATCTACACGGGTGGCACTGCAATCCGCTCCTCATCTGGAAGGCCTGGCATTCTGTACGTGTTGAGATGCCTCCCAGTGAGGCCAGGCCCAGAGACTGCGGCCACAGGGATAAGGGGAGTGGGCTGTTTCATTTTTAGCAACAAGAAGACATTCTCCTCCCTCCTCTGATCTCAGCTTCCTCTACCCACTTCCCAGCTTATTCCAGCAGGTGCCTGGGAGCCCCATCAGGGACAGAGCAGGGAAGTATCGCCTCTACTTCTCCACACCCACAACCACCTTTCCCAAGGCTGGGAACTGGACCAGATCCCAAGTGGGCTCTGGGCCTCAATGAACCCCAAGTTTTGCCAGAAATGGGGAGTCTAAGCTGCTTGTTCAGGTTTTAGCCAAGTTTCTTTCTTTTGTTCTTCAAGATGTTCACAGGTTACTGTTTGGGGGTTTTTGCTTTTGGGAAATAAGCAGCCAAGCATCCTAACAGTCTCCTCTCCCTCCTGCTCTTTCGAGGAGCCTACCTTCCCCACCTCCCCACTCCCCCACCTCCCCACTTCCCCACCTTCCCACCCCAATTTCTCTCCCTAACTCCCTGGCCTCTGAATTAGCAGCCCCCTGTTTATCAGGCTGTAAACTTAGGACGTTTCTCATTTTTGATCTTTTCGTTGGCTACACCTGACTTCGTCTTTTTTTTCCCCTCCCTTTTTTCCCCTCCCTAAACTAAATCAGTTGCCCGGTTCTTGCCTTTTAACGGAGCGATAACGTGAGGACATCTGAAATTTCGACTTTATTTTCCTCCAGCACACCTGGTCCCTGCCCTCCAAGGGGAACTCCCGACTGCTTGCTTATTTTAGCTCTCAACTGGTATTGAAAGCAGACTGTAGTTGGGACCATCTGATCTGTAAACGATGCAAGCCCGGGGCAGTTTTTTCTAGTCCGGGGTCGGGGCGGGCGGCTGCGACCTGGAGTAGGGGACCTGCGGGAGCCCGCGCGGCGCCTCCCCTCTGCCAGGCCCGCCCGCGTCGGGCACCTCGGCTGAAGCCCCGCAGTTTGTCGTCTGGAGCCCGGAACCGGAGGTGAAAGGCCTCCACGGAGCTCTCAGACGCTTCAGCCGAGCATATGCTGCACTCCTCACATTCATTTTTAATTCATGACATCAGTTTAGGGATCACTGGAGCCTCTAAACGGCCTCTCTCAAAACCAAAACAACCACCTTAACACAAGCGAGGAGAGAAGACGGCCGCCGAGTCCAGCACAGAGTCTCCTCTGTCCCCGGGGAGTGGACATTTGGAAAACCACTTTCTAGTGGGGACCTGCTGCCCCTCACGGCAGCTACCTTTTCCCCAACCTTTTCTTGGAGCCAACAGTGGACCTTGCGGTATTGCTATAAAGACATAGCTGGTCTCAAAGTGGTTTCGATTAGGACTTTATAAAAGTTACATTAAAATGATCAAATGCGTACTTGCAGGGAGATTAAAGACTCTCCCAAAAACATTTACGAACACACACATATATATATCCAGAATTGTATACAACATGCATAATACAATGTATGATAAAATATGTTAGATAAGTAATATAACAATATAAAGGAACTCTATGTTAAATACATACTAATATATGATACGAAACCACATAATACATTTTATATGTTAAACAGTATATAATACAAACAGACCATCTGTATTATAGATGGTAAGTAGGAGACGTCATGCCCTCTGAAATAGCCAAGGTGCCGAGCTGCTCCTTGTGGCGGAGCGGAGCGAGCACCAGCTCAGTACAAGGCGCTGGAGAGGAAGGAGAAAAGCGCATCAGGGTCTCCCCACAGTGATGCAGCCACCCCAGCCCTCACCCTATCCCAGTGCCCCACACGCCCACGTGTCTTTGGGGTGGATGAAAAGATCTCAAACGACCAGCTCCTCAATGTGGTAAGGGAGTGAACAGATTATCTCTGATAGAGGTCAAACTCCAATTGGGGGAGGGCACAAATTCTGTAAATGACACCCGAGGGCACACTCACCAGGTTCACTGCAAACCCTGAGCGTTTTGCTTTTAGTGCCCCAAGTGTAAGCCTAAGTATTCTGTCTCCGACACGTAAAACAACATAAAGTGCCATTTTCCAACGGAGGCATTTAGAGGCAATTTGAAAATTGAAACGAATCTTTATATGCAAGACTGGAACCTTCCAGAGGCCCTTTAAAGCTGCGGTTAGAAAGGCAGTTAGGGGACTCGATGATGGGCTGCAACGAGACGATTGAACGCAAAGCCAAATGCGCAGTTAGAAATTTGATATTGAACACGCTCTCGCAAGTAATGCAGTTTAATGATAATCGCTGCGTGTTTACTCTTCACTGGCTGGGGAAATAGAAGAAACATTTTGACAGAAAAGTTACCCAAAAGAGTTACATCGTTTACAAGGGGAAAATATCTCAGTGGCCGCTTCTGGCTTACTAGCAACCCAAAACAGTATGTGGGGGAATTAGTTTTCCTCCAGAGTTACCGAGAAGGGGAACTTGAACATCAAGTGTCTGGCAGATGGGAGTGTGTGTTAAGCTAGGGCTGTTTTCGTTGGGAACGCACAGCTCCCTTCCTCAGAGCCAACTCCACACCCCTCGGCCCTCCCACGAACCCCAGTTCCCCGGTCCAAGGTTTGGGGAGCCGGCGGCGGCCAGCGCGCCGCGCGCCGAGAGGGAGCAGCTTTTACTCGCAGTCTCTTTAACTCGCCCTTTCTGGTTCTCTTCCCTTCGAGCGCCCTGAGCGGAGTGTTAGACAAGCCCTGTCGTCTGTGGGCTCTCACCTCAGAGTCAATCAGAGTCAATATTATCTCAGATGGGCACAATAGACTGGAATGAAAAGCTAATATTGAATCAATGCTGTCCCTGCCCGCGCCGCCGCGATGCCACCCTTTGTTGCGCACGCTGCCCCCGGCAAGCTGCTGGCGGCTCCGGCTAAGCGGAGGGCCGCCGCGGTCGGGCCTCTCTGGGTCCCCGCCTGGGGTGGGAGGACATTTCGGGCCCAGCGTAGGGGAGGCCCCGGAGGCCCAAGGGGGCTTCGGCTGTTGCGGGTCCCCAGAGGCTCCCTCGGGCCTCCCTCGCGGCCTCTCCTCCAGACGCCAGGGGCCGGGCACGAAGCCGAGGGCTCCGCGTGGCCGCGGGAGAAGCCGGGTGCACAGAGCCTCCCTGCGCCCAGAGGCCGAGATGCAAATAGGGTAGTTAGGCTTGGTGCGGCCAACATCCAGGATCGAGGGGCCCCAGAATGCGCGGGTGGCCGGGAGGGGGGCAGCTTCGGGGGCTGGAACAAGAGGATTCCTTCCCTCTTCCCTGCGGGCCGGGCCCCCACGAGTCGCAGCAGAGCCTGCCAGTAATTAGGGCCTCCTGGTCCGGCTGGGCTGAGGCTGCTCCTGGAGAGGTGGGGTCTTCGAAGGGCACGCGATGGGGGAGGTGGTCGTGGTCAGACCCCCGTGAGCCTCTTCGAAAACTCCCAGTCTCTTCTGTCCCCCGGCTCTCTCCGCGCAGGCCCGGCAGAGCCAGGGAAGCAGAAGACGCTGGACGAGGGGTCTTGGGGATACCTCGCTGGCTGCGGTTGGAAGCACCGGTTTTCCCACCCGCCTGCGCAGGCGCTGCTCTGTGGCCACCAGCAGAGGTTTTCCGGCCGCTGTGAGTCGCCCACGCGAGCGACGTGGAGGTACTGGGCGCACCGAGTCTCAGCCGCAGCCACGCAGCTCCTGCCCTGCCCGCGCTTCCGCTCATTGGCAGCGGGGAGGCCACCTACCACCCCTGTCCTCCAGTCCTAAACTCGGGTCTGGACTCCGTAGGAACCAAACCAGGAAGAAGAAAGAGGGCGTGGGGACAGGGCCTGATGCCGGGAAGAGCGGCCTGGAGGACCTCGGGCGAGTGCAAATGAGCCAAGCTCAGAGGGGGCCGCCTGGGCGAACCAAGCCAGGAGCACCCCAGTCCACCTGCAGGGCACTCTTCCGTGCCTTTTCTCCTTGGCTTGAGTGCGGGGCGGCTGGCTCCTATGTGTGGGGAGGAAAGGATGGTCTTCCCAGGGCTCCAAGTGGAGAGATCACTGCATCCATGTCCAGAAGTTGGGGGTGCGCGGAGTGATTTCGTGTAACTTCCGCGAGCCTCAGTTTTCTCATCTGAAAAGTGGGTATCGTGACTGTTTCCCTAACTAACCACACCAGATTGTGATGTTCACTGATATCATGGACTTGAGCACACATTTTTTTTTTAAAAGCTAAAACAGGTGAGAGGGAATTGTTAGTGTTGTTCTAAGTCTTCCCCTCAATCTTTCCCACGTTTCAAGGACGGCCGCAGAATCCAAGAGAAAAAAACCTCCAGTTTTCTTTTTTTTCATCAGATGGCAGGATTTCCCCTTCAAGCCCCAGCGCACCCCCACGTCCAGAAAATGGGGAAGTTCTAAAGGAAGAGATGATTAAGCCCCCGAGAGAGGGGCTGCTGGGACGTCAGCGTTTCGGAAGTAGCCTAAGCTCGGAGATGGACGCTGGAGATGGACGCTGACAAACCCTAGGAGCGCCTTACATTGTCGGGCGAGGACCCGACTCTAAGTTAAAAGGCCGGTCGGGCCATCAGTGGCAGAGAGCAGAGCCTCACACAGGAAAAGCCAGATAGCGCTGCAGAGGCGTGGAAGGTGCTCCCCACTTCTCGCTCCCCACATTGTTCCTCTGGGAGCTCAGAAGCTGGTGCAAGCTCTGGTGGGCTCCCAGAGAAGTAGCTTTGGGGGCGATGGGAAGGGGATGCCACACCCCACCCACCCCTCTTCCCGAGAAAGTGCAGAAGAGGCGCAACTGTCTTCATCCCTAGGCCGGGCAGGCCCCCGAAGGAGAGTGCCCGTCTTCCCTAGCTCCTGGCCCCTTGTCTGTGTGTACTTTTGTCTGTCCCTCCCCATTCTTGCTGCGTCCCAGGCTTTCATTTGAAGGCAGCTGAGGGAGAAAGGAACAGGGAACCCCTTTGATTCTGTTTCTTTGCTTCCAGTACTGAATCGAGACAGCTTGTGTGTGGTGAGGGAGTGACGAGTTTCAACGTGATGAAGGAGATAAAACCAGACGGTGGGGTCCTGCCGGTGACTCCTTGCGTCACTGAAACGCTGGGTCTCAAAACGGATAGGTCTCCGGAGACGCAGACGTTCGCGCGGATGTCCAGAGGAGGACAGCTCCCCTGCAGCCACCCCGCGGAGGCCAGGGCCAGGGTCAAGACCCTGCCGCAAGGGCTCGGAGCTCCCAGCAGTTATGATGAGGGTGCCGCTCCCAGGCCAGGCAGCCTTCGACACGGGTTTTCTGTGACACGGGTTTCCAGTGAAGCCCAAGCTGATTCCACGGCCACACATCACCAGAGGAGCCAGGCTGCCCCTGGACGGATGGGGTCCGCGCGCTCCGGGAGGAATGCGCGAGGTCATCAGAGGCCCGCCGCGGCGGCCCAACATGCGCTGCTCGGAGTTTGGGGTAATCAATTGCCACTTCTGCCAAAACCAAGGACCCCCTGTGTCCAGCGTCGTCAGCCGGCCGCGAGGGGGCGCGGATCTGGGAGAGTCGCACCCTGGGACCCCAGCTCTTCCAACTCCACCCCAGGCGGGGCCCACGCAGGCCGTCCCAGGCCTGTTCTCTGAACCACCCGGGTCGGAAATATGGGACCTCAGGCTTGGAACTGTGGCCGCGTTTGTGCAGTCGCTGGCCGTCTCTCTGGCACAGGTGATCACTGTTTCCTAGTTCTTCATGGAGCAGAACCTGTCCCACCCCGGCTCCGCTCTGCGCCCCCTTCGGAAGGAAGCCCTACTCCTAATGGACCTGGAATTCCAGCGTGGATGATAAACTCTCAAGACAAGAGCTGGAGCTGATAAAGGCAGGAGGGACGCACTTCCAAGCCGTCCGCACTCCTCCGAAGCCAGTGAGCCTCCTTAGACCTCCTCTGCAGGCCTGGATGGCGGTCTCCGCACTGCGGCGCGACCCGACCCCAGCGCTCCCCAGGCGTTCGGGATCCAGCCTCGGTTGGTACCGCGCCCGCGCGCGGCCCTCGCCACTAGGCGCCGCTGCGCGCACACCGATCGGAGCCCCGGGCCACCGCGCCCGCCTGGAGAGAGGCCTCTGGGGAAGACGCCAGAAAGGGATTTGTCGTAATAATTTTGAAAAAATGTTTTAAAGGCATTAATTATACTTTTCGTTTTCTCATCGCCACCCTACGCATTCGGAGAGGCCGGTGTGACTGGAAATTTCAATGGGTTGGAGGAATTCTTAACGCCTGGGAGGCCTCCCCAACTTGGGACACCATTAGCGCGCCTCGGGCAGCGGGGAAGAGGCTCGCACTTCACCTGCGTCCGTGCGGTCCGCGCTGCGCCGCGGGAGCACAGTGCGGGCTCAGTGTGCTGGCTCAGCATGAGGACCCAAAGCTCGGCGACCAGGGACCAAGACATGGCAGAGTGCAGCGAGTAGATTGGACCGTACAAGGCCAAGGCCTAGCAATAACAAAAATGTGATGAACGCGAACAGTGTGCTAAACATTAGCTCACTCACTTCTCTCAACAACCATTAACATATTGCTATTTCCTTTTCACAGATGAGTCAACCATGGCTCAAGAAAGTGAAAGTCACACTGGTGGCGACCCCAGATAGCTCCCACACACCTATTCTCAGATGCAGGAGGCCATGCACCCATCCCTGGTACCTCACAGGCCTGGCACGGAGCACAGCCGTGGTGAAGCCCTGCCATTTGCTGCTTTGAAGCCCCGGGGGGCCTTGCAGGAAACTCCAAGCAGATGCTTATCAGAGATCCCCTGGAGTTTCTGCCCTTTGATACCAACCAAGGAGACAGGACTCCAGGCCTGGATCACCCCAACATCTCCCTAGAGAAGCTGTCAGCTTTTTGGGGAGCACAGAGGAGTGTGGCAGGAGTGTGAGACCAGCATTAGTGGATGTGTGTACAGTTATATTGTTCACAGTCTCTGAAACCCAGTAACAAGCCTTGGAGGTGGGTAGGTAATAATAACAGCAGGATCAAGGACAGGAGTGAACTTTCATTGTAGTTCATAATGTGCCACACACCGTCTAAGCACTTTGCTTTGTTTATCTCACTGAACAAATCCAATGCAAAAGTACTATTATGTAGTCCCATTTCAGAGAAGACAGAGGCACAGAGAGGTTAGGTAACTTGCCCAAGGTCACACAGTTAAGAAGGCAGATTCATTAAAGTATAATTACATATAGTGAAACTTAATCTTTGTAATGTACAGTTCTGTGAGCTTTGAAAAACATATAGAGTCATGTAAAGCACACCAAAATCAGGAAGTAGAATAGTTCTATCATCCTCCAAAACAAGCTGACTGCTACCCCCCCTCCACTGCCTCCCAGGCAGTATTGGCTGTATTTTTACATATGACAAAACGAGGTCGGGAGAGGTTTTCGTGTTGCCCAAGGTCATTCAGTGACAGATTCGGAATTAGAACCTTTGAATGTGTGTGCTAGTCTAGCTGCCTGCAAAGGTAGATTCCTGAGTCTACAGAGCCCAAGAGGCAGCAGTGGCTAGAGGCACACATGGGGCAGGGGAAGGAAGCCGCTTGCTCTAAGCTGGAGCCTCAGAAATCCCCACATCTCCCACTGTACGCAGGGCTACTTAACCAAACACTCACTCTTTGGGCAGCTAAGGAACAAAGGGGGCCATATTCTGCAAGGCCCAAATCCACAAGTAAAGTTGAGTGGCAGGGCACCTGCGCCATCTAGAAGCACAGGGTCCAGTCCAGACCATAGTGCCCAGTGCCCTGGCACACCTCCACTGGCCAGCCTGGTTAATGAGTTGCTATCCTAGTTAATTTCCCTGCACATGGGGGCCAGACCCTGAGAATCTCCCTGGGCTCCTCAGGCCCAGTGCATGAATTAGCATAGATTACCCAGCTTCCAGGACTTCCGAACCTCCAGACTCACTGGAAACCCCCTTCTCCTTCAAGGGGCAGGAATGCAGCTTGGGTCTAGCAGCACCTGGAGCAGAGGGACTAGCATGCCCTGCTCCCTTCAGGAAGGGGGACACCAGATCACAGACCCTGCTGCCCCTTTACTCCTGGCCACCTGTAGGCTAGCTAAAACCCCTGGGGCAAGCCTGGCCACAGAAGGGCAGTTTGTAAAAGGCTGGTGGCCTACAGAGGACCCTGGCTGACTGGAATGGGAGTGTGGAGCTGGCTACCCCTCTGCTGCAGCCAAATGTCCCACCTGGGGCAGAAGGCTGAGGGGTCCCGTCTCCAGCCCAACACTGTCTTGGTTAAGGGAATAATGACTGCACCTTAGTGCCCAGGGCTGCAAGTTTTAAAAGAGGGAAAGCACCCATTACCCTTACACATCACACACCACCTGGGTCTCACCCTATTTCCAAGACACACTGGATTCCCCTTGCCCTCAAAGTCAATGGCTTTTATGCCCCCACCTAAGATCACTAAGGGTGGAGCTTTCAGCGGCTCCGGTTTGCAACCCTCGAGTCTCAGCCTGTGTTTGGAGGGTCTGGCCTGAGGGCACTGCCAGATTCTGGCCCTCCAGTCCTCCTTCTGAAGCTCTCATGAAATGTGCACTCTCCTGCTTGCCAGGATTCAGGATCCACAGTCTGCCTAAGCTGGGTGTTTGTTTCCAACTTCAAAAACCTGAGGGCTGACCTCTAGCTTCACCCTGGGCTTACTGGCTGGGCACAGCCAAAAGACCTCCACCCTCTGCCTTGGCTTTAGGCTCCCTGCTGGTCTAGGAGAGGAGGGGCCTCTAACCCCACAGCCTAATTGAGGGAGGGATTTCTGAGCTGTAGACAATATTTTGGGGGACAGTGGTTCAGGCCCAAGGGAGGTGCATCTTTAAATGCACCCCTACTCCAAGAGCTGGATCCAAAGCCCAGAATCTTTGGGCCTCGAAAAAAGGGAGGAGGAGAAAGGAGAAAGGAAAGCCTCCGGGAACTGACAGAGGGACAATACTGGGCCAGGACCCCATCCCAGAGCTTCAAAGCCTCGGGGAGAAGCAGGTGTCTCCCACTGTGAGGGCAAAGCTGAGGCGCACATCTGTCTCATGTGCAAATATATGTATGTGTGTTCCCAGGGAAGGTGTGAGGCGGGGCAACAAAGATGATCTCTGCCGGTTCCCCAGGAATCTGTCTGGTGCCTTGACAACTCCGGAAAGCACTGCTCCCAACCCCTCTCTTGCCTGATTTCCCAAAAGAGGTTTTTGGACACCTTCCCCAACACAACATTATATCTGAAATAAAAGAGTAATTGACGCAGATGTAAATACAGAGCAGATGAAATCAAGGGAGGAAGCAGGTAGCTTGTCCTGAGACCTGGCCCCTCAACTATGCATCTGGTGGTGGTGCAGCCTCGCTCACGGTGGACTTCACTCTTTTTCCCCTTCCCATCGACTTCTCTCCCAGGTCTCATGGCAACCTAGTCACCAAATACAGGCATTTCTGCGTTCTTAGGAGAAATGACAGGGGCCTGGGAGTAACAGATTTAAAGGACGCTAGGATTTTTTTAAAATCATTAATTGTAAAAGTGCAAAATACCTGCTGGTACCTCACTTTAGAAGAATGTAATTGGAAAAAAAAAAAGAAAGAAAAAAGAGGCGGCTGATGAATAGATAATAGATCTTTAACCACCAATAAACAGAGAGCAGCGCCAGCAGCCTGGGGATGTGATCATAATTATGCCGCCGCGCGAGCCAATGGGGACGAGGGAACTCGGCCCTAAAATCATCCCAAAACCAAAGGCGAGCTCGAAAATGCGGACACGGCTTGGGACCGGAGATGCTATCCGCAGTCCCTAGTTGCACTGGGTTTGCACAGCAAACTGACCGTGGGACAACAGATGGCAGAATAATAATAGAAATAATAATAAAAATAATAGCATCCATAATAATAACATTGGCCACACTAACAAAGATAGACAGAACCGTAATAGTACAGTAGCACCACATCAGGCTCTCCCCTAACCTTGGACTGCAGGTCCCAGATATTCCAGAAGGAATTGTTTCGGGGAAGGTGAACACCCTCCCAAACAGAAATCGCTAGAGACCGTGGGGCGAGAGCGGGAGCGAATTGGAAACCGACTGCTCCGGCAGGGTAGGCAGCTCCGGGTCTCAACTCCCAAACGAACGAGCCGGGTCAAGAGTCGCGAAGGCACCAACCCTGGGACCTCGAGGCCAAGCGTGGTTGGTGGGGTGGGAAGATCCCGTACACCCACCCCAGGCGCCCTCCAGGCCTAGGACACCCCTGGGAGTTTTATTAAGAGTGAAGATTGGTATAACCGAACGGCGCCTTTAGCTCTCACTAGGAACCAGCCCCCGCCCGCTTACCCTCGCGGTGCTCCCGGAGCGATCCCTGTTCCCCCGACGCGGGGCCGCGCGGGGCAGCAGCGGCGGAGCGCTAGACGTGAGGAATCTGTCTGTCCGTCTGTCCTACCAGCTTGGGCGCAGCAGGCTTGGGATTCAGGGGGCCGCAGCAGAGGCGGCGCCGGCCAGGGACTCTGCAGGGACCGGGGTGCCCCGGAGGGAGTGGTGCTGGTGGAGGAGGAGGCGGTGGCTGAGGGGGAGGAGGTGGGGAAAGAGGAGGAGGAAGAAGAGGAGGAGGAGAAGAAGAAACCGGAGGAAGAGGAGGAGGCGAAGAAGGAGGAGGAGGAGAAGCCGCAGCGGGCGCCGCAGGAGCGAGTGAGCTGGGAGCGCGGGGCGAAGGCGCGGAGAGGCCAGGAGGCCCGGCGGGCGGCAGGAGGCTCGACCGAGACAGCGGCGCCGAGTCCGTTCCACTCTCGGCCCGGATCCAGGCCTCCGGGTTCCCAGGCGCTCGCCTCCCTCTGACGCACTTTAAAGAGTCTCCCCCCTTCCACCTCAGGGCGAGTAATAGCGACCAATCATCAAGCCATTTACCAGGCTTCGGAGGAAGCTGTTTATGTGATCCCCGCACTAATTAGGCTCATGAACTAACAAATCGTTTGCACAACTTGTGAAGAAGCGAACACTTCCATGGATTGTCCTTGGACTTAGGGCGCCCTGCCCGCCTTTTGCGGAGGAGAAAAAACTTTTTTTTTTTTGCCTCCCCCGAGAACTTTCCCCCCTTCTCCTCCCTGCCTCTAACTCCGATCCCCCCCACGCTATCTCGCC